>NC_058415.1:82701110-82782018 GCF_002201575.2 Neomonachus schauinslandi | reverse complement strand
GAAAGAAAGAAAGAAAGAAAGAAAGAAAGAAAGAAAGAAAGAAAGAAGAAAGAAAAAGAAAGCAAGCCAAAAAGCAAAAGTTTTCATCTGAGATCTGAGTTTAAATGTTAGCTCGGCCACTTTCTTGGACACATTTTTTTCAGCTCTTAAACCTTAGTTTCCCCATCTGTAAAGTGGGAATAATAACATTGCCCACCTCAAGGACAGGGGGATGGCACAGAAGTGGCAAAGGTTAACTGGTCCATCTAGGAAGGCTCTACAAGAGTTTATTGTATTATTGTATTATCGCCTTTTCTGTAATTTTGAAATTTTTTCCAAGTAAAGTTTTGTTTTGTTTTTCAATTGTTGATTCCTATGTCCCCGCCACACCTGTAAGTCAGAACGTCTGGAGGTGAGGCTGGCAAACCAACTTTTTCTCCCAAGCACCCCTGGACGGGCACGAAGCTGGGGTGAGGAGTCAGGTGACTGAGCCTGGGGACTGGGCCACCCCAGCATCTCACTGCAGGCCGCTTCCCTCCCTCCGTGGGGCGCAGGGAAAGAGGGCCCTTCCCCCCCCTCCCCCGGGCAGGCACCTGCAGGACACCGAATTGGGAACGGGGGTACGGGGACAGAGACTGGCTCCCGGATTGTCGTGGGGGGAAAGGGGCCCTGCACTTTCTGCTCCCGGATTGGGGAGAGAAGCAGAGCCCGGAGTGCCAAACCCCGCCTCCCACCCACCGCCAGGGCTCCCTTGGCGGGGCCTGTGCCGGGACACGCAGGGAACCCCGGCCCTGGCCGAGCCCCCATCAGATAAGGCCGCCTCCTCCGCGCTGGCAGCCCTCGGAGCCGGCGAGGAGTTTACGTAAGCCTGTTGTTGATGGAAAAACAAAAGCACCAGCAGGCGTTTCCTGGCCTGCTTGGAGCCGCGGGCCCCAGACGCTGGCTCACCCCAGAGAGGCTCCGTCCCGACAGCTCCCCGGGGGGCTCGGGCGAAACTCTGGGGGTCCCATGTGCTGGAAGACTGGCTCTCAGGGGGCCACCCAGAACCCCAGCCCCAAGCCCAGGCCACCCTGCACTTGAGCCCGGCATGCAGGAGGCGGTTAATCAGTGTTGGTCTTCACCTCTCCCCCGCTGCCCCGCGCACCAGCCTGGGCCTCCCGGGGAGCCAGCTCTGGCCCCATCCCCGCCCCAGCCTGGAGCCCAGAAGGGGCCGCTCCAGACATCCGTCAGCACCACTTCCCCGAGCGCCCGCTGCGTGCCCGGCCCTGCTCCCGCGGTGGGGGGGACGGAGGTATGGGAACCAGGAAAGAACTGAGAATGGGCCTGGGCTGGGAGGAAATCGGCGGCGAATCTCCGCTGCCCACGGTGCCTTCTGTCTTGCTTTTAAAACTGAAGGAGAGCTGAGAACTGCACCGAGCTGTTGAAGACAGAAAGGAGCCGGCCGATGCTCCCCAGGCTCCCCAGCCCATCCCCGTCTTTGCCAGGAGGGAGGCAGATGACCAGGGTTCGGATCCCAGCTCCGCCAGCTGCGCGACCTCGTCACCTTATGCCCGAGTCTCTTTGTCTATAAAACGAAGCTAATTCTTGTACCAACCTCAAGTTTGGAGAATGTAATGAGCCATTTTGAGGATTAAGGCATACCTATCATCATGTCTGGCACAAAATATCACACAGGAACGTGTCACCATCAATGTAAATACATGGAACCCACCTGCCTTTCCATCTTAGCGCAGTAGTCTGCCTTTCGGGGTGGCCTTTCCTAACCCCTGGCCATAGGTCAGGTGCCCCAGTTACATTCGCTCCCAAGTCTCCCTTCCTCCACTCCTCCTGGCAGCACTCCTCACCCATGTAACCACCCAGACCATGTGTCTTCTCCATCGCACTGTGCACTCGCCTTGTGCCAGGCTTCATGCTGGCCCTGGGCACCTGGATGTGAATCACATTCTGGCCCTGTCCTCTAGGGGGTCCTAGCCTGGCGGGGTAGAGATAGATGCATACAGAGAGCAAGGGACGATGAAGAAACCCAATGGATTTGGAAATCACTCGGAAAGTCGTAGGAATTACAAAGGATCACGTGGACACAGTGCTGGCAGGCAGCCGGACACACAGTCGGTACACCCCAAAACCTTAATTACATAACATGATGCTATTTAATGGCAGAAAGACCTGGAATCCAATGGTGGCTCTGCCACTCACTGGGTAAGCTTCAGCAGAGCACTCTTTCTCTGGGCCTCCATTTCTCCAATTATCAAGAGAGATGCTATTACTATAGACCCATTATAAGGCCCTGGTGAGATTTAAACAAGTTGATGCCTGTGGAAGCACTTTCTAGAGTCTCAGAGGGTGAATCCTATTAGCTACAAACTATCCTATCAATGCCAGTGGGAGGAATACAGCCTCGGACAAAGCTTTGGTGTCAGGCTTGGTCTCAGGACCCAGCCTGGACACCTTTTAGTTTTGTGACCTATGGCTAATGGCTCAGCCTCAGTTTCCTCATCTGTAAAGTGGGGATAACAATACCTACCTCCTAGGGTAGTGTGAAGAACCAAAAAAGTCACAATAAGAGTTAGTACTTGTTGCACTTATTCAATGCCAGACAGGGTTTTTAAGTGATTTTTTTTAACATTTTTTTTTAAAGATTTATTTATTTGAGACAGAGAGAATGAGAGACAGAGAGCACATGAGAGGGGGGAAGGTCAGAGGGAGAAGCAGACTCCCTGCCGAGCAGGGAGCCCGATGCGGGACTCGATCCAGGGACTCCAGGATCACGACCTGAGCCGAAGGCAGTCGCTTAACCAACTGAGCCACCCAGGCGCCCTTAAGTGATTTTTATATATTAATTCATCTACTGTTGTTTTACAGCTGGGAAAATTGAGGCAGAGAGGTTTTAAGCAACTTCCGCAAGGTCACACAGCCGGGCAGTGTTGCCAGGAAGAAATCCTGGCAGTCTGAGTCCGAGGTCCTGACCCCCCTGCATCACTAACTCCCCAGAACCTGCGTAAAGCACTTAGAAATGGCACAGAGTCCGGCCTCAGCAAACAGTAGCCATTATTATGATTTTTATTAATAAACGTGTTGATATCATCATGATCTTAATTACTCATCAATCCCTTCTCAGAGCAGGGCAAGCTCAAGCTCTTCGGCCCTGGGTGGGTGCCAGCTGAGAACGGGTGCCAGGAGCCTAAAATGTGGGCAAAGTTTCATTTCCTGGTCACACCCAGTGAGAGCCAGCCCATGTGATGGTGGGACTAGTGGGTCCATTGCCGGGCTGGCCCCCAAGTGAGCGTGGATGTCACAAGCGGCCATCTTTGTCCAGTCTGTCACTGGACACCCTGGACACCCACCTGGCTCCTGAAGCAGGGCAGGGCCAGGAAGGAGAGGCAAGGGCAGACACTGGGCCTTTTGTGTCCTGCTCTCCGCGCGGCCCAGCCCCGAAACCCATCCCCGCCCCCGCCCCGGGCTGGGCCAAGGGTGTGCAGTGCCCTCCTGGGAGAGGACAAAATTCAGACTGGAGTCAGGAGTCGGACCAGTGCGCTGGCTCCACGGCTTTCTGGTGGAGCGCCCTGGGGCCTGGTTTCCTCATCTCCAAGATGAGGCATAGAGAGCTGGACTGAGGCACAGGTGGGGGTTAGGGAAGGCAGAGGTGAAGAAAATAGTAGTCCTGAGGGGTCACGGTAAAAGGACAGGGCAGGGGCCTGGCCGTCCCTCCCCTGGGAGGAAATGTGGTTAGGGTTTCCCACCCCCTCCATGGACAGGCCCAATCACCCTTCAACCCCAACACACACCTCAACCTGCAGCACACAGACACCACCTTGAACCCCTGAGTACACCCGAACACCAGGTGCACACAAACACACACACCCGAACACAGACACACACCTGATCTCAAACACACACACACACACACACACAACCTTGATCACAGACACACATAGACACACATGGACACACGCCCCTGAATACAGACACACACGCAAACACACACACCTGATCACAGACACACACATCTCAACAAATACATAGACACCCTCAAATTAACACCCACACCAGCATGACCACACACACAGCTACGCCGACACCAGAACACGCCCCCCCCCTTGCACCCACCACACCGCAATGCACACTTCACCTCCCCCCGCCCCCACCCCGTCACACACCACACAGGCTCCAATGCTCACGGAGGCCACTGGGGGGCAGAGCGAGCCCCTCGGGGAGCCCAGGCTGAGTGCCTGGAACTGCACCACCTCATACCTTCCCATGCTTGGGGAGCCCCTCAGGCTTGAGCCCAACACCCCTGCCCATAGGACCGCAGGAGTAAGCCCAAACGAGGGCACTGGGGTGGGGGGGAGACCTACTGTGTGCCAATCGCGGCGCGGCGCGCTTCCGTGCTGTCCCAGCCACTAGACCTGACATACGTTAGGGACTCCAAATTATCCCTCCCGTTTGAAACCGAGGAAAGTGTCCAGAGCCCGGAATAGAGCTCAGGTCTCTGACTTCTCTCCGGGGAGTCTCTTTAGTTTCTTTAGCCCCGCCAACGTGGGTCAGGAGGAGGGGTGGGAACCTCCGGGGTTATGCCGCGGTGCACCGCCAGGGGGCGTCCTCCGCCCGGCCCCTGCGGGGGCTCCGTCGCCTTGCGCCGGCGTCCCTCTTCCCAGCGCCGCGGTGCCGGGGCCGCTCCCCTGGGAGCTTCCCTAGGTCCCGGCGGGCGCCCCCGCAGGATGTCTCGGCTCCCCACCCCGCCGGATCCGACCTCGGCTCCGGCTTCCGCCCCCTCCCCGGTCCCCAGGGGCCATCTCCGACAGCTCCAGGCCCGCAGCCACCCCCTCTGCCCGGAACCGCCCCAAGCCACCCCCATCCCGGGCTCTGAGAACCTCGGAGGCCAGCCCACAGGGGAGCTGCCTGCCTCGCCTCTGCTCCTGGCCCTAGAGGCTCCTAAAGGTGCCCGAAGTGAGAGACAGCACCCAACAAACCGCCGCAGCTGGCCCGCAGAGAGCGTTCCTCTGCTCTGCGCTGTGGCTGCGGGAGTTCTGTCACTCGGGCTTCCCAAAACTTTGGGAAGCGGGTGTTCCCATTACCCCCGTTTTACAGATTTAAAATGCCAGAAGCTCAGAGGGTAAGTCATTTGCCCAGGATCCTGGGAGCATTGAGTGGCAGGACAGGGTCTACGGCCAAAGCTCTAAGGATTAGACCCTACACCCCAGTGACTGCCCCTACTGACATTTATTCACTCCAGGATTTAGAGAATATTTGTTAAGGACCCACCCCCTACCTGCCAGGCACCGTCTGGGTGTACTATGGAGACAGAGACACCGAGTCATGGAGCTTACAGTGGCAGGAAAAAGTAAAATAATCCCAGAACATGCACCTAGTTCATCATGAATTGGCTCGCTTACTACAGATGTGTCACGAGGACACCTGTGCAGACCCTTGGCTGCCAGGTGGAAGTGAGGGCACTTGTGGGGGTGCAGAGACCATTCCAGACCTGTGTGGTGAGAGGGGCAGAGTTACAGCAGGGGCAGGAGGGGAGAAGGCCCACCCAGGGAAGGCTCCAGAAAGGAGGGGCATTTGAGCAGAAGTTCTTGAGGGGCTGGACCCCTAGGCAGAGAGGGGCCCACCCAGCATGTAGAGCTTGGATGAGTTTGGTGCACTTGGCTGGCTTTAAGCCCAGAGATGGGTGGGTCCCAAGTCCTGCACCAGAGAGGTGGGCAGCAACGAGCTTGGGACCAAGTCTCAAACACCAGCTTAAGGACCAACTTGCTCAGGAGGGATGGGAGACTCAAAGAAGAGAAGCAATGGGTTAATGCCCCAGGGTCTGTTCATGCCTTTCTCCTGCGGCTTGGAGCCCCCAAAGGGAAGAATCGGCCAGCACTTTGATGTCTTAAGGCATCAAAAACCCAACAAGCTCCAACCCAAATCCCTAATCATCTCCCCCCACCCTCTTCCCGGTGACTTTTCCCATTGCAGTGAAGGGCCCCATAGTCTACGCAGTTGTGGCTCTGCCTCCTGCTTCCCTCCCCTCCCCATACCCAGTCTGCCTCCTTTGCCTCCACCCAGTCAGATCTGACTGACGATCATCTGACTGACCTCAAGAGCCTCCTCTCATCCATACCTGTCCCCTCCTGCCCAGATTCATCATTCCCAACTCCCTGGTGCTCTTGGAGTGAACACCCAAGCATACTTCCAGGAAAGCCCATGGTGTATCTCCAGCCCCGCGCCCCCCACCACCACCACCATTCTGGCCCTTGCTCTGAGAGCCCCAGCCACACCGGAGGGGCAGACCTTTTAATGCCTTGGACCAACTCCGCTCAGGGCCTTTGCACACACTGTTACTCCTTTTTCTCCCCCTCCCTGTCCCACTTGCTGATTTAATTGCCACTCACTTAATCTGATTTCTCAGTGACACCTGTCTCCAGGAAGCGGTCCTTTCCCTCACTTGTGTATATGCTGTCATGGCCCCACATATTCCTTCTCAGAGACATCATTAGGAAGTCACTTGTGAGGCTGTTTGACATTTGTATCCCCCACTAGTCTCTGAGTTCCGGGAGGGCAGTCATCATCGTACTCACTGGCCTCCCCAGTGACCAACACAGGACCTAGCACTCAGTAAGTGTCCTTAAGCAGGATAAACCCAGCTCTGCTGCTTCCTGGCTGGGTACCCTTAGCTAAGTCCCTTCCCCTCTGTGAGCTTCCCCTGCTCATCCCTATGAAGGGGCCAGGTGGGCGGCCCCCAACTCAGGCTGCCAATCTGAATCCCTGAGGGACTTTTCCAAACCCCACAGGTGACCCTCCTCATCATCACTGAATTGGGAGTGGCCAGTGGGTGGAGGTATAGATGTTGTAAGAATGAGTGAGTGTGGATAATGGTAGAAGCTGGACAATGAGTACACGGGGGTTCATTAGACTCTTCTGTTTACTTTGTGTATGTTTGAAATTGTTCATAATAAAAAGCTTTTTATAAGATTGATACACCAGCTAGGGCTCCTCCCCAGTGAGTGGTGGAGAGCCAGGAAGGGTATTTGGGGAAAGCTGCCGGAGTGGATCTAAAGCACAGCTCTGGCTAGAGGCTCTCTGAGGCTGCTTCCATCTCTCAAAATTGGCAGTGATTCTTTCCTGCCCACGTGAGTGCTGTTCACTGGTGGAAAAATACCACACCCTGAGCATATGCTTCTGTCCTCTCCCTTAATCCCCCTGTGGCCCCAAACACCTCCAGGTCAGTTGCCCAATCTTCCAACTCACAAAGTCCCCCAAACACCAGTCTCTACTAGTAGCCTCTTCTGGGCTCCCCCTGCATCTCGCACCCCCAGTCCCAGCTACCCTCCTATTCGGTCTGCTTTTGCAAGACCCTAGGATGACTGGAACTCTCTCTCGTTGTCCCCAGCCAGAGTGCCTGGCATGGCAGAGGAATTGATATGTGCCAAATGGATTGGTTGAATTGCAATGAAGATATCTTTGTGGCCCCCAAACTCTGTGATCCTGGGCAAAACACTTCTCCTTGGCTTCTTTTTCAGTGAAATGGAATGATAATCCTTGCCTCATAATGCTGTGGGAAGGACTCAGTGAGATCATAACTATAAAGATTTGGCAAGTTGGGTGGGACGTTCACCCCCTGCAGAGCCAGCCCCTCCCTCCGGGGGGCGGGGGTGGGGGTGGGGGGCTCCTGTAACACCCTGGGATTCCCTCATGTTGGGCAGTGAGTGGCTGTTGGCACCTCTGTCTCCTAGACAGTCCTGGGGGCCAGAGGGAGGGGCTGTAGGCAAAACCATCTCCATGCTCCCAGTCCCCATTGCCCAGCACTGGGCCAAGGAGGAAGGGAGGAGCAGAGCCGGGGAAAGGTAGAAACGGAGGTAGGAAGGGCCTGCTGGTACTCCTAGAGTCCCCAGGGGCCAAAAGGCAGCCCTCCCTGGGGCCTCAGCTGACAGATGAAGCCTGGCAGGGTCCACTCTTGCAGCAGGACCCACAGGTCACAACGACAAACACTTCCTCTCCAGAAAGGTGGTTCTGCCATATGGGACTCCAACTTAAGTGCAAGGTGGGAAAGCGGCTGGTTCATCCTGCAGCCTGTGGATGTCAGGATGTCAGAGGCAGCTCACCCATAGCCCCCAGGGTAACGTTCCAGTTGGTGTTCAAGGCTGTCTTTGAGCTGAACTTCACCCACCTGTCCAGGGGCAGCCCCACCATTACATTACTCTCCACTCCCGGATGTGCTGTGTGCCCTCTTGCCTGGGCCTTGGCTGTTTCCTCAGCCGGGGATGCTCCCCTGCTCCCCTCCTCCACCCAGTCACCTTTGGTTTATCCAAGATCCCAGCTCAAATAGCATCTCCTCCTTGGAGTCTCTCCCCACTTCTCAGGACACTTCCTCACATCTCTGTGGCTCCCCTCGTATTTGGTCGAACCACAAATACAGCGTGTACACATTCTCTCAGGGGTCCTGATAGTACCCCCTGTAAGCTGGATACTGTGGGCCCCATTTTACAGATTAAGACGCTGGGGTTCAGAGTGGCTAAGCACCTTGCCAAAATTCTTTCAAGGCAGAGAAGACGGTGGATCTGCCCCAGACCTTCCCACTCTGGGGAAAAGGAGACTTGGTGGGGTGGGACAGGACAGGAGGAAAGTCATGGTCAAGACCTCAGCTCCTGCAGATTGCCCAGTGCCAGGCCTGGGTGTGGGGCCCAAGAACCAGGAGACTCCCCACATTCACAGCATGTCGGAGCAGCATGCAGGGAGGTGGGGACAACACCCCGGAGCCAGAGGTGGCAATGGTGAGAACACTCACTCCCTCATTCCCATCACAGGTAGACCCAGCTGGGCTGGCAGCCTCAGCCCCTTCCCCGTCAAGCACCTGCCTTCCTTTGCCCGCCTCTCCCTCGGCCTGAGACTCTATTTGTCTCCCTTTTCGGTCTCTGAGAGTATCCCTTTATCAGCCTCAAAGTGCCCATCGCGGTTTCTCGGCTCTGGCTCTCTGCCTTGGTCTCTCTCAGCCTCTGAATCTGTCCCAGGGTCTCCCTTGATCTCTGAGGCTTCTCTTTTCAATCTCTGTCTTTGTCTTGTCATCTGTCCCCTGCGCCTTGACACTCTTCATCTTGGCCCCCATCTTTGTCTGTCTCTCTACCTCCTCACTACTCTGTTGCTGTTTCTCTTTTCAGAAGTCTGTCTGGGGTTGATCCGTTTGTCTCTCTGCCTCCTGCCCCCTGCGTCTTTGTCCCTGTCCCTTCCCGTCTCTGGGTCGCACTCTTTCTCTGTCTCCCAGACTCGGTACCATCTCTCTGCCACACTCCCTGTCTTCCTGCCACTATCACTATCTTTCGGAGTCTCTCACTCAGCGTGTGTGTCTCTCAAGCCATGTCTGCTCCACAGCGCCCCCATCCCCAGCCTGACAGCAGGCCCTGCTTCTAACGTTGCTCCCGTGTAGGGGGTGGGGGACCCCCGGGCATCATTCCAGGGTCTGCTCCATCTGGGTGGCAGTGCTGACAGGCGAGATAGGGATCAGACTTGGCTCTGTCCGGGCCTGAGCAAGGGGGCACCACCAGGCTACGCGGGGGCGTCTGGGTGCTTACAAATGTTTGCATGTGTGCACATCTGGGTTTGTGTGCGGGTCTCCCCGTGTGGGGTGGTCTGGGTGTCTGTCTAGATGTATTTGTGAGCGTCTGGGCCTGTTTATGTCTGCCTGCGAGCATTTGTATACGTGTGTCTTTGTGTGGGGCTGTCTGGGTGTAAGCACCTTAGCCTGTGGGTCTGTCTACCCACGAGTGTCTCCAGGGCGTACATGCGTGGTGTCTGTGGGCACGTATGTAAGTCCCTGGGAGTACCTGGTGTCGTATCTGTGTGCTTATCCATGGGCCAGGCCCTCCGCTCGCATTCTCTCACGCAGCCACCACTGAGATACAGATCCTATTACCCCAGCTGACGGGACGTGGGGTCTGGAGACAGACCTGGTTCAAATGTTGGCTTCTTCACCACTAAGCTGCCTGACCTCAGGCAAGTTGGCTAATCTTGAGCAATCCTGAATTCATTCAGCAAAAATGTATCGATCCAAAACAGATAAAGCTAATCCATGGTGCTAGAAGTCAGATAGGAGCCACCTTGGGAGGGATTGACAGGGAGGGGGCCCACGGGAGCCTTTGGGTGCCGTCAATGTCTTATTATCTTGATTTGGGTGGTGTCTATGTGGTGGTTGTTCATTTGGAAAACATTAATCAAGCTGTTCATTTCAGATGTGTGCACTTTACACACATAATAGAAAAATATAGAAGTTACAAAAAATTCATTGAGCTTCTACCATTTTTCCAGGCATGAAATAATAGTAACAATAGTAGTGTTGGTGAGTGTGTGTTTTTAACATTTCAGGAGGTGGGTCTGTCCCGGCTTTAAGCACTCCCAGCCCATTCCTCCCCAACCCTGTCCCAACCACGATGGCACAGGGACGACGGGAGAGGGACCCCAGTCCTGGGCTGGACTGTTCCCCTGCCCAATCTCTCCTGGCTGTTTTCTCATCAAGACAGCTATGATTTTCCCTCTGGGTTTTCAGACACTGAAGGACATTTTGCTAGGTAACTACTGCCATTCAGTGAAGCTGGTAACAGAGTGCTCTGTAGCAGGGTTTAGAGCAAGAGATCAGGGGTGTAAGATGTCCAGTGGACGGACACCACGCCTGCTTGATGCATTCAGCAATGACGGGCGATGCCTGGATACACACATTCCTGATCTCCACCTGCAACACCCTTACGAGTCACCTGTCTGTGACTCAGTAAAACACAGTGAGCCTCCACTATATGCCAGGCCCTCCACTGGGCCCTTCAGCACACCTTGCCTCGTCCTCACCAGAACTGTCTGTAAAGGCCATTATCTTCATCTTCCAGCTGAGGAAACGGAGGCTCACAGAAGTGAAATGACATCTCTCAGCTCACACTGCAACAATAGAGATTCCGAGCTCGTTCTGCCTGCTTCTAATCCTCTGTCCTCCCTGGATGTGTCCTTTCTGTGGGTTTCTGAGGTTGCCCGAGCCGTAGTGAAGAAGCCAAATTCATTTGCTTTTGCCCTCTTGGGAGATTAATTTTTTTTTAATTCATTAGGAAAAGTGGAGTTTGAGCTGCCCTTTGGTGACAGCATTCACTCCTGATAGGGGTAGGCTTTCTTCATTGCCTGACACGCCCTTCCAGCCCAGAGAAGAGCAGAAGAGGCAGGTGTGATGACATTTTACCTCTATCACAAGTATTCAGCAGGGCGTACTTAATATTTGAGAGAACAAATGAATGAACTAATGGTACTTCACTGACATACTCTCCACTTGGCACATATCACACCATGTTGAGATTATCTCTTCTGTCCCTGCCTCCACTCTATATTCCTTGATGGCAAGGAATCTCCGGATTTCGACAAGCAGCCCAAAGCCTGGCACAGAAAAGGGGGCCCCACGCATATTATAAATAAATATTATAGATAAATAAGAGAAGACCTTGGAATTTATGTCTGGGCTTCAGTAAGACCCTTAAGTCCTGTGAATTTCACACCCCACTAAACAACAGCAACACCACCTAGTTTCAATAAGTGGTTTTATTACTGGTTAGATTTTACAAATTCTGATATTCGAACAGACTTCCACCTTAAAATTCTAAAACAACAAAGCGACCGTTGGAGGGGGTTTGATTTTTCCTTTTTTTTTTTTTCTTTTTAGGACTTTTCAAAGAAAAAAACTTTTTTTTTTTTTTTTTTTTTTTTACATTTTTGCTCTGGTCATAAATATACAGAGAGAAAAAGAGGGAGAGAAAAATGAACAAGTCATCCAAAGTATGGAGATAAAACAGTATTCCTAAGGCACGTGGCAGTCTTTGAAAATACAGAAGCTCTAGCCAACTTAAATTATTTGTTGTTTTTCCTCGCTCAGTCCACAAAACTGTACAGTGACACAAATGTTGTGTTGCAGATAGATTTTCCAAGTAATTCCTCAAGTCCACACTGCTGCATTAGCCGGACGCACAATTATTTTCTTCCTCTGTTTCCAGGCGAGATCCTAAAATGTGGTTAGTTAGTTGCTCAAAGCCTCTATTTTAAAATACACTTGGAATTCAACTAAAGATAATTTCTTTTTTAAAGAAATTGGGGGGGGGAGGGCGTGAGTCACTAGAAAAGGTTGGTGAGAGTCGTTTGTGAGGGGCTGTGAGGCTCATGGCCCTCCAGGTTGCCAGGCACAGAAGTTAAGACGGACGTCACAGTTGGCAGGGCCGGGCTGGTCAAGTCTGTGAGGGTGGTGGGCGTGCTGGAGGGGCTGAGCGAGGCGTTGGAGAGCTCGGAGGCCGGCCCTGATGGCGTCCCCGTCGGCAACGTTGCCTCTGTCGACTTGTCCACAGCCGTGTTTTCCTGCCGTAAGAGGTTGCGCCTGAACTTGGCCCTAGCGTTCTGAAACCAGACCTGTGTGGGGCAAGAGAAAGAGAGAAGGGCTGGTTAGGAGAAGGGAGGCAGGATCCGGAGAGCTGCAGAGCATTTCCCCCAGAGATGCTAATCTGGGTTTTGTAGAGAGGGGGATTAAAAAGTTGGGCTGGCAATTTTTGCTCTTAATAAAATAAAAATTTCCTTTTCTCTAATGGCTAAGTTACTGGGTTTCTCTTTCTGTTAGAAGGTTCCAGAGCTGGGGCGCCTGGGTGGCTCAGTCGTTAAGCGTCTGCCTCCGGCTCGGGTCGTGATCCCGGGGCCCTGGGATCGAGCCCCGCATCGGGCTCCCTGCTCGGCGGGAAGCCTGCTTCTCCCTCTCCCACTCCCCCTGCCTATGTTCCCCCTCTCACTATCAAATAAATAAATAAAATCTTAAAAAAAAAAAAAGACTTAATTAAGAGACTTACACCAAAAGGTTGAAACTTGTGTAGATGTTAATGTTCCAACCAACTGTTAAAAAAATTTTAGGGGAGGGGCGCCTGGGTGGCTCAGTTGGTTAAGCGTCTGCCTTCGGCTCAGGTCATGATCCCAGGGTCCTGGGATCAAGCCCCGCATTGGGCTCCCTGCTCAGCGGGAAGCCTGCTTCTCCCTCTCCCACTCCCCCTGCTTGTGTTCCCACTCTCTGTCAAATAAATAAAAAAAAAAAGAAGGTTCCAGAGCTGAGCAACACTCTCCAGTATGGTAGCCACTAACCACAGGTGGCTACTGAGCACTTGAAATGGGACTAGCCGCAAAGTGGCTCCTTTGTAGGGGAAAACACAGAAATAGATTTGAAGACTTGGTATGAAAAAAAAGAAGGTAGGCTACCTCAATACCAATGTCTATGCTGGTTACATGTTGAAACGATAATATTGTGGATAAGCAGAGCTAAACAAAATATATCCTTAAAATTAATTTTGCTGGTTTCTTTTTGTGTTTTGAATGTGGCTGCTAAAAAATTTAAAATGGAAAATTACACATGTGGCTCACGTTGCATTTCTATTGGATAACGTTGTTCCGGAAGATGTGCACAAACCAAATCATTTTTCACAATGGTTGAGAGATTCCTTTTTTTCCCCCCTTGGCAATTGCCTTTAAGCGGGCAACAGATCCCATAAGTTCTCGTTGGTACAATTTTTAAGGTGATTCGTGGTAAGTGGGAAATACCACAGTGGTGTAAAGAACACAAAGGAATCAGTCAATAAAGAGTTACTTTGAGGAAGAAAGAGACAGCAGTCCTACTCCCCACCGCCATCAGGTGGAGAAGCCACTGGCTATCTTGGACCCCCCGGGGGTTTTAGGTTTCAGGGTGGGGTGGGCAGAGCTGCTGCCGGATTAAAGCCAGTCCGGGTAGGTGGTGACCTGCGGGATTCCTTCTCCAAATCGACCACGCCCCAGTATCATTTATGAGGGAGGTGGGGTGCATTGTGCCATGAGAACTGAGCTTGGTATGAAAAGAATACCAAAGAGAGAGTAAGTGTTTACCATTTTTCCTTGGGCACAGACACGCAATCCTTCTACACCCAATACCTTTGCACACGAGACTATATGCACTGGGGAAGACATGCACAGAAACACATCTTCACAGCACAACCCCCCACCCCAACTATTGACCGCCAGTCTAACTGCACAGAGAGATCTGGCTGTACCCAGAGGTCCTCAAAGTACTTTGAGCGAGGCCTAGGAAATCTGGTGGGGGGGGGGCGGGTAGGGTGTGTGTGTTGTGGGGGGGTGGTGAGTTGTATCTCCCAAAGAAAAGAAGCCTGAAAGTCAAGGCCCCTTCACTTCCCTTTGCATGAGAAAAACACCCGCCAGAAGCCTCCCCATAAAACAAAGGGCCTAGGGGAATTCTACAGATTCTGGGGTGTCCAGTTGCATATTTCCAGATGTGCCTGCATCTGCTAGTCTTCTCAGTGTCTCAGGCATGGGTGGGAAGGGCTATCTCCTGGCCCCACCCTCCCCTGGGGACCACCCCCGTATGGGGGCCTGTGGTGTCTGACTAGCCTTTCTGGTGGCCTGATAAGATTTGGGCTCAATTAAAAAGCACATCCACGAGAATCCAGGGGTAAGGAGAGACTCAGACCCTGTGAAGTCAGGAAACAAAGCTCTTTCCCCGGCACGCTGGGTCTTCCAGGAAGAAAGCACATTTTCCCAGGCCTTCTGCCCAAACCAAGCCCATCACCTCTTCTGGAGGCTTGTAGGTAAGTACAGTGCTTCTAAGACCACTGTCAACATGCTCTTGTTACGAGAGGGAGCCCTTCCCTGCCTGGCCTGCAGAAATATCTTCAGTGTCAGACTCTGTCCATCTGGCCCAGGGAATGGCTGATGGCAAAACTCGATAGGGAAAGTCTCCAGAGGCCCTCAGAGAGAGGAAGCGACTTCCCCCAAAGTCTCACATCAGGTCTGACACCCTGTGCCACTGTCCTGGCCTGTGTGTGTCTCTCCAAGCCGTGGCTGGAGCAAGGAGCCCCCGGGGGGGCGGTGCGCGGCTCCTAGGTCCAGGGCTGCAAGCCCTTGGGAAGGGCTGGAACCGGTTAGCTGCCAGCCATTTGCTCTTTCTCCCGCTGTTGCCCCTAACAGTGATTTGTAAACAATGACACCATCTTCCACGACTGAGGCACCAGGAGTCTGGTGGATGAAAACCAACTCAGTCCAAAGCCAGGCTGCTGTGGGGTTTCGTGCTGGGTTTGTTTTTCACCTTCCCCAGGGCTTCACCAGAATTCTCTCCCAAAAGTCTCCTCCCAAGCGGCTCTTGGGGCAGGGCCCCTGTCTAAGTCATCTTCATGTCCCTGGGATATGGTACGGGGACTGGGAAAGATGAAGAATGAGTAACGTGCGTTGAATTCGTAGTAGTAATGATAGAGGGGCGCCTGGGTGGCTCAGTTGGTGAAGCATCTGCCTTCGGCTCAGGTCATGATCCCAGAGTCCTGATACCGAGCCCCACATCGGGCTTCCTGCTCAGCAGAGTCTGCTTCTCCCTCGGCCCTCACCGTGCTCGTGCTCGCTCTCTCTCCCTCTCAAATAAGTAA
This sequence comes from Neomonachus schauinslandi, assembly GCF_002201575.2. Lineage (NCBI taxonomy): Eukaryota > Metazoa > Chordata > Mammalia > Carnivora > Phocidae > Neomonachus > Neomonachus schauinslandi. The sequence goes on along the minus strand of NC_058415.1, from coordinate 82,766,605 downwards.
AATCTTTAAAAAAAAAAAAAAAAAAGTAGTAATGACAGATACCACTTATGCTCTCTCTGCCAGGCACCATGCCACCCTATAATGTGTGGCGTCATGGGTCAGCTCCAGGAGAAGCCAAGTAGGGGCTACTATCGTTGTCCCCACTTTATATAGATTTAAAACCAGAGAGCCTCCGAGAGGTGAAGTCACTTGCCCAAGGTCACACAGAGGCCGAGCTGAGACTGGAATCCAGGAATATCAGCCATTAGAAAGTCCATGCTCTCCCCACCACATGATCCTGAGTGAGTCAGCGAAGAAATGAAGGAATGAGTGAATACACACAAAAGCAACTGTGGTGCAGGGGAAAAAAGCACTAGATGCAGCTTCCAGTTCTGGCTCTGCTACTGACCAACCCAGTGACCTTGTGCTGGTCCCTTACCTCCAGGTCTGCCTCACAATGAAGAACGAAGAGGGTCGGACAACAGCACGCCATCTCTACGGCCTCTCAGGGCTCTGACAAGCTGAGATTCTAGGGCAGATGCAAGAAGATGATCTGCTCCACCCACCCATCTTTTTTTTTTTTTTTTTTTTAAGATTTTATTTATTTTTTGACAGAGAGAGACACAGCGAGAGAGGGAACACAAGCAGGGAAAGTGGGAGAGGGAGAAGCAGGCTTCCCGCGGAGCAGGGAGCCCGATGCAGGGCTCAGTCCCAGGACCCTGGGATCATGACCTGAGCCGAAGGCAGATGCTTAAGGACTGAGCCACCCACGTGCCCCTCACCCACCCATCTTCCTAAACTGACAGCCCCCTTTCTTCAGCTGTGGGGGGTCCCGTAGCCTGGTGCCCTGGGGATCTCCGGGAAGTCCTGGGTGCATGAAGGCCACACTACCATGTGCCCCTCCTCAGACACCCACTGGCCCTGCAGGTTGTGTTTTGCCTCACAAATTCCCTTCCCTAGGATTCTTTCATTAAGGGGACCAAGAGGACCAGTGGGAAACCCACTTGGCCTCACAAATCCCTTCCTGGGTCACTAAGGAAACCAGCCCCAATATAAAAGCTTCATGCCCAAAGATGTCCTTTCTGGCATTTTTTTTAAAAGATTTTATTTTGGGGGGCGCCTGGGTGGTTCAGTCGGTTGAGCATCCGACTCTTGGTTTCAGCTCAGATCATGATCGCAGGGTCTTGGAATCCAGCTTCGTTGGGGGTGCTCTGTGCTCAGTGGGGAGTCTGTTGGAGATTCTCTTCTTCTCCCTCTCCTTTTGCCCCCCCCCCCATGCAGGCATGCATGCATGTGCTCTCTCTAAAATAAACAAATAAATCTTTTTAAAAAATAAAAAGATTTTATTTTTAAGTACTCTCTACACCCAACATGGGGCTCAAACCCACAACCCTGAGATCAAGAGTCGCATGCTTTATAGCTGAGCCAGCCAGCAGACCCCTCCTCCTTTTTTTTTTTGTTTTTTTTGTTTTAAGATTTCATTTTTACATTTGCAGCATTTTTAATAACATCAAACTAATGGCTGCATGCAAAGTGTCCGACCAGATGGGGTAAGTGAAAGCCACCACACAAACACTCCAGGCAGTTGCGGGGCTAATGTCTTGTGATGAATGTGATGTGAGGAAAAAAGAATAAAAAGAATATGACCCGGGGCATCTGGCTGGCTCAGTGGGTGGAGCGTGCAACCCTTGATCTTGGGGTTGTGTGTTCAAGTCCCACATTGGGTGTACAGATCACTTAAAAATAAAATCTAGGAGCGCCTGGGTGGCTCAGTCGTAAAGCATCTGCCTTCGGCTCAGGTCATGATCCCAGGGGGTCCTGGGATCGAGCCCCGCATCGGGCTCCCTGCTCCATGGGAAGCCTGCTTCTCCCTCTCCCACTCCCAACCCCCCCCCCGCCCCACTGTGTTCCCTCTCTCACTGTGTCTCTCTCTGTCAAATAAACAAATAAAATCTTTAAAAAATAAAATACAGTAAAATCTAAAAAAAAAAGAATATGTCCTCTGGTACAACAACTTCATAAAGTCATAACAACAAATATTATTCACTAAGTACCAGGCATCATCTCCGGAAGGTTCTCAGCATTTTGCACATAGTAACTCATTAGTGCCTTACAAGGTAAGCACTAACATTATTGCCATTTGTAATTATTTGTTGCACATCTGTCTCCCTTCTGGATTGCAGCTCCAGCGGGTCCCACTCACTGTCTGGGTCACGCCGCCCCCACTCCCAACAAGGCAGAAGATCAGTGTATTTGTTGAATAAATGAGTGAACAGAGGAAAGTTAGCATCCTCAGTTCCTGGGTGCTCACACAAGTTAGGGACAACTAACCAGTCATCTGAAGAATGTTTGTAAACTGTTGATGGTTAAAATGTATTTTCTTTCAAAGTCACACCAGGAAACCCTAAGGAGACTTTCACCCATCCAGATCAATCAGCTCACCACCCCTGTCCCCAAGCCCAGGGCCTATTCTGCCTTCCTGACCCTTTCCCAGGAAGGAAGAGAGGCAACTCGGAGGGACATCTATGTGCTGAGGAGTTGTCTCCAAGCATTTGCAAAGCCTAACGTCTTCATGGACCTCTGTCTGAGGGGCTGCTCTCTCTCCCAGTCACCTTGCCCATGAGTAGAAAGTGAGAATTGTGGTGGCTATGCTGTCGCTGATGATAATTTTGAGCACTTTTTCTGCACTTACAGCTCTACAACAGGATTCCTGCTCTGCTCCCAAGACATGGCATCTATGGCCCACTCCGTCTTTTCTCTCCATCTGTACTGCTGCTTTCTATAGCCAGATCCAAAGCAGGAGGGTCCCAGTCCCTACACTGTGCTATATTGGAAAGAGCTGTGGAATCAGACAGATCTGGGCTTGACTCATGGCTTCATCACTTACTAGCTGTGGGACTGAGGGCAAGGGTCCTAGTCTCTCTGAACCTCAGTTTCTTCATCTGCAAAATAAAGATAATTAAATTTTTTTTAATGAGTGCGAGAGGTTGGTTGACTGAACCCTACTGTGTAAATGTGTGTGAAGTTCATGTGCATTGAGTCCCGAATCTATACTTCATAAATCACACTTGAAGTCATCTCATTTACCCTTTGAAAACACCTAATGAATATTATGATCATCCCCATTTTATAGTCGAGGCCACTGGGGCTCAGAGAGGTTAAGTGACTTGCTCAATATGGCTCAGAGTGTAAGCGGCAGAGCTGAGCCTGGACCTCACATCAGCTGACTCAAAATTCCAACAGGGATACTGCATCCCAGGCCTACCATATTGGTGGTACTTACGCATAACAGATTCAGAAACAGCCCAGAATGGCCCTACACACACACACACACACACACACATCCTGTATCATTCACCTTCGAGAACACAGCCTCAACCTCAACCTGCATAGAGAACCTCTCTGAAGGGTTAAGCTGGACTACGACCTGCAGGGAGCACCCAAGGCCTAGTGCGACTGAGCTGGTGTAGACAAGTGAGAAGGAACCATTTATTTCCTGGGCACCTACTTTATACCAGGCAGCACTGTGCTGGACGCTTCCCCCACTCATTGTCTCAATGCTCAGGAATTCTCAAGACACAAACGATTATTACCTTTGTTCCACAGATAAGGAATCAGGCTCAGGGAGATGGTAAGTGCCCAAATCGCACTGCTACTAAGTCCCAAAGGACCTGAACCAGTCTGTTACCTTCCAAAGCCACACCACCACCTGCCTGGCCCCAAACAGCTCCTATCCCACCTCCCCCAGCTAGCCCATCAGCAGTCAGAACCCCTGGGAGAGAGCCCCACCCTGCCAGTGCCTGGCTCCTGTAACCTCCAGCAAATCACTTCATCTCACTAGTTCTTAAGCTTCTTGTCTATAAAATGGGCAGGAAAATATTAAGGCAGACGAATGGCTGGAAAAATAATGCTTTGCAAACTGCTGCATAATCATGAGCAGTCGTGCTGTTAGGGGATATTAAGGATCAGTGCGAGAGATCTGGAGGTCTGAGAAGAGGGAGAACAGTGGTCTGGTATGCCTTATGGGTATGACCACGGCCACCCCCAACAACACACAGGCCCTCGATGATACTCACACTCAGAGGCAGTCACTGCTAGGTTGGCTTAGTGGAGAAAGAGCCAGAGATTGACCAGAGAGACAGGCTTGGATTTGGATCCAGCTCTGCTACGTACTAGCAAAGTGTGACTTGAAGCAAGTGGAAATTATTTGGGCCTCAATGTTCTCATCTGTACAGCCGGGAGGAGGCTATCACGCTGCCTGACAGTGAGAACGCAACGAGCAAATGTGTTTCACAGGCCTTTCAAAGTGCCTGACACACAGTAGTGCACTCCAACATTTACTGATTAGGAGACACACCATTAACTGTCAGGGCTTTTCTCCCTCAACTAGTTCCTTGCCTCTGGCTTTCCTGAGTCCCCGTGGTGGAGGGGGCATACAGGTGTGAGCGGGTCTGGCTCAGGATTCTAGGGGAGGAAGGCACAGGGCAAGTATTCACCCAGGTCCCTCAGGTGAACCTTTCCTTACGCGAAGAACAGTCAGTTCTTCCTCTGGCCTCCCACAGAACCCCCCCTCCCAACTGATCACACTATGGGGAAACTGAATATAGGTCTATTTCTACAGTTAAGAGGGTGAATTTCTTCAGGGCTAGGACTGTGGTTCATTCATCTCTGCGTCCCCAAGGCCTGGTGCCAATAGATATTTGGTCAGATAAAAGAATGAGAAACAACTATACTGGAAACCTGATTTGTTCCTAAATCGGGGAACAAAGCCTCCTGCCTCAAAGACCAACAGAGTGTGGCTCCTCATCCAGATTCAGACTCAGCTATGAGCACTTACTCTTTACCATTTAATCAGGATAACTGGGAGAGGTATATGCCCTAATGGTGCCCATTTTACAGGTGAGAACACTATGGCTCAGAGAGGGTAACTGATCTGTTCAAGATGCACCGCCAGGGAGTGAAGCTCTGCTTCACTCCAAGTCCCTGCTCCTGCCCTGGCCTGCTCCCAGGGGTTGGCTCACTGAATGGCCCTCACCAACTTGCCCTAAGGGGTTCTAGATAGGGGAAGGGACAAAGTGTCCTACTAACCAGAGAAGAGGCGGATGACCAAATTCGCTCAGGGCTGAGGAACGGCGGGGGTGCCAAGGAGGGTCCCCAGACCTAACCCAAGAAGGTAAAGTCTAAGGGAAGCAGACAAGGGGGATCCGAGACCCCGCTGGGCACAGCAATGTCCTTCCCCCTTCTCAAGCCCAGGACAAAGGGATCCGCAGGCAAAAGGGACCCAAACAGGAGGGGCGGGGCCCACGCGGAGCAGGGGGTGGGCCCAGAGCGGCGCATCAGCGTCCCATTGGCCAGCTCTCGCCGCCTCTGGCTACGTCACCGAGCCTGCCAGGGACCAAGCTGCCCCAGAACCCCTCGCGTTGCGCAGGGGTGCAGGCAGCAGGGCCAACCCAGCTTTGGGGCTGGAACTCCCAGCTCCCAGGGGATCTACCGACCAGCGCCCGAGTCACAGTCCCATCCCGCCACCGCCATCACACCCAAAATGCCGCCCTCCCCCCCACGCCCGCCATACTCGCAGGAAATCTAGGGCAGTTGTGCAGCCCTTGGTGTCCATCATCGTCGCCCTCACCCCCTCAGTGTCCCAGTCCCCCAGCCCTCAGTCCCCAATGACCTGGGGCTGGAGGATAAATCAGACTGGCCTGGACTCGAATCCCAGCACCTCCCCTCCTGCCGTGAGACCTCAGTCAGATCTTCATCTCTTGATTTTCTTACCCCAAAATGTGCTTTGCTATCCCTACGACCACACGTTCTAAGGAATAAATTGGTTAAACTGTGCTATAAAGAAAGATACTCTCCCCCACCTTACGGTTGTACAGATAGGAAAACTGAAGTCCAGTGACCAGAATAATCATTCATACTAGTTAATACCAGTTAATTAATCTAGTTAATGTTACTTTTAGCTACCATCCACTGATCAGTTAAGTGTCAGCTACTGTGGTGGACGCTTATATTATCCCAATGGCTCCTCGAATAAGCCTGCAGTATAGATAATTTCTTGTGTCTGTTTTACATATGTGGAAACTGAGACTCAGAGGAGTTAAATGACTTGCCCAGGACCATGAAATGAGTAAGAGGAGGAGCTAAAGATCTGAGAAGGTGGTGGCCCAAATCTCTGTCACGAATTTGGATGATGCAGGAGACTGGGACTCCCCAAACTGTGTTTCTTAAAACTTTGAGGTATGGACAGACCCTTCAAAAACTGGGGAAAGCTCTGGAGCCTCTCGATGCAGAAAGCACCCTCACAAGTGCAATTCTGCTGCATTTCAGAGGTGCCCATCTGCTTCCAGCTCCCCGCAGGCAGATGAGCCTCCCTGGCCCACCCAGGGGATCAGCCCACATCCCCCCTCCCAAAGCTTGCTTCTGGGAGAGTCTAAGAAATAACAAAGAGACAAGAAAAATCTAGAGAGAGACAGAAAGAGGAGCTAGAGAGGATGAGTGAGGAGCAAGAAGCAAAAGGAGCAAACAGCTAACGCAATTGTCTTGGACGGGCATCCTGGGATGCTCTGGATTTATCTGAAACGCTTGAACCTTTTACTACATGAACACTATGAGTGTCACTTAAGTAATAAAGAGCAACGAAGAACTGTTTATAAGAAAGAAAAGAGGCTAGGCGCGGAGACAAAGAGGACAGAGGGACACACGTACACAAAATAGAAAAGTTGGGAGACAAAACATTGAAAGAGAAGAGGTAAAGTCGGGGGGGGGGAACCCACAACCCTGAAATACAGCTAGAGACTGAAGAGATGGAGAAGGAGCAGCGGTTGACGAAGAGAAGAGCAGACGGTGGGTGGAAGGTCCTTCCAAGGCCCACGGCAGCTGTGGGGCTCGGCTCCAGGCCCTGGAGACCCCCGGTGCCCCCACCCTCAGCCCCTGCCGCCGCCCAGCTGACCTGGAGGACCCGCTTGGTGAGGCCCGTCTTCTGCGCCAGCTGCTTCAAGTCCTTGGCATCCGGGTTGTGGTTAATGGCAAAGTAAGACTTCATGGTCCGAAGCTGGTGGTGCTTGAAGGAAGTGCGCATGCGCTTCGTCTTTTGGCTGCTCGGGTAGGGCTGGTCGCGGTCCAGGTGCTCCGCGTCGTTCTCGTTGCAGCTCAGCGCTGGGGAGGGGACACGCAGAAGCGGCAGGTGAACCTCCTGACCCGCCCCCCCGCTACACTGCCTAGTCCGCCCCTGCCCCGCCTGCCACCAAAAGTTTCTAGCTTCAGGACCACACCGCATGCACTGCACCACGCTGAGATGAAAATATTATCCCCATTTTCTAGATTTATAGGAGAATGTGAGGCTCACAGAGAGCCGCCTGCCCAGGGTCTCTCAGCTAGTAAATGCCAGATTCAAACCCACCTCTAAGAGATTCCAAAAACCATTCTGAGCCATTGTGTTTGAGTAAGAACAACAGCTACAACTTGTTGATGGCTTATTTGACTCCAGGTGATGTGCTTAAAAGCCTTACATATTTTCACTGAATCCTTAAAACAACCCTATTAGCCTCGCGTTATTTCCTCCTTTTTACAGATGTGGAAACTGAGGCTCAGAAACAGAAGGCGCTTGACTGAGGACGGAGCCATGTGCAGAGCTCCCGGGCCCACACTCTTGCCCGTTTCCCCCTGCACTCCCTAAGGAAGGAGGCTGTCTGCAGTCCCCCCCCACCCCACCCCACCCAGTGTCTGGGGCGGGCACCTGAAAGTCGATGACTGACCTCTCTCCACTCACTTTGATTTCACCCTCATCAGTTCCCCAGCCCCGAAATTCTGGCTGACCCTGGGCCATGGGCACTGGGCCAAGGTTGGAAACTGTATTTTGTAGTTTATTCCTCTCCCCCCGCTCTGGACAAGCACTTGCTTCCCAGTTATACGGACTGGCTGAACGAAGCAGGGAGGTGAAGCGATCTCTAGAAATCTCACAGAGTGGCAGAATTCTAGCCGGAAAGAGAAGGAAGTTGGAGGAAGAAATTAACATGTATCTGACACCGAGGGTATGCTTTTGGCCTTATGTACAACATGGGGCCTTCACTACTGCTCCAAGAGGTGGCTACTGCTATTCATCTCATTTTTGAGATGAGAAAACAGATGCTAAAGGAAATGAAGCCATGTGTACCCAGCCGCACCACCGGTAAGGGCTGAGCCTAGATTCAGCACTGCAGTCCTTGCCCGGTTCCTTCCACTAAGCCACAAAGGCAGGCAAAGATGAAGCATGGCTCTTTGGGGAGCCAGTCCCCCTCCAGAAGGGGCCCAGCTGGGGCCCAGCTGCCAATGCCTGGAAGGCAATGGGGGTGAGGGACAGGGGTGGAAACCTAAGGCCTCAGAAAGTTACTTGGCAACCTGGTGCCTGATGGGAACATGAAGGACTCCTCTCCAAGATTCCTTCATCACATCCCGAGCCATCCTGCATGTAAGGTCTTACTTTGGGGAAAACCTCATAGCAGATGAATTCAGTCCCCCTAAAGCAGACAGCTGGGGATGTATCTTGTGCCCCATCATATGCTCCTAATAAAACTGCCAGGTTTAGCAAATAAAAATGCAGGTTGTCCAGTTAAATCTGAATTTCAGATAAACAACGAACAGTTTCTAAGTATGCCTCTGATTTTGCACGGGACATACCTATACTGAAAATTGATTTGTTGTTTACCTAAAATTCAAACATTGCAGTGGATAGGCTTATGCTAAAAAATTATTTGTTGCTTATTTATAATTCAAATATTGCATTGGATACACTAAAAATTTATTTGTTGTCTACTTGCAATTCAAATTTAACTGGGCGTCCTGCATTTCATCTGGCAAAACCACTTCAGAAGTACTCCCGATTTCCTGGTGACCTACTCCACCCACTACTCAGGTGGGGAGCAGTCTCTTACAGAAAGAATTTTCGAGACGCTGGTCTTGTCACTAACCTTGAAGCTGTCAGCAAGTGGCTACTAAGGGTCCCTTGCACTTGCACCTAGGCACCCAAGTCCCCCACCTTGGCTGTATTCCCACTGAAAGCACTCTGAGTGAAGAACGGGGTCCAGCAATGTAAAAGGGATCAGAAAATGACTCCAAACGGACTCCATGGAACCTGCCCTGCCCACCCCCCCCCCACTGTGGGAGCGACGCTCCTCTTGCCCCCATCCCCAGCTCCATGGGGGGTGGGGCAGGCCTCCCCACAGGGGATCTCTGGGCCCAACCCTCTGCCCAGTCCCCGCCTGGGCCTTGCTGCTGTTAATGAGCTCCGTGGGGACCCCGGCGCCCCATGTACCCAAGGGACGTGCCCTAAGTGCGGCCTAGATCTAGGGGGGAGGTGGTTTGGGGGAGGGAGAGAGGAAGGGCACGGAAAGGAGAGAGAAACAGAGGTAGAAAGACAGAAGGGAGAGAGAGAGAGTAAAGAAGAGGGGTTAGGGAGGGAAGATGGACAGAGCCAGGAAAAAGAGGAGAGACAGAGGAAAGGGAAGCAGTGGAGATGGGGAGAGCAGGAGAGAGAGAGAGCTACAAAGACAGAAAGAAATCCGGAGAGACACAGAGAAAGCCTAAGGGGACAACGAGGCCTGGAAAAAGAGGGGAATGTGTGGTGGGGGGTCCAGGTTAAGGAACTGAATCCCCGGTCTCAAGGAAACCAGGTCCCCGCCGGAAAGCCTATTCCGAAGCCTTACTGGCTGGGGAGTGGTGAAAAGGGGGGAGAGGGGAAAGGAAGGGAGGGCAGCAAAGAAGCTGGCTCAAGACTGGGAGGCCGAGTAGGCCAGCGGCCGCAGCGGGGGTGCTGCGCCGGGAAAGTGAGGGCGGCCTGGAAGCCGCCGTTGGGCCCAGATTTGTCCTGTACCCCAGGCGCCCTCACTCCCGCCCCCCACGCCCCGGCCGGGTCGAGATTCCCCAAGATCGGATCCGGGGAGGAGCGAGGGGCCGAGGGGAGGGGGAGGACCGGGCTTTCTCTCTCCCTTTTTTTTTTTTTTCCTCTCAATTAGGCCGATTCAATGGAGCTAAAGAGCTCGTAAAATCATGAATAATTTACTCGTGATCTGTTATTAACCCATCGGGTTTCGAGCTCTTGTCGCTGGGACTGAACCTGTAATCAAATCTGACTTCGCCTCATTTTACTAAAGACGAGATTGTAGGTTCAATTGTCTAAATAATGGATTGGAATCAAATCAGTAATTACGCCGCCAGGCACACACACAAAAAGCTGGGGCTGGGGGAGGCCCGGGCGTCCGGCCGGTCCGCGCGGGACTCCCGCGGCCGTGGCGAACAAACCCCCGGCGCAAAGTGCGCGGCCCCGACCCCTCGCGGGCTCCGAGCGCCTCGTCTGCGCCCCAGGCCGGCGGGCGGCCCGGCTCGGGGGTGGGGGAAGGTTTCAGTTCTGCCTCTGCGACCGGGGCTGCGCTCTCGCTCCGGAGGGGCGGCCAGAGGAGGGCTGCGGTGGCTACCGCCCCGGAAGGACTTTCCGACCCTGCGGCCCCGCCGCTCTGGCTGCCCTTCCCTCGGTGGCGGGCTGGGCGCACCGACGGCGTCTCACCCCATGCTGCCCGAGCTCACCGCCCTGGAATAAGGTGCCGCCGCTCCGCCACCGGACTGGCCCGCAGAGCGAAGTGTCGGAGTGGCTGGGCCCCTGCGTGTGGGACACGCACACCAACAAGCTCTTGTCCTCCCACTCAGAAACGCGCACAGACTCTTGCTCAGACACATCACCCGCAGACGCACCCTCCACGGCCCCTTTTCCAGTCCCGGCGGCCCCACGGCCCACACTGAGGCCATTCCTCTCCTGCCGGTGCCGGGAGGGGAGGGAGGAGAACGGGAGCCAGACCTGGGGAGGCCTGGCCGGGCCGGCGCGGCCAGGAAGGCGACCGCTTTCCCCAACCTGGTCCCGGGAGCCCCGAATAAGCGAGCGGCACGGCCACAGCCGGCGCGCCGTGCGTGGTTTCTACCGCCCGAGCCAAGGCTAGAGACGCGCGCGCCGGCAGAGAAAAAAAAGACCGGAACAGAGAAACCGGGACACAAACACACAGAAGGACAGAGAGAAAGGGGGATCGGGAGAGTCGAAAGGAAAAAAAAGAGAGAGGGGTCAAAGAAAAAAACGAGGAGATGGCATGGGTGGGGAATGTCTTGTAGAGGTGCCAGCTCCCTTGAAACTCAGCCTCCAGCCACATCTTCTTGCTCGGTGCCGCCGGACCTCGCCAGGGAAGGCGGCAGAGCAGCAAAAAGCACAAATAAATTTCTGTACCCTTCTACCTTTCTATTCCAAACCCGGTAGCTAACCTGCCTACTAGAAAAACATGATCCCACTCACCCTGCGTCCTGTGGCCCAGGCCACCTGGGGCTACCTACTGGGGGCCGGCCCCATTTGATAAATAGACGCGGCTTTGTTTTGGGGGACCTGGCCTGGACTCGGTTTAGTCTATTTTCAGGGTGGTGAGAGATGAGGGGTGGAAGTTTTAGAGAGCTGGCATCTCTGGTAGAACCTTCAACAAATCTTTAATCTGCTGCCACCGACCTGCCTATGGCCACTTCACCATTTACTAAACTGGGGGCTGCATTTTCCTCCCAGCTCCACACACGGAGACACATACGTCCATCCATCTTCCAACAAGCAACTTCGTTGGAGCGAACAGGGGAGCCCCCGCACCCGCTGAATTTTCCTCCCCCAGCCAGCTCAGATTTTTAAAAGATCAAAATAACCCTGCCTTCTTCCCCGCGGCTGCCCTCTCCCCACAGTCCTGGGGTTTTGTTTGGTTTTTGTTTTCCACTTGTGCATTAGACTAAGGGGAAAAGGAAGACGAAAACAAAAATCTCCGAATCCGATTCTGCCGCAAACGAAAGAAAGAAAATAATGGCAAATAAACTCTATCTAGTTCAGAAGCCCGGGGAGTCATAAACCTTTCCCGGCCTTGCAGACGTCGGGCAGATGTTGACGGTTCAATTTGCCGGGCCCCAGAACCTCCGCAGCTGTCCTGAGCGGGGAGGGGCGGGTGGGGGGGAGCGTCTCCTGGAACGGCCCGGGGTTCAAAGATGCCGGAAATGCGAAACAAGCCCTCCACCCTACTCCCCGCGCGAGGCCAGGCCTACTCCGGTCTCATCCCGGGCGCCGGCTTCCGAGGGTTGCTGCTCTCAAACCAGCGCCCGGAACTCGGAGGAAGGAGCCCAGGGAAAACCGAGACCTGGTGGAGCAGGAGGATCGGGCTGGGCTCAGCGACCTGCTCTGGTTCATAAGGGTCCTGGGCCCAAGTTTCCCGAGCCTGCTGCCCTCAGGACATTTCACAGGACCAGGCCAAACGCCAGGCCAAGCTCGTGGCCCCCCACCGGCCACCACCGCCAGTCCTTTCTCTTGGGACCCTCGCTGCCCTGCCTCGTCAGTTCATCCATCGCCCCAGCTCCCATCCTCAGCCGCGCCAACCCAGAGCCAGTTTGGTGTCGGCTCCACCTTGCTTTCTCTGTGCTTGCGCTCTCCGACCAGCAAAGTGGGGGAAAGGCCCAAACCAAAAAGCTACCTCTGAAAAATTTCTCAGCGACGAGGCTCTGCACGGGGGTCAGCGAGACTCAAATGCACCTTCGCCTCCCACTCCAGCCGAGTGCGCACGGGCTGGAGCCCAGGAGCCTAATGTCCCTTCTGCCAGGTCGTCCGGTGCTTAGGGACTGGGGAATCTAAGGGCTAGAGTATGCAGAGTGATATAGATATAGATATAGATATAGATATAGATATAGATATATATCACACTGAGATTCACTCCAGCTCCACGCAGTCGACGCCACGCACTTTCCCCCAACCCGACGGGGGGCGCTCCGTGCGCCTAGCACTCACCAGCGTTGTAGGCCGCCAGATCCGCCCCGGGGCCGGGGCTCTTGCGCTTCCTCGGCCGGCCCTTCTGCACCGTGCCCACGCCATTGTAGTAGGGAAGACCCAGCGGGTTGGCCCCGGCCGCGCCCAGCCCGGCGCTCTTGGCCGCGGCTGCTGCGGCTGCAGCCGCCGCCACGTCGGCATGGTTGAAGTGCGCGGGGTACTCGCCCTGCAGCAGCGCCTCGAAGTGCAAGCGGCAGTAGACCAGGCTGTCCTTCATGCCGAAGTGGTCACCCGTGGTCAGCATCTTGTTACACGTGGTGCATGTGAAGCAGTTGAGGTGATAAACCAAGTCCCGAGCACGCATCACCATCTCCGAGGCTGAGATGCCCAGGTGGCAGCGGGCGCAGCGCTGCACAGAGAACCGCCTGTAGGGACCATCGAGGGAGGGACTGTGGGGACACACGGTTGGGTACCCCCCATATCCCTCCTCCAGGTGCCGCTGCTGCCACTGGGGGAAATCTCTTCCTTAAGATGGGAACCAGTCTTAAATCGGAGGATGGGGCGAAGAGGGAACTAGATTTTGGCCCAGGTCTTGTCCTACCCTGAAATATAGTTTCCCTTAACCATATTCATTTCCACAAGGCTTCTACTTTACCCAGAGCCTGGGCAAGCCCCAGGAAAAGCCTTTACTTGGGAACCGGGGGGAGGGGGGGGCTGCCCACTTACCCTTTCTCATCCTTTACCCCTGCCCTCCACACCAGCGCCTGAGAATCCTACAGACCTTTGTAATTTGGAAGAAACACGGAGATGGGGAAAGAGAGAGGGAGGGAGGAGAAAGAGAAGGGGGGAGAGAGAGAGAAAGGGAATATAAACAGACCCTAACCCTAAACGGAGAGAAGAAACTTGGAGCCTGTTAGTGACTCTGGCTCTTTAACCCTTGAGGCAGGTTTCACTCCCAGGTTCACGAAAGACCCGGAAATGCACCCAACTGATCCTCCAGCTCTCCTTCCAACTTTGTCCCATACCAGCCCAGGCTACCTGGGTTGGGGGGGGGGGTGCCTTTTTCTGTTCCATCCGCTTGACCCATAAGAAACTTCAAAGGGAGAGGGGTGCAAGGACCCCCCCACACACACCCAAGCTTATTTCTGTGTCTAAGCTCAGAAGAGGGCCCTTTTCTCTGGGTCCCTATACTTCTTGGACCTTCCCAAGAGTTCCCTCAAATTGCTGTTTAGAAAGGTCGTTACCCAATTTGTACTGGCGTGGAGAAGGGGGGGGGGCTAGGTAGGGAACCCTCCCTTGGGACTGGAGGGAAAGGAGCCAGGCCCAATGTGTCTGAGGGTCCTGGGGGGCAGGGGGTCCCCGGGTGGGGGGCTACCTGTAGTAGTCTTCCTTGCAGTAGATGCTTCCGTCCTTGCTGAAACAGGTGAGCTCGGACTCCAGGTTGAGCTTGCACTCACAACACTTGAGGCAGCGCATGTGCCACTGCTTGTCCACCGCCAGCAGGTAGTAGCGGTCCGAGATCTTGCCCCCGCAGCCGGCGCACAGCGCGGCGCGGTCACTGCTGATGGACGGCATGGTCTGCGGAGGGAGGGAGGCGGGAGACCGCGGCGCCTGCGTCAGCCTGCGACTTCCCCGCCGCCGCCGCGGGGAAACCGGCACCCGCAGCTCCCTCCGTTGCTCCCGCCAGCCCTGAACGCCGCCCCCGCCGGGGCCGCCAGGGTGTGCGGTGCGCTTCCGCCACCCCCAAAAGGCCCATATTCAGGAGGCTCAGAACCCAGGCCCGCCCACACAGCCCAAGCCGGCCACAGGCCCAGGCCTGGGTGCTGGCCTGGATGGATCTCCCTCCTTAGTTCTCCCCCTTCCTGCCCCCTCTGCCCTTTTCCCAGAAAGGCTTGGGCTGTTTTGAGGGCTGGGGCAGCAGCGGCTACTCCAGTCAAGCCCTCCAAAAGCTCCCTCAAAACTGTTTCTTAAAAGAGCCGCTCTGCCGGGCCCCAGGAAAAAGGGTGAGATGACCATTAAAAGTCACCCTCTACACAGACGCCTCCCGGGAGACGCACAGAGTTCCTGACCCGGAGCCTCAGGGATCTCTGGATCCTTATACCAAAGGTTTAAGCCAGGACAGGTCGCAGCCAACCCCTGCCCCTCCACCACCTTGGCCACACTGGCTGGGGCTCTCTTGGGTCCTTGGGAGATGGTGAGTGGAGTGCGGAGGCACCCTCAAAGTCTCTGAGTGCAGGACAGGCGGAGAGTTTGATGGGGAAAGGAGCTCAGAAGCCGGAGGCACCGGGGCTGCAGCTCTTCCTTTCCAAGTGGAGAAGCTTCGCCCGTGTTCCCTACCTCCCCAGCCTCTAAAGGTCACTTCTGGGCCCAGCTTGCACAGCCTGTGCTCGCCTGGCCCCCTGGGAGGCCTGAGGTGAGGAACTGGCTATTTGGGGCTGGGCTGGCAAAGCCAGGTGTGGAGATCCAAATGGACGCTCCTTCCACAAGAGCCAGGCCAGAGCCTGAACTGCGAGCCCTGGCCTGGCCAGGTCGGCCGGCCAGGAGGCCAGGGACGCGATCAACGGAAAGCGCCGGCCCAGAAGACTTGGACCCTTGGAATTGTGCTGGAGTAGGGAACTCCGATCGCCAGGAGGCGGGCCGGGAACGGCCCGCGCCGGCTGAAGCCCTAGTGCTCCCGTTTGGTTCGCCCTTCCCGGCGCCGCCGGCGGCGCCGCCTACAGCTACAGCCGAGAGGTGGAGGGGAACGCGGAGCTGGCGACCAGAGGGCCCCGGTGTAGTGAGAAGAGAGCCATCCCGGGACGCGGGTAGGACTTCGCTCCCACTTGGGGAGAAATGCCCTCTTGCACCCTTGGGGTCTGAAATTTCGGTTTAAACCTTGTTTCCCTCCTCCGCCCCAGCAGCCGGGTTTCCCCCGAGCCGGGAGCTACGGGGCCTTGCATCCTGTCCGCGGATCCCCTGCGCCCAGTCCCGTGCGGCACGAAGGACGCTCTCCAAAGTGCCGCCAAACTTCGGAGAGCAGAAGCGCGGACCGACCCGGCCCCGTCCCAGGTTTCAGCCCCGACCCCGCAGCCGTGCGCCTACCGTCTCCGTGTCGCCGCGGTCGATGGCGGAGCTGATGGCGGGAGCCTCGCTCTTGGCCCTGCGATCCATCTCGTCGATGACCCCGTGCACCTCGGGGCCCGACAGACTGTGGAACAGCATCGCGGCGGGACCGGCGGGGCCGGGGGCGCGGCTCCTCCGCGGGAGGGCTGGCCCCCCGCCTCAGCTGCCTGGCGCTCCTGGCGCTAACGGGCCCGGTGCATCGCCACCGCGGCCCCGGCCCCGCCCGAGCTCGGCTGCGCCCCCAGGCCGGGCTCCGGGCCCCGGGCGCCCGCGGGCCAGGACGCCTCCCGCCGAGGCGCAGGGGCAGCTACATCGCGGGGCGCCTGGGCGGCGGCGCCAAAGCCAGGGTCACAAGGGCACAGGGCGGGGGGGGGTGGCGGGAAGGGGGAAGACGAGGGCAGAGGTCGGCGCCCGCCGCGGGCGCTTTCACGCCGCGGGCATCGCCCGCCCGGCTTCAGCGCCCCGGGCGCAAAGCGGGAGCGCAAACTCTGCCGGAGGCGGCGACGGCTGCGGTCGGGGCTCACTCGGGAACGGCTAGGTGCCCGCGGCGGCCCAGCTGCCTGGACCTCTCCCCTCCCTGGGGTGCGCCCCCAGCCCTAGGCGACCCGCTTAGGCGCTGGGTCGGCGACTGTAGTACGGGTTTCTCCGAAGCCAGCGAGCCGAGCCGAGACACCGAGAGAATTGAAGAGGAGGAGGAGGAGGAGGAGGAGGAGGAGGAGGTGGAGGTGGAGGAGGAGGAGGAGAAAAAGGAGGAGGAGCAGAGTGGGAGGAGGAGCCGCCGGCCACGGGCCCAGCCGCGCGCAAGGCTCTCCAAGAGCGCGCCGAGCCCAGCCCCGGCTCTGCAGTCCGCGCCAGCCAAGCGTCCGCGCCTTTTCTACAGCCGCGCCTTACATCACGTCCTGCCGCCGCGCCATTGGCCGCTCAGCACCCCGAGCCCTGGCAGCGCGTGCTCCGGGAAGGCGGGAGACCCAAGAGGGAGGGGAGAATCAGGAGGAGGAGAGGAGCGACGAGATGGTGGGAGCTGGTGGGCAAGGCTGGAGGGAGGGGGCGGGAGGAAGGGAGGGAGGAGGGAGAGCGCGGGGTTTGGAGTTTTTTAAGCTGCGAACAGTTTCCTGCGATTTCTTCGGGATGGAAAATTAAACCCTCTCTCGCTGCCGTCTCCATCCTAAGAAGGCGCAGCCCGAGGATGCTTGAGGAGCTCTCACTCCGGTCTCTCCTCGGCCCAGAGCCGCCGCCTCGGGCACCGGCTGGGGAGGCCTGGGAAGGCAGGCCTGGGGCAGAGCTGCGGGAGCCTTCAGCTGCTTCCCGCGGAGCTCGGCCTTCGTCCCAGGCTCCGCGCTGCGGGCTGCGGGCAGCCGCCTAGGCCTCCTGAGGACCCGGCTGAGCCAGAGAGGCTAGAGCCCGCGGGAGCTGTAAGACTCCGGCGGAGGAGGACCAGCCAGCGTAGCCTCGCTCCAAGCAAGCTAGGGCCCACTTAATGGGAGCGTGCAGCTCCTTCTTGCCCCTTCCCTGTCCCTCTACAGCCTGAAAGAGTGGATGCGAGCATGGCTTTAGGCACTAGGAAACCCATAGGTTCGAATCCCAGTTCTGCCACTTACATGCAGTGTAACCTTAGGCAAGTGACTGAACTCCCTTTAGGCTGTTTTTGATCTTTTCATTGAGGGACGAGAAGGCCCGCTCCACACAGGTAATGAACAAAAGAGATCATGGATTTTAAAGTACCTGGAACGTAGTAGGCACTAACCAAATTCTCTCATCACTCCCTCTTTTCCCTCTCCATCTCCATCTCCTCCTGTTAAAACTTTCCCACTCCGACATACATTGGGTATCACTGAGGTCCTTAAAGACCGCAGGCCCATCCTCTGCTGTTTGCGTCATGCCACAGACCCAGCTGTTGACAGGCGTCCGCCCTGCTGCCTGGCTGTACCACTTCTCCAAGGATCAACAACCCCACCTGTGGGTAAATCTCAACTGCCACCCCAGCCCCCAGACTTCAGGCTCAACCTAGAGTCTCTTGGGGACACAAGCATGATACCTAGGTGTGTGGTGAAGCAGGATTAAGGAAATAAAAAGTGACTGTGGAGAAAAACTGAATGAGCTAAGTCAGTAACAGGAGTCCCATTTCCTGGGTCTGCTTTGGAGGTGGGTCAGTCTGAAGTGACTTGCTTGCCAAAAGGAGGCAAGGGGCTACCTTCTACCTACGGTGCAAAACTTTCAAACATAAACATATGTGTGTTAGTAATGCCCAAGCACATGCATTAGTGTTCATGTGTGCAAACGCACATGTTCTTCTCCGTTGGCAAAAACACGGCCAGCAGGGATGTAGGACTAGGATCTACACAGGCACATGGGGTACAAGTGTCCAGTGCCAGCCAGGAGCGTGCAGTTGTAAAGGCGTAAATTGCATGTTATACATACAATTGCATGTTGAGACAATACTACCTAAATCCCCGCGTGCGCTTCTCCGAGGCCATGTTTTGCGTATTTGAAAAAACTCTTGAAGTTACAAGTACGTGTGTACACGCTGCACATGCACAGATGCCCCATCGTGAGGGAAGGACCATAAACCCAAAGACGCGCGCCTGCGCGTGTGTTCACACAGACGTGTGCTTTGGCGCCTGCACACGGCCCCGCGCCCAGGCACGCGGACGCCTACACGTATACACAGGCATGTTTTACTGACGCATCTGGGACACTTTCTTTCAAAGAAAGTAAGGAACGAAAATCTAATCTGGGAGTCACCGGGGTTCATCTGGAGGTCGCCCAAAGGGTAGAAAAAAAATGGTAACAACGCTGGAGAGTTTGTCCTTGGTGCAGCTCTGCGCCTAGGCTAGATGGATACAATACGTTTTTCGAGAACTCCAGTGGCTGATTTAGGAGGTGGGGGGCGGGTCGGGGAGGAGGTGCACTCGGTAACTCTTGCCGCGGGCTTCTCAAGAAACACGGAAACACATCCTGCGGCTCTCCACTCCCCCCACATATGTAAGTACACGATTTCGTCGCCACTCTGACCTGCAGTCCACGCCCATCACTGACCGACCCCAAATTCCCTGGCAGTCACGATTCCCGCCGGGTGCGCCCGCCTTTGCATCCCTCCGTGTCAGGCTGGGACGCGCCCGGGTCTGCTAGAGGCTCAAACGCGTCTCCCGCCGCGGGGCGGGATCTGGGTGCCCTGGCCCTGGGCTCGGAGGCGGGTAACTTTGCTAATCTTCCCCAGAGGCGGGCGGGGGAGGGGGGGGGACGTCGCACAACCGCTGAGCCCTGTCCACGAAGACTAAACAAGGAAAGGAACGGGCTATAAACACACATCCTGACACGTGAGTGACATTTACACGGTGCGAGAAGCCGCAGCGGAGGGGAAGGCAGGAGGTTGGGGGAGCAGGCACCCGCAGGTAAAAGTAATATTCCGAGGCGTCGGAAACGGCGGCCCCTCGACGCCCCTCCCCCAGATGGGGAGAAAGAATCCCTAAGTCCCGAGAACCTGCCTTTTGTGGGAGGTGACAGGTGAACCGAATTCAGGTCTGGCTACTCTCGCCGCTGCCTACCTCCCCACCATCTGCTTCCTCGCAGACAGGCAGACCCGGCGCATAATGAGGTAGCAGCCTCCAGCCGGCCACCGTGACTAACTCAGAACAAAAGCGCTCCCTCCACGCCTCTTCCAACAAAGGGGCCACCAGCCCCGGCGCTCCCCGAAGGCTGCGGGGCTCCCGGCTGCCGGCTGCGGAGCTGCCGCGCGCAAACTTCCCGGGGCTCCCGGGGCTGCCGGCGCCACGGAGCCTGGGCCGCGGAGGGAGGAAGCACATGCGGCCCAGAGAAAGTGAGGCCGGGTGGGGCGGAGGAAGAGGGGGGCGGGAGCCGGGGAGCCGGGGAGCCGCGGAAGGAGGGTGATTGATCAGTGCGCCGTTCCCGGCGCTCTGTCCCGTTATTAGAGGCGGCCAAAGCAGGGCCACGCAATAACCTCCGAATCGCCAACTAATTGACGCTGCAGGCAACTACTTCATTGTGCGCGCTGGTTTTATGTCTTCATAGCCGGTGATTGACAAGGTGTAATTAGTCATCTCACTCGGTGATAAACATGGGCACCCTCCTCCCGCGGCATCAGGCCGTGTGTACCAGCAGAGGAAGCGATAGTTGACGCTGATATACCATTAAATCAAAATGAAGACGTTCAGAAGTGTGTGTTTGCTGTGACGCTCTGATGGTTTATTTCTCAAATACGGCACCAACAGATTTACTTGATTTGCAAGTTAACTACAACATTAACTGGTTTTATTTATTTTGCCTCTTCTTTCCTCTTCCTAGGCAGGGATGTTGCTCTTGGAGAATGTGAAGACAGTTTGCTTCTTGACAAGCGAGCGAGCGGGCGCCCAGATTTTTGCAGCCTCTCCGAGTCTCCCCCGAGGGAAAGGCGGGCAGAGAAAACGCCGGATTTGGGAGTCACTAGGGAAGGATTCCGTGCAGAGGGAGCCGCCCTCTTGGGCCCCAGACCGGCCGCCTAGGGTCCTCCCTTTGGGCACTGCCAATGGAGGACCTGAACTCTGAGGATGGTGTCGGGGATTGGGGTCGGGGAAGCCTCGGGGATAATAACTGCAAATTAAAAAGAGGCAAAAACAATTTCTTCTCTGCCTTGAAGCAGAAAGGACTGCATTCTTAAAGCTGCTGGTTGCAGTCACAAGGCCAGTTGCCTGCCTCCGTTGCCTGGGTAAAGGGTAACGTTGCCCGTTTTTCCAGTAGCACCATGCAGCAAATTATATTCCTTGCTCCCCAAAGTGGGTCCTGCTTAGGGAAGCGTGTATGTGTGTGTATGTCCCTCCACAGTGAGGCTCCTACTAGAAGTGCTGGCTACTCATTCCAGAAACTTGAAGGTTTAAATTTTAAAAGGAGAGGGAGCATTGCTGGTTGGGCTCTCTGGGATTGCTACAGTGTGTCTTGACCCTAATTCTGGTTAGAGAATGGCAAGGACTGAACAAAGCCACCAACATCTGAAAGTCCACATCGAGGATATCACACTGCCCCCCCCCCCCGGGAAGCCCCCCCCCCAGTGGGGTCAGCTTCCTGCACTTTTCCCTTCTCTCTAACCTCTGCCTCTTGTTGGTATGGCAGAGGAATGGTGATTCCTTGCCACTGCGCAGGAATGTGGGGTTGTGGACATCTTCAATTAAAGATGGGGTGAGGCCAAGTCACAGGGATGGCAGAAAAGCCCCCGTATCTTCAACAAGGATCCCCCCCTTCCCAGGCCTGTGGGCCTCCTTCAGCAAACAGGGGGAGTGTTTTATATTGATGTGAGAGGCTGTCAGCAGCAAATCAGCTCAGGCATGGCTCCCTCTTTATGAAATCAGCTCATTGCCTTGGTCACACCTTACAGAAAATCTGGTGGTCACCACTATTGATAATAAAAATTAGTGGGGCCTTAGGTGTTTCCAAGAAGAAGCCCATGTCTGTGGATAGATAAATGTCCGTCTCAGGCAGAGCAAAGCCCAGTTCCTCCTCCCCTTCTCCCTGCAGCAATCTGAACAATTCCGAAACCGCCTCCCTGGGTGTCAGCTGAGCAGGTTGGGGAACTAACCAGGGCCCTCTCTCTAGGGCCCTGTTAAATGCACAGAACTTAAAATGAAACACGAAGTGTGAATTTCAGGTTTGAACATGATGCATCAGGAAACGTGGAGGTTGGCAGCCCTTTTCCTCCCTCCTGCATTTCGGTAGGCAGGTATTAATATTGTATTAAATGTTATGAGGAAGTAAGGGCTGCGGAAAGGAATGTGCTCAGATGCAATTTTGTCAAGGTTTTTATCTGTGATTATGATTCCAGATGTAGAAACTCCCGGAGGAGGGAAATGAGGGGCTGCTGGCGTGTGACATGTGTTTTAAGGTGTTTGGCAGTGTTTCTCAAAGTGGTGACAAAATGTTCAATTTTATTACAGTGAATTGGTAAAAGAAATATGAATACTAGGTCAGAGATTGTTCACCTCAGCCAAAGGATTTACCATTATTGATTTGGGTGGGGAAAGTTTGTATCTGGGTCCTGCTTAAATCACATTGTCAACAATGCAAATCTGTCGTATCAGATTATTCTCAAAGAACAATTGTAACAAAATACACAATAGCTGATTGTATCTCCCCCACCTACTAATTTCCATGCAAAGATGTAAATTGCCTTGGAAGCGCAGGGCGCGTGTGCGTGCCCATGTGCCCGTGCACACGTGTGCATGCACACACACGCATACAGACACAGTAAATATTGCAACAAGATGGTCAATTTTTTTTTCAGCCGGTATAACTACAGCCATTCCTTGAGGGTAATTTCTTTTTAATCTAACCCAGAATACTACCCAGTCCTACAAGGGCCATTTTGCTAATCTCGCTGCCTTTTAGGTTGAAGCACAAATAACAGCAATAAATTTCTTCACACAGGGAACCACATTTTGCTGAAAGGAAAATCAAGATGATTTTGTGTGAAAAAAGGGGGGTGGGGGAGGAAGCAGCTGAACTCTTGACTAGCTGACAACTCCTGTATCTACGTGCACTTGAGACAGGAAATATTTCCTACCACAGTCTTTCTGTATTTGGAGGCATCTCTACCACCCCTCTCTGACAGCAGGACACCCCTAAACTCTTTCTAAGCAAAGGTTTCCTCATAAACCTTTTATGAGCTCCACATACACTAATCGACACGGGTGCCCAGCCAGCGCTGACCAGACTGCGGATGGGTTTGATAAACATTTCCACAGAACAAAAAAGGGGGGGGTTGGGGCTAAAGATGCTAGACTTGGCTCGTCCTTGAGTCCCCAGTCGTAGGACGAGAGTCTCTACACACTCGCTGTCACCCCATATCTCGCAGACCCAGTACATTTCTCAGCCCAGTTCATGAAGAAACTCACACATATTCAGCCCCAGCGTTTCCTTGATGCAGGCTAGAGAATGCTGGTTTTGGCTTTCCAGCCATTGGCTCTACTTTACCATCACAAAACATTCTAGGCTCCTAGCACAAAATGCACCTTTCTTGGAAGTAAGAAGCTTCCTCTCCTGTGAGGTTGATGTAGGACATGGTACATTTCTGAGGGGAACAGTGAGGTTGCAGGGGAGGGAAAATGCTCATCATGGCTATTTCCCGCAGGACCCTTTCCTACCCCAGCCCAACTTTCCATTGGCCCCATTAGCATATCTCTTGCTATTTGGGAGGCTGGCATGTCTCTTTAGGTGAGGAACAGTCATTTCCCACATATGTTTCAGCTGAAGCCTAGCCCCTCATGCCCCCCCCCAATTTTTATTCTTCCATTAATTAAAACAACTAATGTCCCATTGATTATCTTTGCGTGAATGAAAATCATTATGGGCCCTTGCAGGTATATGGGAAATTCTGTTTGCCTGAGTATTCACCCTTTGATTTCCAATAGACTCATTTTCTCAGGCATAAAGAAATTCAAACAAAACAAAAACAAAAACAAAATCTCCTGACACTTTGCAATAAAGCACGAAGACTGGTAGTAATGAGCTTGTGCTGATCCCTTGCAAAGAAGTGTTCAGATGGCCCCGTTTTAGAGCTGAATTATACTATCTGCTAAAGGATTCTAGACAGTTAAGGCAAACATTGATAGGTCACCAGACCCAGGTTTTGAATTGATGCTTGCGTTGAGTCAGATGAGCTCACCCAAATTTACTTTTACACTGCCGTGTCAGTCCTCGAAAGTAAAAAAGGCAGGGGACAATCAGCTCTATTTGGAATTTCCCAGCTAGTTGGCCATTTCAGCTTGCATCTCCATTTCTGGGGGCTGCCATAATTAGAGCAATCTATTTTGCATTTACTTCTCTTTGCAAGCACTACATTATTCACTCTTTCCTGTGCTTATTAAACAGTGCCACCTGCACCAAATTCAACAAAGCTCTTCCATCAGTCAACCCAGCTAAGGATCCCGGACCATATATTATCATTAATTGAAGCTCAATTGAATAGTTGACGATAGAGGCATGAGTAAAAGCAACACATTTTCTAGGACCTGTTCAGAAAAATGTTTTAAGCAACCTCTCCCAAACCCCCCCAAACCCCCTCACACATTTATTCCCCAAATTGTTATCTTTTACAAACTCATTTCATTCTCTCTGTACAGTAATTCAAGTAGCAATTAGCAAGTCTTTTAATTAATGAACTATTCCCTGTAAGTCACCAAGGTGCCTCCGGTACAAATGTCTTCCTTCATAAGGTACTAGCAAATGCAGTCAATATTTTGTCACCCAAAGCCTTCGAAGCTGACCACCTCGATTGTCCTAATGCTATAAAAAGGATCCGAAGAGCCAGAGACAAGGCTGGGAAGCAGAAGACAATTTTCGGTAAACTAGCCATGGATAGTCTGAATCCAGAGAGAGGGAGTGGCAGAAGGAAGGGGACCATTAGAGAGAGGAGAGGCAGAAAATGCATGTAGGTAGATATCAGTGGTTAAAGAAGAGCACGGAAAGTTTCTAGCAAAGAGAGGACCACCTGGGCTCCAGCTATGTTATAACAAACTCTCCATCTAAATGCTGATGATTTACACATTTTTAAGAGCCTCAAACCTCACTGTGTCTTGTTCTTTAAAAAGCTTCCTGCTTTGTTCAAAATACTGCTTATCTTTGGCATTGTCAACAGCTCTGCATCTGGGAGAGATTAATTAAGTGATAGGTCAGACACAATGAGGTGAAAGGGCATGTCCACCCAATCAGGACTGATTCATCCATTTCTTGGTGGATCAACTTTTTTTGAGGGATGCCAATTTCAGTTCTATTTCTAGAGAGGATTTATCAATAGGAATGCCTGAGCTCCCCCAGTGAGGGGCTCTTAGCTAGAAAAGATTTTTCTGCAGATAGAAAAATCTAAAATCTACACTCTGTCTTTTTAAGATGTGAAACCAAAACATAACTATAAATTGTATGCTTAAGTTTCACCGATCTGGGTGAAGTCTGATTTTCTTGAACATGATCCTTCTATAAAATAGCTAACTGGATGATTACAAACAAGATTGCCAAGCAACTCAATACAAAAAAAATTAAAAGTTTTCTCTCTCTCCCCACCTTCCCAACTATTTCTTATTACCCCTTTCTTCCAAAGTCCACTTTTAATTTCTAGGAGGCAAAATGAGAGAAAGAGATGTGAAAAACAGTAGAAGAGGAGGAGAAGGAGGGGAGGGAAAGAATGAAGGAAAAAGAGGTTTTCTAGGTGTCAACTGAATTTTTCCAGACCAATTAGAGGTTATCTTTAAATCTCCATTCCCCCCCTCCCCGCCCCCACCTCCACACCTTTCTAAATAGATCTTTAGATTAGCGAGAAATTAGTTAATTGGGAAAGGCCTTGTGGCCAGTTCACCCTGTTTCTAACCAGAAGGGTTTTAAGGACCTTAGACTCCACTCCCAGAAATGACATTCTCCCCATCTCTTTAGAAGCACGTCAGTCTGGGGCAAAATTGTGGCTGCCCGTGTGTGTGTGTGTGTGTGTGTGTGTGTGTGTGTGTGTGTGTCAGAGAGAGAGACAGAGAGGGAAAATTGTGGCTGCCCGTGTGTGTGTGTGTGTGTGTGTGTGTGTGTGTGTGTGACAGAGAGAGAGACAGAGAGACAGAGAGACAGAGACAGAGAGGAAAGTAAACTCCCAGTCTGTGAATAAGGCTCAAATAAAGTGACTGTTTTGGGCAGACCCCAAACAAAACACTTGGAGTATTTTTACCCTATTTGTGAACACCCTTGCAAATGAAGTTCACATTTTCCAAGGTATTTGGGGGGGGAGGTAAACAATGGTTTGTGATTTTTGTAACTGACTAGCTATTTCTGCTTCTCCAAAGAAACGTAAAATGCCAGTTTCTTAACTATCCAATTCTTTAAATCATCTGTGATCCATCTATATTTATAAAACTGAGCAGAAATACTTAACAGCCTGATCAATAGCCATTGACCGTCGGTGCACCTCACACCCTAACATGCACAGCTTGATCATGTATATTTGATCATCAAAAAATTCAAAGCATCTTGCAGCAGTGTATCAAGCTTCCCATAAAATAGCCTGCCTTTTTCTGTGGTCTTGAAAAGAGTGTGAGCTTCTCTCTTCTGCATTCATATATCCATCCATCTATTTACACACACACACACACACACACACCCCTCCCTCCCTTCTGGAGAATTTATTGCTCATATATTTGATGAAGAACAAGGTAATTAACTGCAAGCCTGTACATCTGGGCAGCACTTCATATCCATTGCAATAATAAAACACTTTTTTCCCATTTTAGCAGAAGAAAGGCTAGTCCTGCCCACAGATTCAGAGGACCCCAGAGTCTCCGTGTGCAAAGCCTCCTTGTTATAAATCCTGCCTCCCTCTTAAGTGATGGCACGCACAGTTGCACCAAGGGGCACTAAGTTTATCTGTGCAAAAGCATCATTGGAAAACCTTGCCCCTTCTCAGAGCTTCAACATCAGCTTGTCAGGGTTTGAAATAGACACGTCTGGCTCCTCTGTCCTCGGTCTGCTTGGCAGCAAACAGGGACAAAAGTCCAAAGGGTTTGTCCTGTGAAGGGCCACAAGTAGAGGAGATGTATTTTGGGATCTCCAAAGGCTGATGTCCTGAGCGTGTGCCACTAAGCTCCAGTACCCCAAAAAAGACCTGGCTCTGCAGACTTTTCTGATATTCAGGAGTCAGAAGGCTGGTTCTAAGTTTCTCCATAAGGTATGCTGGATCTGTCCAAACTGCTCCAAAGGTCCAGCCAAGGAATACCAGCTGGCAAGCCTGCTCCAAGGCCCCAGCACAGTCACTCTAACCCCAAACCCCACAGATCACCCTCCCCCTCCCCCAACCCGTGAAACAGATTACCTGCAGAACCTCCCATTTCGGGAGTCCCCTGCTCTGTATTCCGAACCGTGCCCAGGACCAATTTCTCGGGGCCCTTCCTTCTAAAAGCAGCAGCATCTGGGCTGAGGCTCCCTTCTTTATATGGGGGGGAGACTTCATATGATAATACGTGTAATATGATATGGAATGGCAGAATGCATGACAGTTGCCCATAATACGGAGAAGTCAGTCAAAGGACAGAGGGGACATTTGGATAATTACCATCCATTGGCTAGTCAATCACGCGAACAGAGAGAAACTGCACAAAACCCACAATGGAGTTGGGAAACAAAAGAGACCCGAGCCAGACTCAGGATTAACCGGTCTAAAGCGATCTAAATGCTTTTGTATCTGAAGAACTGAGGCTCCCCGGTTGCCCCCCCTTCCCAATCCCAGGGAACTAATTGCGGGGATCAGAGTTAAAGCTCTCTCTCTCCTTTCCCCATTCTCTTTGTAGACTGCTCACCACGCAGAAAAAAAAAAAAAAATGATTTCTCTCTCTGTGTTCATTAAACTATTTTAAAGTTAAAGGGATGGGGGAGGGAGGCTCGATGTGGCCCCTCAGCCCAGAAGCTGGGATTCTTCAGCCTTCGAAGGGGCTGGGACAATCTCCTTGCCCCCAATTCTTTGTTCCGGGGTAAAGTCTTCCCTCCTTGCCCCTGGAAACAAATGCCCCATCCACCTGGGAAGCTGCCCTTTGCCTAGAGGCTAACATGGATTGCTGGTACCCTGCTTTGGGTGACGAGTCCCCATAACTGGACCCTGCACCAGAAAAAAAAACACAAGGTCCACCCCCTCCTTGAAACCTCAAATTGAGTCTGCACACTCAGAATTAAGTGGGGTAAAGAGGTGACAGAGAAGGGGGTCCAGCCTCCAAAATGGGAGAGTGAGACAGAAGATGGTTGAAAATTGGGAGGAGAAAGAACTTCCTTCTAAACTGGGGAGGGAGAAAGAGGAAGAAAATCCTTCTAAATTGGAGCAGGGAGAGAATACGCTTAATTGGGGCAAGAAATGAGAAGAGGCTCTTTTTGCCAAAGAGAGGCAGAGAGCTGAGTCCTCAAAAGAGACACAGGAAAATGGTCCCATAAATTTCTAGAGACTCAGAGATGAAGGCGAGAGAGGAAGGGAATTCTTTAAAGCTGAACGACAAGGACAGATATCTCTGCCCCTGAGAGCAAGACCCCCGGGTCCCAGGACCGACAGAAGGGTAACTACCTCACCCACTTCCCACCGGGTCCTCCCTATGCAATTCTAACTCGCTCAAAGCCCTCCCGGCCCCGGCGGGGCTCTCTCGCGTCCCCGGCTCGGTGGCAGCGGCGGTCCCCGGTCGGAGTCCGCGGGTGCCCGGCGGGCCCCTGCGCGCGCCCCCGCCCCGCGCAGCCCCCAGGCCCCTGGGGCGAGCCTCGGAGCCTCCTTACCTTTCCGAGTCCTCCGCAGCGGGTGTGGCCGGCTCTGCGGGCGGCCCCGGGCCGGGGCCGGGGGGCGGGAGGCGGGAGCGCCGGGCTGGGGGGGAGCGGCAGGGTGAGGACTGGGGGGGCTGGCACGGTGCCCGGGGGGGGCGAGGGGGCAGTTGGCAGCCCCGGGGCCTGGGGACGAGCCCGGCCCAGCCGGAGGAGGTGCGAGATGGGGGGGGTGGGCCGGGGAGGGGCGCCGGGGCCCGGGCCGGGGGGCGGAGGGCTCCCTCCTCGGGCCCGCGGGGCGCTCCAGCCTGCGGAACCGGCCCGGGAGCCGGCCGAGGCGCGGGGAGGGAGGCCCCGGCGCCCGGGCAGCCGAGGACCGGGCGCGCGGATCCGAGGGGCTGTTTTGTCGCCTCGGCTGACAAATCAATCAGGACCCGCCGAGCCGGGGGACTGCCACCGTCTCTACGGCGCTCGCGGCTCCCCGGCCGGCCCCGCGCCGCCAGCTGCCGGCCGCCTCGAGTCCGCGCGGGCCGCGAGTCTCCGGCGGGGTTGCGGTCATTAGGCTGCGGGCGCGTGCGGCCCAGGGCGGGGGCGGCGGCGCCCGGAGGAGGAGGCCCCGCGGCGCACCCTCCGGGGCCTCCCCTACCCCCGCCCGCCGCTGTCCCGCGCCCGCTCTGCGCGCTCTTCGCCCCCCACGCCCCGGTCACTGTCACTAGCTCTGGCTGTTGGATCTGTCCGTCTCTGCCGGCCTCCCTCTGTCTCTCTTCATCTCCCGGTCTCTGTCGCGTTTCTCTGTCTGCTCTCCTCGCTCGGTCTCTCACTGGGTCCCCCGCTCTCTTGTTCACTGCGCCTCTCTTTTTCTCTTTGGATCCTGGTGCTGACTGTCTTTCTTAGACCTCTCTCCTCGGCCGCTCTCACCATCTTCTCCCTCTCTTATTTCTTTCTACCTCCCCTCACTCTCCACCTCTTTCTCCCTTTGCTTAGGAGGACTCGCTGTCCCTCCCTCTATCCCTTCTTGGAAGGGCAGCCCGGGAATGGAGCTTAAGTCTTTCTCCGCTGAGACCTCGGACAAGTCACTTCCTCCCAGCTGCAGTTTCCTTATCTCTGAAAGGCGTTAAGCCGCTCTTGGTGGTGAGGTTGGGAGGGGCACTGGAGGGGGCCCGCAGGAGGTGTTCAATGACCCTGGTTTCCCCCCTCGGAGTTCATCCTTACTCCTTACTCGAAGCAACTGTGGTAGCTCCCCGGAACCGGGTCTCCCCGGGTACCAGTGTGCCCCGTAAAACCCTTGTCACCAGCCTTGGGGGCCAAGACAAGTACCAGAAAGCCAGTTCAGCAGCAAAAGCCAAGGGCTCTCTGGGGTCCCCTAAGACCCTCCTGAGAAGCGTCTGTGCCACCTCGCTGGACCTCCCCAGAGCTGGATCCGACATCTCAGGAATCTGCTGGTTCCCCACTCACTGACACCAAGCAGAGGGGCAGTGTTCTCCCCTGTCCTTAGACCCAAGCAGGAGAAAGCCTGTTCCTCCCGCCTTCACACACACACACCATGAATGGCTTTTATGCTTCAAAGATGCTTCCTGGATGGAGTGTGGCTTCAGACTCAGACAGATGAGGGGGTCAAGACCACTTACCTAGTGCAAGGCCTTAGGCTAGTCACACCCATCTAAGGTTCAGTGTCCTCATCTGCAAATGGGAACAATAACCACCTCTTTTTAGCATTATTTTAGGATTACCCATGGTATGCATAACATGCCCTGCCTATAGAAGGTTACCCATTCTGTTCAGCTTTTATTCAACAAATACTTATTAAGTGTTTTTGCTTGGCACTGAGGATGCAGCAATTCACAAGGCAGGTGTGGTCTCTGCCTTCATGCAATTTGCAGTCTAGCTGGGGAGACAGACTGTGAACAGCAATTCCATAATTATTTCATGACAGTTGTACAAGTGCCATGGGAGAATAGGGAGTGCAGTGAGACCTAAGATCCAGGGAAACTGGCCTGGGCTAGGGGTTCAGGAAGGGCTTCCTCAAGGTGACATAGAAGCTGAGACCTGAAGTCAGGAGTGGTGCCAGGGTTGCAGGTGGTGGGAAGTGGGAAGGAGCTGCTGAAGGGAGACCTTTCTTGGCAGAGTGTCCAACATGTGCCAAGGCTGGGAGGCATCAAGGAGCCTGGCCAGTAGGAAGGCCAGTGTGGCTCGACCAGGAAGAAGGAGGGGGATGAGGCTGGAAGGGTGGGCAGGGCCAGGCATGGCGGGCGAGGAGCTTGTAGACTGAGGAGGAGTCTGGACCTCAGTACACAGAAACCCCATGAGTCCTGATGTGTCTTTTGCTGAAGTGGAAGGAAAACTGAAGCCAGATTCAGTTCCCATATAGGTCCTTTGCCTTTGGTCCTTCTTGGGCGTTGTCACCTCTTGTGCCCTCCTCTGCTCTGTCCCAGCGCTGTCCACTCCACAGTGTCATTGCCTGCTTTGGCATCTGTGTCCCCGCCCGAACCGAGAGCACACACCCAGGCTTGGTTCCTCTCTGGGCCCTTATAGTCAGCCCCACAGGAGGCGTCCACAGACCAGCGTTGGGTGTGTGATTGAACAATCAACAGCCATCGAGTGCCTGATGTGCACCAGGCAGGCTCTGAGCTGGCCATTGCCCCTGCCCTCACAGAGTGCTCATTCTGTGGGGAGGAACACTTTGGAACACACAGGCCCGGGATGACCATTAGGAAGGAGTCCCACAGGGACTCGGGGCGTGGGATGGGAGGCTCTTTGAGGGCAGGCCCATCCCTGGATGACTCAGACCTGGTATCATCTAAAGGTGTGGCACAGGTGGGTACTCGCTGACATGGGTTGAGAGGGTGAAAAAGAAAAGTGAAGTTGGAATGCAGAAGGATGAAGGACAAGTTGGAGTTAAGTGAGCCAAGTGAGGATGCGGACACTTGCCCGTGAAGGTCTAGTTAGTAGCAATACAGACAGGAGGAGACAGAAGGGAGATAATGCTTCCTGACCTCCTTCTCTGGGCCAGGCAGGTACTGGGCACTTTTGTGCAGTCACCTTGGCTGACCTTCACAGCACCCATGCCTCATCAGCACTACTGCCCTCGCTTTCCGAGTAAGTGCTGGGACCCAGAGAGGTTAAGTCACTGGCCTGAGGTCACACAGCTAGTAAGAGACTACGTATGCATTTGAACCCAGGTCTGCCTGCTCTTCTTCACTAAAGAAGGAGCAAAAGAGGAGGAAAAAGCAGAGGAAAGAGACAACTGAGAACAAAAGAAGAGCGGTGGCAAAGGAGTGAGCTCCACCAGTAATTTTTCCGCTTAAAAACAATTCCCATTTCCCAGCCCTGCAGGGGCTGGTGCAGCGGATCTGAGGCGAGGCCGGCCCTCTGACTCGCAGGAGCCTGCCGAGGGGCCCCAGCACGCTGCTTCAAAGCCAGCCTCCTCAGCACAAGCGCTTTTAAACTTCACACGGGAAACTTTCCAGGGCTGACTTTTTGCACTTTGTTTCCAAATCAAGAGATGGGAAGTCCCTCTCAGCCCAGGGGGGAGGAGATCACACTGAGAGACTTGTCCTGGGGTTACCGGCTTGGCACTGGGCTCCCCCCAGCTCCCAAGGCAACCTCGGTGGGGTGGTGGGGAAAGTGTCCCCTGCCCTAGGTGGGTTCCCAGGGAGAATTCAGGGTGTGGGCTTGACTGTTCTTCCTGGAAGGATAAGGCCTCTTTTCCTGTGTCCTCCCAAGTGTGGTTTCTACCTGGGTTCCTGGTGGCATCTGATGACAAGGTGTGACGGTCTCCCGAGGCTTGTAATATGTGCCTTGCTCTTCTCTGCACAGCAGCTTCAAAACCAAACCACCCTGTCTGTCATCTTGTGATCACCATTTTGAGTGGCGGCGAGGGTCTTCCTAACCCTCAGCTCCCTCTGATTTTTGGAATTCAGAGTTGGATTTTGGATGTACATCAAGAGGCTGCCTCCATGCATTTTAATTAAGCTGTCTTTTTTCATTTATTACTAATACACTCCTCTTAACTATGATTTATTTGTTAAACAAAGCACCATAAGCCGTCACTTATTCATCTTAATTTCAACAAAATTAAAGTAGTCGCTGTTAGATTGCACCTAATTGCTCTTGCAATGAAAAGAACGGAGATGTTAATCAAAATAAATTGAAGATAAACAATAAAATCATTACATCTTTGTGGTGGTAAGTGTAACTAATCAGTTTTGACTCGAAGCGACCAAACAGGAATAATGAATGTGTCACTGAAGGCGCGCTCATTAAGGGAAGCCGCTGCGACCTGGGTCCTCAGGGCAGCAGACGGCCACCCTGCCCATGTGGCCCGGAGGGTTCTTGCCTCTTGGGTTGGGCAGAGGGGCCTAGAGGCACAGAGAGCGCAGGGAGGAGGCTCATAGGACAGGAGAGAGTCCTGAGTGAGGGACCCTGCAGCTGTCCTGCTACAGAGGGGTTCTCTCACTCTGATGAGAAAGCAAGAAGTCCCAGGCCTATTTCTGGACATCCCAACTAACCAAGGATGGAGAGGCAGGCCAGGGGGAAAACAGGCAGATATCCAGGGGATACAGATAGCCAGACACACACTGGGGGACACAGCAGAGAAGATTCCAGCAGAAAGAGACAAGGAAAAAGAGACATAGGCAGGCGGAAAGAGATCGGGCCAAGAGACAAAGGAAAAGGGGCAGAGCACGGACAGGGATGGACGGTCAGACAGGACAGACAGCCTGTGAGGAAGAGGCAGCTGGGACAGGGTGGTGGAGGAGGCATGGGGAATGAGCCCAGTAGGGAGAGGGAGACCAAAGAGACAGAACCAGGTGGGTCTGCTGGTCTTAATTAAAGAATCTCTCCTGTTGAGGACAAGACTTTGACACATTTTCATTTCGAGCCAGTTAAAGCTCGGGAGGTTTCAGGTCAGGATTCTGGAGACAAAAGTCATCCTCAGGAGTCTGATGAGGTAAGTGACCATTAGGGTGAGACCCCCCGGACTGGGCTCTTGGAACACAGAGGGGTGGGGGGCACTGAAGTGGGGGAGGCAGAAGACCCCCCACTCTGGGGGGTCTCCTGGGGTCATCCTCTAATTACAGGGTTTCTAGCCCGGACAGCGGACCTGGAGCCACAGAGATGCCACTCAGACTGCTCTGGCGGAGGCTGCCTCAGCAACTCCCCTTTCCAGGCTGGGAAGACCCAGAGCATGGGCAACTTGGGGAAATGGAAAAATCCGAGGATATGGCCATTGTGGTGAGATTGGAGAACCAGGACAGACAACCTGAAAGACATATTTTTTGAATACCTACCGTGTGCCTTGCCCTGAGCTGGTCCCAGGAAATAGAGATGAATCGCATATGATTTTCCTATCTGAATTCCTTTATCTTTAAAGTAAGGTTAATAATTGAGCCTCCTTCATGTGTTTATTATGAGGATGAAGTGCATTAATATTTGTAAAGAGCTTAGAATGGTGGTTGGCCCTTGGAAAGGGCTTTGAGTATATGTTAAATAAAATAAAATAAAATAAAGTAAAATAAAATAAAATAAAATAAAATATCTCTGCTCTCATGGAGTACAGAGTTCAGAAGAAGAGATACATTCATTAGCAGTCAAGTTCACTCCAGTGGGGTAAGAGTCAGTATAGAAGCACTTCAGGATGCTTTGGGGGTCCAGATTGGAGATAAAGCCCCCAGCTGAGCAGTCCTGAAGGAAGAGTAGGAATTAGTCAGAAGAAGAGTATGGAGAAGAGGAAAAGAGTCTTCTGCGTAAAGGGACCGTGTGAGCAAGAGCATGTGGGCAAGACATGGCAGGACACATCTGGGGACGTCGAGTGGCTTGGAACAGAGGTTAGGCTGCAGACCAGGGACTCAGATCTTGATGCGTCTTGGTAGGAACCACTGAAGAGCACCTGCGTGGACATTTACTGTTTCTCTGTTTTTAGCTGCTCAGCATGCACTTGCTATCCTTGGAGTGGGGTTTTTCTTTGGGGATTGTGTTTCCCTGCCTTTTTCGTTCTTCCTTTCCAGTGCACCTGGTTCTGGTAGAGGCAACTCCACGAGGACGGCTGCGGAGGGGCCATGTGACCTAGACCTAAGCCAATCAGCGCACTCCATTCCTGTGGCCACAGTGATTGGTTGAGGGAGGGACAATCAAGCCCAATGGGAGCCGCCCCAGGGCTCTGGCTTGAGGACCTGGGGGAGGTCTTTGAATCTTTCTGCTGGTCTCTAAGCTGACAGGATGCAGGGGGCTGGGCTGGTGCCACCATCTCGCTGAGCTTGACACCAAAGCCAACAGAGCAGAAGGCGGCAGGGCACAGCAGAACGAGTTCCAGTGACATTGTTTGGCCCCCAAATCCAGCCGAGATGAAGCTAGCCCTAGCCCCTGGTCTCTGGTTTCATGAGCCAACAAATTCCTTTTCGTGTAAGCCAGTCTGGGTTGGGTTTTCTGTCACTTGAAACAGATCATTCTAGCTGATAGGCTTTAAGCAGGAATGCGACGCCACTGTGTATTTTAGTAACATCAAGCTGAGGGACTGAAGGGGGTGAGCTTGGAGGCAAGGAGGCCAGAGGGGAGGCTAGTGTGGTCATCCCAAAGAGAGCTTATGATGAAGAGCAGGCAAAGCCAGGGGCTTTGGTCTCCACCAGCGTGTTAGTTTCTTACTGCTGTGTAACACATCGCCACGAGCTGGGTGGCTTAAAACAGCGAGGATGTATTCTCTCAGGGCTCTGGAGGCTGGAAATCTGAAATTCAGGTGTCAGCAGGGTCGAACTCCCTCTGAAGGCTGTAGGGGAGCGTTCTTCTTTTCCTCTTCCAGCTTTGGCTGGCTCCAGATGTTCCTTGGTTGGTGGCTGCATATTTCCCATCTCTGCTTCTCTCTTCTGTCTCCTAGAAGGACACCTGTCATGGGATTTAGGGCCCACCTGTGTAATATAAGATGATCTTATCCCAAGACCCCTAAATTAATTATGATTCCAAAGATGCCCTTTTCCAAGCACATTCACATTCATAGTTTCCAGGAAATGGACATTTCTTTTTGGAGGGCATCAGCTACACTACAACCCACTACAACCAGCAAAGAAAATGATCACCAGACCCAAAAAGACCTGAATGAATATTGCTGAATGGAAACAGGAGGCCAGGAAAGATGAGGCAGTGGGGAGAGGGCACGGGGCGGGGGGGGGGCGGGCGGTGGCCACAGAAGTTAAAATCTCCTGGCTGGGAGGAATTCATTCCAGGGCAACAAGAGAATTTGCCCACAGGATTGCCAAGCCACTGTCCTGGTTTCCCAGGGAATCCTTGCTATCCTTGAAAGATATCCTAAGTATCCTTGAAAGAACCTAAGAAATGGATGAGAGTGGGTTGCATTTTCAAAACCTGGAAGCCAAGAGATTCCACAAACACAGTTGTGGTGAGCTTAACGTTAGTCTGAGCAATGTAACAGAAAACTCGGGGCTTGTGAGAGCACCTAAAAGAGAAAGCTGTGATTCTCAGGACTGATTCCCTAAGAACAAGTCATGACAGATCAGCCTCATTTCTTTCTTTGTCAGGGTCACTGGGTGGGTAGATCTGGAAGGGTGTGATGGACAGAGTGAGTCCAGCCTCTGATGGTCTTCTCACAAACAGGATAGAGAAATGTACGGTGGATTCAAAGACGATTAGGAAGTTGACTACCCATAATGAAAGGTTGTTTTTTTTTTTTAAAGATTTTATTTATTTATTTGACAGAGAGAGACACAGTGAGAGAGGGAACACCAGCAGGGGGAGTAGGAGAGGGAGAAGCAGGCCCCCCGCCGAGCAGGGAGCCCAATGTGGGGCACGATCCCAGGACCCTGGGATCATGACCTGAGCCAAAGGCAGATGCTTAATGACTGAACCACCCAGGCGCCCCATAATGAAAGGGTTTTGACAGATCTCTGTTTCATGGAAAAGGAGCTCTAGTGGAGTATCCTAGCTCTTCTATACTGGTTTCTGTTCTGTCCCTCCAAGTCACATGTGATGATGCCAAACATTGGACAGCCCACTTGTCCCACTGGCAGATGGTTCAAGGAAGGAAGAACCAGAGACTGTGTTGAATGATAAAACTCTTTTTTTTTTTTTTTGCAGGGGAGAAGGGGGTGACTACTGTGCCAGGAACTGAACTAGGCTCTAGCAGAACAATGGAGAATCAGACAGGTACCTGTCCTCCTAGAGCTTATTGTTCGTTGGAGGAATCATACAAGCACATTCAGTGTAATAAGCATCCAAAATGATCTCAGCAGGATGGGGTTTACAAGATGAGAGGAGGCAGGGGAAACTGTAAACTCCTGTCCCTGGTTCCAGAACACCAGCAGCGTCAGCTCACCAGGGAGACACGGCCAATGTCAGCCCAAGTGAAGTGGAGAGGGCAGTGATGTGGGAGGGGGACCTATGGATCTGCCACGCTTGGTGGGCTGACCTGCTCTCTAACTTCATGTGAAGCCTTTCCGCTAATATGAAGTAGCATAGGAGAGGGTTTGAAAGCGGGGATGAGGAGTGGTAAAGACTCTAAGGACAATTGGAGACAAGAATAGGAAGTGTTGGAATCATCCTGTTTATCATCGTGGAAACTGGAAACCTGCAGGTCGGAGCAGGGATAGCTGGGAGGGAGGCAGTGCAGGGTCCCCCTGCCAGCACAGGCCAAGATGCAGCTGACTATGACTTAGGAGCCCTAGGAGCCACCCCAGAGCAGCATGTGGGGGCAAAGAGGGGCAGAGGTGCAGAGCCACTGACTCTTTTGGGAAACTTGTCTACTCCCAGGGCAAGGGCAGAAGAAATCCTACAACATGGGAGGGAGGAAGAGTCTGCTCCCAAGTGTCCTCAGCTGGGACCCTGAGGACCCTGCTCAGAAGTGCCTCACCATCCCAGGTCCCCTCTATCTGGAAGCTCCACCTCCTTCAGTCTGATGGCTGACCAGGGGATGACCCTGGTCATGAAAGTTCCATTTATGGTGCCAGGCAGAGGGCTCAGTGGTTTCAATGCATTAGCTCAATTTTCGTATTAACAGAGTCTATTACTGTCCCCTTTTAGAGATGAAGAAACTGAGTCTCAGAGGGAGAAGTGACTTTCTCAAAGTCACACAGCCAGCAGCTGCCAGAACTATGTGTCCAGCCCAAATTTGTCTGGTCCCAAAGCCCATGATTGTAACTAGGACACTAACCTGCTTGGGTGCAAACTCTGGAGGGTCAGTGGGGCTGGGAAGACAATGAGGCCCAGGGAGTGGAGTCCCCTGGGCTGTCAGCAGGAAGAGGTAGTCCTCCCGGTTGGTGGTGCTTTAAGACAGTGGTGCTCCACGGTGGCTATGATTCAGCTTCATCTAGGGATTTCCATGAAACCAGGAGGCAGCTCCTAAATTCCTCCCAGAAGTGAGAGCAAGAGGCAGGAGCTACCCAGCAAGGGATGGCTGGTGCTGTGTGTCAGTGGAGGGCCAGGAACACCCCAACTACACCGTCACCACGGAGGTCAGCATGGCCCAGAGGAACCTTGGGTTGGGTGCCAAAGCCTGGTGCTGGGCAGAGCCTGTATTCACTCTGTGCTGGGCATGGAGAGGGTAGAGAAGGAGCTCCCATTTGGCCATGGGGTCCCTGTTTAAGCAGAAGAAATGGAGACTTGAAAACACACTACATAAAAATGAAACGTAGAATTACCATATGATCCAGCAATTCCACTCCTAGGTATATACCCAAAAGAACTGAAAGCAGAGGCTCAAACAGATATCTGGATGCCCATGTTCACAGCAGCATTATTGACAATAGCCAAAAGGTAAAAGCAACTCAAGTGTCCATTGACAGGTGAAAGGATAAACAAAATATGGTCTGTACATACAGTGGAATATTACTCAGCCTTACAAAGGAGGGAGCTTCTGACACCTGCTGTGACATGGATGAGCCTCAAGGACACCGTGCTGAGTGACGGAAGCCATCACACAAAAGGACAAATACTGTATGATTTCACTTACATGATGTACCTCGAATGGGCAAATTCCTAGAGATGAAAAATAGAATGGTGATCACCAGGGGTTGGGGAGGGCCAGGGAATGGGGAGTTACTGCTTCACGTGGACAGAGTTTAAGATTGGGAAAATGAAAAAGTGAACATGGATGGTGGTGAGGGGTGCACAACAGCATGAATGTGCTTAATGTTGTTGAATTGTACACTTAAAATGGTTAAAATGATACATTTTACATTATGCATGTTTTACCACCATAAAAAAACCCAAAGCTGATGTTGCCCCTATTTTTTAAAAAGATTTTATTTATTTATTTTAAGATTTATTTATTTATTTGAGAGAGATAAAGAAGGAGAGAGAGAGCTTAAGGTGGTGGGCGGGGGGGGGGGTGCAGAGGGAGAAGGAGAGAGAAACTTTAGCAGACTCTGCTTCTGTGCTCAGCACAGAGTCCAAAGTGGGGCTCAATCTCATGACCCTGAGATCACGACCTGAGCTGAAACCAAGAGTCAGATGCTCAACCGACTGCATCACCCAGGTGTCCCTTTAAGATTTTATTTTTAAGTCATCTCCACATCCAACGCGGGACTTGAACTCACAACCCTGAGATCAAGAGTCGCATGCTCTTCCGACTGAGCCAGCCAGATGCCCTCCCCCCATTTCTAATCAAAAGTCTTCCTAGACAAAAAGGCAAAGGCGAAAAACAAGAACAATGTGCTATGTGATCTTCATTGAGTGCCCACCGTGCGCTAGGTACTATGCCAACTGCATTTCATCCATCATCTATTTAGTCCTTTGCCACCATCGCCAGTGGTAATTATTTTTCCCATTTTCCCCATGAGGAAACTGAGTCTCACAGAGACACACCCCGGGCCTCACAGCTAGGAAGTAACTTGCACCCGCGCTCCTCACCGCTGTGCTCATGCAAGTGACTTGCCCCGCAGAGCGCAGCCTAAAGTGACAGAGTGCCCCCTTGTCAGACTCCTTTTGGTGCAGAGCCAGAGTGCAAAGCCCTTGGCAGACTTGACCTCTGGGCAGGGTGAAGAGCCAGCCCAGAGGCTGGCAAAGAGAGTCTAAGAGGCCAGTAGGGAGCCCACCCTTCTGGCAGGCACCCTTTTATCTTAGAAAGTCCCCGGGACAGCTTCTCCTCCCTGTGTTTAACTGCCTGCTGGGAGTTTCAAGGAATCAGAGCATGTCCAATAAATGTTTTATTCTATCCTGAGCTGGCCCTCTTGGGCAAAATAAGCTCCTTTCTCCAGGAGGAAGTAAAGGGGCAAGCATTTCTAGGGCACCTACATGGGTATTTGTCTATTTCACACAGAATAACTTTTGGCTCAGAGAGGTAAAGCAGCTTGCCTAGGCCCACACAGCAGGTCAGCCCCCAAAGTCCAAACCCAACTTCTGGCTTCTGGCCTAGGACTCAGCAGACACTCCCCTCCACTCTGGAGCTTTCTGAGAGCTGGGGCTGCTTCCCTCCCAGCCTCTGCATCCCCCCTCTCTGGTCTTCCAGTAAAGGAACAGGCAGCAGGCCTGGGGGCACAGGAAATCCTCTTGGCATTGAACCTACAGAAATCCTCTGCCCTGCCCTGTAGGGCACTGAACTGATTAAGTCATTAAAAATCTATGAAAGTGGGCGCCTGGGTGGCTCAGTTGGTTAAGCGACTGCCTTCAGCTCAGGTCATGATCCTGGAGTCCCAGGATCGAGTCCCGCATCGGGCTCCCTGCTAGGCAGGGAGTCTGCTTCTCCCTCTGCCCCTCCCCCCTCTCATGTGCTCTCTCTCATTCTCTCTCTCTGAAATAAATAAATAAAATCTTTAAAAAAAAAAATCTATGAAAGTGACTTTTCTTGGGATGGCCCTCCATGCTCAGACCCTTGCCTCCTTCTGCAGCCTCGTGTCTCAGCAGCCTCTGCCCTCCCTCCTCCCCCAAGCCACTGTGCTCTTTCTCTCCCCAGGCCTTCACCTCTGCCGCTCCCCTCCCAGAGATGCCCCCACACCCCATCTTTGCTGACCAAATCGCTACTTATTCCTAGGTCTCAGCTTACACATCACTTCTTCCGGGAAGCCCTCCCTGATTCTCACCCTGGCACCACCCACAGCCTGCACCACACATACACTCCTAGAGACTCATACGTACATACTCATTCTCACACACATATATACTCACATGCTCCCACACTCATACACACACTTGCAGTCACACAGACCTTATCTAGTGTTCATTGTTGTGTCCCCAGTGCCTCAGACAAGCCTTGGCCCAGAGCAGGCCCTCCGTGAATTTTGAATGACTGAATAAATATTGAAAGGAATACATTCAGACTTGGTTAACGATCTAGGATTTGCCACTAAGCAGCTGGAGAGGCCTTGGGTGAGATGCTCAAGCTCTCCGGGACTCAGTTTTCTCATGGATAAAATGGGTACAATGAAAGGCTCTTCCTCACAAGGTGTGTGGAGTCAATGAGAGATTCTACAGAAAGTGCTTGGCACAGCACCTGGGTCATAGTGGGGCCTTAGTGAATGGTAAATGCCATGCGCCTGGGAATATGTGCCCTCACCAAAGCCCTCAAGCCTCCTTTGTTGAGGGGAAAAATAATACGTGCAGAGATTAATGTCTGCTTAAGAGATCTATGAGCTCCAGGGCGCCTGGGTGGCTCAGTTGGTTAAGCGACTGCCTTCGGCTCAGGTCATGATCCTGGAGTCCCTGGATCGAGTCCCACATCGGGCTCCCTGCTCGGCAGGGAGCCTGCTTCTCCCTCTGACCTTCCCCCCCTCTCATGTGCTCTCTGTCTCTCTCATTCTCTCTGTCTCAGATAAATAAATAAAATCTTTAAAAAAAAAAAAAAAAAAGAGATCTATGAGCTCCGGAACCAGCAGTGTGAAGCATATAAATACCTTGGCCTTGAGAGACTTTATGGCCCCATCGGAGAGAAAGGCACCTAACAGACAATGACAGAGCTGTGGTAGGGGGGCCCTGGGGGAGGCCCCAGGATGGCTCCCCAGACAAGGTGATGCGGGAGCCTCACCAGGAGAGAAAAGGCAGAGATTTCAGTGGAGGGACGTCCTGCAGGCAGAGGGAAAAGCGGGGACAAAGGCATGGGGGGCCCCCCCGCAGAGGAATGATGAAGCCATCAGAAGGACTGGGCACCTGCTGGGGGCTGGAGGAGGCTGAGGGAGGGTGGGCGCCAGCCAGTGAAGGGTGTAGGGAGCCGCCATCCTAAGGAAGCGTTCAGCTGTAGGCCAAGGGGGCCATGGCCAGGTTCTAAGCAGACTGAAGGTGAGGATGAGAAGGTGACCTCACCAGATTTACTCTCTGGGAAGAGCATGGATGGGGCTGAACTTGACAGAGGAGATGCCCCGGGAGGCATGTAAGACACGATCCCCCTAAGTTCCTAGAAATGTCACTGGGTTTGGGGTCAGGTCGGCCTTGCTTCCTCTCTGGCTCTTCTCCTTATTGCTGTGTGACGGGTGGCTGACCCTTTCTGAGCCTTGAGTTCTCACTGTAAGTCAGGGACAAGGAGACTGACCTACAAGGGTGCTGAGGGGATTGGGTGAGATTCTGGATGTGGAAGCACCCGCAGATGGTAGGCCCACACCGAGGCTAGCTCCCTCGTCTTTGGGCCTGAGGGAAAAATGGATTCCAGTTAGTCAAAGGACTTGGGTGTGACCAAAGCTCCAAGTCTGTTTTGTGCTCACATTAACCGGTCTCATTCCTAGAAGCAGCCTTCAGGACTTTCTGGAACACACCCAGCATCTCCCACACCCTTTATTAAAGACATCCTCCAAAATGGGTGGGGTTGTCCTCCCTTACACAGACAGGGCCATCTCAGGGAGGGGCAGATGGACCTTTGTAGCTGCACATCAAAGCTGCCCATCCCTGGTCCCAGAGTTTATAGCCAGAGTGACACAGACACATCAGGGAGATGTCCCTGATGCAGACCTTCCATCTACCTCACTAGTCTGTCCCCCCTCCCCCCTCCCAGCAAGACACAGGGAAATGAGGGAGCTTCAAGGAGATTTAAGGCATGCTGGAGGCAAGCTTAAGAGTCCCAAAAGTTTACAAAGTAACCAGGAATATGTAACATTCCCTCCCTCTCAATTTTGCACAGACATTAAATGTCACTCTTGTCCCCCATGATGTCACACTTTGTTAATAATAATCACATCTACCATTGTCGACCCTTACTGTGTGCCAGGCACCTAGCTAAGTTCTTTCCTTGGACTATTTCTCTTTACAGCATCAAGAGATAGATACAATTGTCGGTCCTACATTACAGATGAAGAAACTGA
Source organism: Neomonachus schauinslandi (assembly GCF_002201575.2). NCBI lineage: Eukaryota > Metazoa > Chordata > Mammalia > Carnivora > Phocidae > Neomonachus > Neomonachus schauinslandi. The sequence continues at coordinate 82,724,260 of NC_058415.1, read as the reverse complement.
GGCTCATAGAAGTTACTTCACTTGCCAAAGTCATCTAGCTGGAAACTGGTGGACGAGGGCTTGAATCAGGGTCTGTGGGCTCTAGATCCTTTATTTACATCTGTCGAGATTTTCTGTTTGTTTAAAAAGCCCCTGTCTAGATAAGGGGAGGGGGCAAAGATCCTATCATCTGGGCAAAGGCTGGGCTTTGTTGTAATCTGAAAGGCAGGTAGTGGGGTCTTCAGGGGGTCACTAAGTCTCTTTCAGGAGAGACTGGAAACACCACAGGGACTGGTCTCTTTGGGGTTGCACTGCCAGAGACCAAGGTGGAAAGAGGGAGCTGGGGGACACCCAGCAGGTACTTCTCACAGCCACACTCAGCTCTCACCCAGTCCCTTGGCCCAAAAACCTTTCCTGGCTCCCCACTGATGCTAGGATAAAGTCCAAATACTTGCCTGGCATGCAAGACTTTTCCCAAGCTCTCCGCGCTTAACTCCCTACCACCCATCCCCCGCCCCTGCCACCTAGCCCCACCGGAGAGCCTCACTGCTCTTCCATAGCTCTGTGCTACTGTGCATGCTGATCCAGCGGCCTGAGATACCCTTCCCGCTCTTTTCCTATTTGGTGAACTCTGGCCCATTCTTCAGTACCCAGTTTAGACATCAGGGAAGCCCATTCAATCTCTCCTGCTGGGACACCTTGTCTCTCTCTCTCTCCTCCTGCCTCTATCTCTCATCTCTACCTCTACCTCCACCTGAATCTCTATCTCTCTGTCCCTAGCACAGGGTCTAGTACAAACTAGGTCATAAGAACTGCTTGGAAAAGAACAAATGACCCAATGGGATGGACAAAGGTCATGGATGTGGTCCTGGGAGGCCCAAAATGCTGTCCCTGGGAAAGAAGAGAAGCAAAAGCTGCAGGGGAGGGCAGCATGGCTGGAGGGAGACTCCAGGTCCCTCTGACTGGCTAAATTAAGAGCGAGGCCCCAAGATTCTTCTTCAAGAAATGTTTCTTTCTTTTTTTTTTTTTTTAAAGATTTTACTTATTCATTTATTAGACAGCGAGCGAGAGAGAAACAGCATGAGAGAGGATAGGGTCAGAGGGAGAAGCAGGCTCCCCGCTGAGCCGGGAGCCCGATGTGGGACTCGATCCCAGGACTCTGGGATCATGACCTGAGCCGAAGGCAGCCACTTAACCAACTGAGCCACCCAGGCGCCCATTCAAGAAATGTTTTTAATGGGCTTCAGGATGAGTTATTCTTTGCCAGCTTCATCACACTCATAACTTCTGAAGGGACCTTGTGCCTCTGTCCAAAGTCAGAAACCTTCCCTTAGCTCTGCTCCACTTCCTTATTGATTCCAGAAGTTAGGATATATAGGTTCTGCTGCAGTAACAACCACCCCTAATTTTCAGTGGCTCCTTCTGGGTGCACACTGCAGGGTGGCTGGGGACCTCTTCTCTACAGTGTTCTCTCTCAGGGAACCAAGCTGAGGAAGGCTCCTTCTCTGTGATTCTATGATTGCTGAGGCAGAGAAAAGCCAACACCACAAATCGCTCACGAGCTCTTAAAGCTTCTGTTCAGAGGTGACGTCATTTCTGCTCATATTTCAGTGGCCAAGACAAGTCACATAACCCTACCTAATTTTACATATTGGCAGAGAAGAGCAATCCTAGCATGTGCCTTGAAAGCAGAGAGTTGGAAATATTTAGCAAGTAGCATTAAATACCACCACAGCCACCAACATTTACTGTGCACCTACTATGTGGCATGCATGGTAGGAGCCCAGAACAGGAGGTGGGAAGTGCTCTGCCCCTGTGTTACCTCTGAGGGGTCCCCGGGGACTCCTAGCAGGCTCCGTTACCCCTTCTTCACACTGTTATGCTGCCAAAAGTCTGCACACACAGTTCCTTCTGCCCTTTCTCTCTTTAGCACTTGGCAAATTCCCATCCTTCCTTCTTCCTTCTCTTCCTCCCTCCCTTTCCTTCTTTCATTTCATAAATATATACTGAGCACCTCAATGTGCCAGCATAGTGCTTGGTGTTTCAAGATTCAGCTCAAATATATCATGTATTCTTGGAGATTTTCCCTGATCCTCCCACTTCAGAAACACATGCTCCCTGCTCTGGGTTCCCAGCACCTTGAATATTCCTCTGCTTATCCCTTTGGTCTGTAAGTAGCTGTGTCCACACTGTATTCACCCACTAGGCCATAAGCTTTGCAAGGGCTAGGACTGTCTCTCATTCATCTCTGTATCTTCATTCCCTGTGCTTGTCTTCAGAAAAGGATTGTTAACTAACTAGCCAACTGACTGATTGAATGAATGAGTAAATGAGTCAATGTCCAATAAGTTGCATACAAGGTAGGAAATGACTTCCCACTGCATTTAAAATAAAATCCAGGGGCGCCTGGCTGGCTCAGTCAGTAGAGCATGCAACCCTTGATCTCGGAGATGTGAGCTCGAGCCCCATGTTGGGTGTAGAGATTACTTAAAAATAAAATCTTTAAAAAAATAAAATTAGGGCACCTGGGTGGCTCAGTCGGTTAAGCGTCTGCCTTCAGCTTGGGTCATGGTCCCAGGGTCCTGGGATCGAGTCCTGCCTCAGGCTCCCTGCTCGGAGGGGAGTCTGCTTCTCCCTCTCCCTCTGCCCCAACTCGTATTCTCACTCACTCTGCTCTCTCTCTCTCGTTCTCTCTCAAATAAATAAAAATAAAATATCTTTTAAAAAAATTTAAAAATAAAATAAAATAAAACTAAAAAAAAAAAAAAATCCAAGCCCTTTTCCACGGCCTACCAGGCCCTGCCTGATCTGACCCTGGCCCACCACGTCCAGTTCTGTTCATCTTTCAGACAACTAAAGCAGCAAGTTCATTGGGCTTTGGCACCTGTCATGCCCTCCTGGAACGCTGTATTTCCAGTTCATCACTGGGCTGGTTCCCTCTCCTCATTCTAGCCCCAGTTCAAATGCTACCTCCTCCAGGAGGCCTTCCCTGACTATCTAGTCCAAAGGAATTCTCCACTGCTCTCTTCAGAGCACTCTCTGTTTTATTCTGCTCAAAACCCTTTCCATCGGATGTTACTTAGCTCACTGATCTGCTGATGGTCCTACGGTCTGCTCCCTCCTTCTAAGATACAAAGTTCACAAGTGCAGAGAATTTATCTGGCTTAATCCCGGCGATGTCACCAGAACCCTGAGTAGTGCCTGGCACATAATAGCTGCTCAGTTCTTATCCGCTGAATGAATGAGGGAAGGGTAAAATGTGACACCTTATCTAAGAGTGGGGGGCAGCCTGGAGGAGGAGGGCATATAGCTGCTTCCTGCCCACCAACCAAGCCACAGGCCTTGACCCTCTTGGCCTTCCCATGGCTTCCTTATTATTTTTTTTTTAAGATTTTTTATTTATTTATTTGAGAGAAAGAATGAGAGAGAGAGAGAGAGAGAGCACGAAGGGGGGAGGGTCAGAGGGAGAAGCAGACTCCCCGCTGAGCAGGGAGCCCGATGCGGGACTCGATCCTGGACCTCAGGATCATGAGCTGGGCTGAAGGCAGTCGCTTAACCGATCGAGCCCGGCAGGCGCCCCCCATGGCTTCCTTAGAGGTTGGGGGTGGGTGCTGCCGCAGAGCAGGCCATGAGGTGTCTGCACGTCTAGGGCGATGACATCCTCAACACGCACGCGCGCAGACCCCGCGGAGCCATCCCTCGGGTGAGAGGACAGTCTGGGCGGGCGGGCCGTCTCCTGGCTCACCTCAGCCCTGGCTCCGGGCTGCTTGCCGCCTGAGCTCCCAGCCCCGTGCAGCTGTGGCGTAATCCCCGGTTTTAAAGATTTATTTATTTGAGAGAGCGAGAATGAGAGAGAGAGAGAGCACATGAGAGGGGGGGAGGGTCAGAGGGAGAAGCAGGCTCCCCGCTGAGCAGGGAGCCCGATGCGGGACTCGATCCCAGGACTCCGGGATCGTGACCTGAGCCGAAGGCAGTCGCTTAACCAACTGAGCCACCCAGGCGCCAGTAATCCCCGGTTTTAAAGCAAGACTGGGTGCTGCTCCAGTTGTTCCTCTGCGGAGAGGGTGCGGGGCAGCCGTACCGAAGGGGCAGGACGGGCATAGAACTTCAAAGGCCGCTCCTTTAACTGCTGGCTGCCAGGCAGCTGGAGGCCAAGGGGCTGCGGGCAGGGTGGCGCGCGGCCTGGGGCGGGCGGGGCTGCATGTGCGGGGTGGGGGGTGGGCAGGAGGGGGGTGACTGCCCTGCGGGCGGCCCGAGCAGCCTCATATTTGCTTTCTTCTCTCAGTAGCAGGTGAAAACTCCACAAGGGTAGCATGGGGAAGATTCATCCCTGGCTTCCCCATCCCCTGAACGGGAGGAAGAAGAGACTATACTCCCGTATCCCCCCAAAAGTGTCTTCCTTGCAGTGTGGGGAAACCAGCTCTCTCGTTCCCTCACACTGGTTCACTTTTTCCAGAGGAAGACTTTGCAGCCTATAAACATGCTTTGAAAATGCATATCCTGTGACCTGGTGTTTCTCCTTAGGAACGTGCCCTGCAGAAGCCAACGCAGGTATGCTTTGATCCCTCCAGGAAGTCTTTCCTTTCCCTCTTCCTCCCAAATGAACTATTGAGGTCCTACTACCTACGGGCAAGGCCCTGAACTAGGCGCTAAGGATATTTTCATGAACATGCAGTCATGATCCCGCAGGATGCCTTAAAAGTCTCAGAGCTTAGGTGGGGAGAGAAACGTTGAACAGCCATTCACAGAAATCCTTAGTTGAGATGATACCAAGTACTTTAAGTGAGCAGCGCAAGGCATATGGGTCAAGGTGCAAGCAATGATTTTGTAACCGAACATAGGCAGCTGCCCAAATCTCTATCCACAGGGTAGTGGGAGGGAAACCGTGGTCCATCCACACTTTGGATTCTCGTGCACCTATGTCTTAGTCCGTTAGGGTTGCTGCAGCCAAAATACCACAGACTGAGTGACTTATAAACCACAGACATTTCTCTCCCACAGTTCTGGAGGCTGAGAAGTCCAAGATCAGGGCGCTGGTACATTTGGTGTCTGGCGAGAGTCCACTTTCTGGTTCACAGAGGACTGTCGTCTTGCTGGGTCTGCACATGGCAGAAAGGGGTGAGGGAGCTCTCTGGGGCCCCTTTAATAAGGGCACTAACCCCACTTATTACGGCCCTATCCTCATGACCTAACTACCTCTCAAAGGTTCACCTCACCAGTGGGGATTAGGCTTCGCCCTATGAATTTGGGGAACACCAACATACAGTCTACAACAATCTATTAAAAAGAATGAGGCATAGTAAGTGAGGTGACAGTAAAAGGTGTCCTTGATATGGTGTTAAACTTTTTAAAAAGGTGTATGGTAGGGGCGCCTGGGTGGTTCAGTCGTTAAGCGTCTGCCTTCGGCTCAGGTCATGATCCCAGGGTCCTGGGATCGAGCCCCGCATCGGGCTCCCTGCTCTGCTGGAAGCCTGCTTCTCCCTCTCCCACTCCCCCTGCTTGTGTTCCTGCTTTTGCTATCTCTCTCTGTGAAATAAATAAATAAAATCTTAAAAAAAAAAAGGTGTATGGTATACTCCATTTCTGTAATGCTAACAATTATTATGTTATTTGTGTGTGTTATTAATATTTGCACGGGAAGAGACAGGGAGAATATGTTCCATATTGTTCACAGCTGTTATTTTGGGGGAGGGGAATACCTGTTTCACTTTTAAACATTCCGGTAATGTTTGAATTGTTAAAAATAGACACACATTACCTTGGTAAAAAGACAAAAAATAAAGATTTGGGGGGAAAATCCGATGCTCATCATTCGTGAGACTCTCCAGCCATCCAGAATCAAGGCTTATTCAGAGTGGAATCTTTCTTCTAGAAGGCACATTTCCTTCCACCTGAGCCTAGAATCACAGTAATTAGGGAGTGGAAAAGTCCATAAAATTCAGTATGGTACAGTGAACAGAATGTGAACTTCAAAGTTGGGGAGAAGTGGGTTCTAATCCTGGCTCTGCCCGTCTGTGGCCGGGGATCTGTGTGGATCATTGGGTCTCAGTTTCCTCTTCTGTGGGAAGGATATAATCATGTCTTCCTCACAGGGTCGTTTGCAGATTAAGTGAAATGCTACATTAGAATTTTCTTGGAAAGCTACTACTCGCTGGTTCTAAATAGAGGGAATGCCTTTGCCAGACCTGGAAGCATGGTATGGAATTGCTGGAAGAGGAGAAACAATTTTGCTCTTGGCTCTTCTTGCAAGGAAGTGGAGTTTGCTTACATCACCCACCTAGGAGAATCTGGTAACATGTCTGCATGTTGATAAGAAGTGGTGATTTCAGTGTGCTTCCCTCGGCATCTGCCTCCGCCACAGAGAAGGTACCAGGGTTTGTTGACTGAATAAACGAGTGACCTACTCCAATCTAGAAGTGACTCATGGCTGTCACCCAGTGTGAAAATCAGCTGAACAATTCACCGAACAAAATCCACATCTCACTCCCCAGATAGTCTTGATTGTGAAATGTCATAGGTGTAATCCTGCCATCCAATACTTGGTTGGAGTATATGGAGGCTGGGGGTTCTTGCATTCAAACTGGGTCTCAGGGCACTATTCAATGGGTTTTGGCTTCCATAGCCAGCTTCAAACCAGAGGAAAAATACAATTCATGTGAGAAATGCAAGTAAGAAGATAATATTGTGAGTTTATTATATATCAGGCACTATTGTAAGCCCTTCACTTGGATTAACTCGTAAGCCCCTACAATACATAATACCACTGCCCAGGTCCTTCTGTGGTCTGAATCCAGATGTTGAGGCGTTCCTACCAAGGTGACTCTCAGCCAGCAGGTGGGTGCGTAAAAGCTGAGCCGAGGGGGCACCTGGGGCCTCAGAGCTTCCCCCAGATGCATGGGTATCAGATGGGTGATGGCCAGACTGCTCCTGGGCCTCACCTGCCCAAGGGGCGGGGCTGTTGGGCCCCTCCCCCCCCACCCCATCCTGGTCAAGACAAGTCTGGCAGCCTGGTGGGCTGTGGGCTGAGCCTTGCAGGCCACTGAGCTAGTCTCTGGCACACTAAGCCTGAGGTGGAGGCAGAGGTTGATGGAAGGGGGCCCACGGTCCCCACTGGAGGGGCAACGGCACCAGAGAAAGCCAGAAGATCCTCCCTCTCTGCTCACCCTGCTTCCCACTTCTCCCCTTCCCATTCCTCCGGTACTCTCAAGCCGTGGGGATCTTTCGAAAACACAGACCTGACTCTACCACTCCCTGTTAATGGCCTTTAGAATAAAGTAGTGGCTGTTTAGCCTGGCATTCTGGGTCCTCTGACCTGGCCCTTGCCTTCCTCTCGAGACTCATTTCCTATTATATCCTCCACCGCCACTCCAAACACACACACCCCACTGTCATTCTGAATAGTTTCCTGGAAGCTCTCTTAAGCTTCTATGACTTTCCATCTGCTGTTTCTTTTGCCTAGAATGTTCTGTCCCCCTTCCTCACCCAGCTAGCTGCTACTTCTCCTTCACATTGACCTTCACAACACCTCCTCCAGCAACATCTCCTCCAGCAAGGATCACTGACCCTGAAACTGGGGTAGGTGCCCCCCTTGGTGTCTAGCGCCTTCTCCTCCCTCCATCGCTGTGTGTATCAGGCTGGATTTGAACTTTTTCTGTGTGTCTCCCTCCTTAGACTATGAGCTGCTCCTCTCAGGCTGGACTGAGCCCATTTCACCTCTGCCTCGCCTGAGCCCAGCCAGGCCCTGTGAAGGACAGGGTAGGGTTTGGTCAGTGGTTGCCGAGTGAAGGAATGGATAAATAAACGGGGGCCCCGCAAAGGCTCTCCCATATACTCTTCTCCCTTCTGTCTCTTTTCCTCCAAGACTGTGCGACCGGCAGCAAGAGGGTTAAAGCATGGAGATGCTCCAACACGTTAGCAGCGTGAGGACCAGGTGAAAACAAATGGTTACCAGGCTGCCACGCCACATCCACCAAGCTCTGCTTGTTCCTGGCACCACATATGTTCTGCACGCCTGCCCGCCTGCCCAGGAGAAGGGCTGAGCCGGGAGGGCTCTGGGGGTTGCAGGGCTCAAAGCGCACGCGTGTGAGTGTGTGTGTCTGCTGGGGGGAGGAGGAGGAGAGCAGAGGGGAAGCAGGACAGATAAATGAGGAGGGAAAGAAGGGAGGACAGAGAAAGAGAGTGATGGAGAGTGAAAGAAGAAAGAGAAGGTAGGATGGAGAGGAGAAGGGGAGGGGAGGGAAGTAGGCCACATTTACCCCAAGCGGACATCGAAATGAGGCCGTGACTTCTTAGGAGCTAGAAAGCAAGGAGTCCAAGAATTCAACTGGACAATGGGACTTTTGGGTGACACAGAATCCAGGGGAAGATAAACAGGAGAGAGGAACTGAACTGTGAAGGTTTGATCAGGAAAAGCCTACCGGGGTACCCTGATCGCCCTCTGGTGTGACGGTACCCAGAACTCTCCGTAGGCCCTGCTCTGCTGCTGTCCTCAGCAGGTCCCCGTGCTTTGGAATGCCTTGACATTGTCTAAGCCCCCTTCTGCTGGCTGGCACTGGCTAGGCTGGCTGTGTCATCTTCCTGGGATACCCTGAGCTCGGGCTAGAAATTTGTGGACCATGGAATCCATTTCTCTCCCTTAATCAGAGGCCTGAAGAGATTCAGGACTTGTGCCTCTGTGGGGCTGGACAGACTCCGGTTCCAGGAAGGCGGCCTAGCAAGCAAATGATTCCTGGTGGCGAATGTGGAATTTTCGCAGAATCTTTCGAGATTAGGCCACCAAAATGATGCTGACTGGCTGATTTTGGGTGACTCAAACTGTTTATATAGCACCTGCAAAAAATATATGCCTAGTGCTCTGCACAGCATAGGGGAATCCACTGGGTTGGAGTGGGAAAGGAGCGTCTCTTTGAGGAAGAACAGCCTTGGTTTCCCTGCTGAGAAGTTCCTAGCCTAAAGTGGGTTGCAGGCAGCGGGTACAGCTGTAATTGTTGCTAGCCCAGCCAGCATCTCCCTCCCCACTCTGTCCCCCAACCTGGGTCCTGAGTTCCGTTGCCAACCAAGAGAGGAGGACATCCTCTCCTTCCTCCTCCATCAGCCAGGACAGAGTAAGGAGCGGAGGTGTTGGAGCACACTGGGGGGAAAGAGAAGGGAGCTGGGCGCAGAGGTGTCAGAAAATTCACAGACGAAAGGAGCTTTTATTCAGATCTAAATGTGAGAGATAAAACACTGAAGCTTCTGCAAGAAAACAAAGGAGGCTATCTCCATGAACTTGGGTTAGCAAAGATTTTTTAAACAGGACACAAAAACTTTCCCCATAAAGAAAAATATTGATAAATTGAACTTCACTAAAATGAAGAACTCCTGTTCATCAAAACACATCATGAAGAAAGTAAAAAGCAAGCCACAAACAGAGAGTATTTGCGATGCATTTATCTAGAGAAGAACTTCTATCTAGTATATATAAAGAGCTCTGCAAATCAATATGAAAAACACAGATAATCCAATAGAAAACTGGGCCAAAACCTTAACAGGACACTTAACAAAAGCAGAAATCCAAATGGCCAATGAACATATGACAAGGTAGTCAGCATCATTAGAAATCACGGAGGTGGAGGGGTGCCTGACTGGCTCAGTCGGTGAAGCATGCAACTCTTAATCTTGGGGTTGTGAGTTTGAGCCCCACATTGGGCACAGAGGTTACTTGAAAAAAATTTTTTTTAAATCTTCAAAAATAAAGAAGTCACGGAGGTGGAAATCACCATCATAGCGAGATACCATCCCACACCCATCTGAATGGCTAAGATTTTAAAATCTGACTCTGTCAGGGCAATGGGTGGCTCAGTCATTTAAGCATCTGACTCTCGATTTTGGCTGGGGTCATGATCTCAGGGTCCTGGGATCCAGCTCCATGTCAGGCTCCATGCTCAGTGTGGAGTCTGCTTGAGATTCTCTCCCTCTACCCCTCCTTCCCCATAACAGGTGCATTCTCTCTCTCTTAGTCTCTCTGTATTTATTTATTTTTTAAAAGATTTTATTTATGTGTGAGAGAGAGAGAGCGTGAGTGGGAGGGAGGGGCAGAGGGAGAGGGAGAAGCAGGCTCCCCGATGAGCAAGGAGCCCGATGCGGGACTCTACCCCAGGACCCTGGGATCATGACCTGAGCCGAAGGCAGACGCTTAACCGACTGAGCCACCCATGCGCCCCAATAAACAAATCTTTTTTTTTTTTTTTTTAAATCTGACACTGTCAAGTCTTGGTGAGGATGTGGAGCAATGAACTCTTGCATTCTGCTGGTGGGAGTATAAACTGGCACAACCATTTTAGAAAACTATTTGGCATTATCTTCAAAAGCTGATCCCATGTACACCTAACATAGCCATTATTAAGTATTTAGTAACAGAAATGTGGACATATATGCACCAAGATATATGTATAAAAATGTTCGTAGATTCAGAGACATAAAGTAGAATGATGGTTACTGGCAGCTGGGGAGGTGAGAGTGGGGAGTTATTTTTTAATGGGCTCAGAGTTTCGGTTTGGGAAGGAAAATAAATTCTGGAAATGAATAGTATGATGGTTGTGCAACTATGCGAATGTGTTTAATGACCCAAACTGTATAATTAAAAGTGGCAAAAATGGTAAATATGTCCATTATGCCACCATAAAAGAAAAGTCATAACAGCCTTTTTCATGTTCACCCAACTAGAAATGACCCAAATATCCATTAAGAACAGAATGGATACGTAGATTGTGATAACTCTGTATAAGGAACTACTATAGAGGAACAAGAAAGAATACATCATTGCTACAAGCAAGAACATGAATAAATCTTACTAACAGAATGTTCAGTGAAGGAAGCCAGACTCCATCTGTGTCAAGTTCAAAAATAAGCAAAATGAATATATAGTGTTAGAGGTCAGGAAAATGGTTGTCTTGAGGGAGCAGGTAGGGAGTCAGCCAAGGCTGGCTCGGATCAGCAGAAGTGCCCAGTTGACCCATACATTCAGGAGCTAAAGAAATTGTTTTAAGTCACTAAGGTTTGGGATAGTTTGTTAGACAAAAATAGCTAATGGATACATCCCTGAGGCCCTCTGGGATCCCCAGGGGGATTGGCTCTCCACCTTTGAGTTCCTAATGTGATGTTTCTCTTACCTTAATCTCATGTTTCAGTGGCACAGAAATGCGTTCTGTCTCTCCTCTTAGACTGTGAACCCCTTGAAGGCAGGGACTCTGGCTTGATTTCTTTGTCTGACTCCAGGACTCTGAGCAGTTGGGTGTGCAAACATGGTTGGTGCATGAATTTCTCATTCACGTGTGACACAGCCTGCCAAGGGAGTCCTAGCAAGCTCACAGCATTTCACCATCCTGTGCATAGGAATTTCATTCATTCATTCATTCATTCATTCATTCATTCATTCATTCATTCATTCACAGGCAGCGATAGATCAGCTCCCGTCCCCACATTTGAGGAACTCCCAGCCAAGCTGGAGAGAGAAACTCATAAAGAATGAATTGCAGCAAAAGGAGATAAGTACCCTGATAGAAAGTGCAGCAAGGAACTGCAGTTCTGGGTGGGGCTAAGAGTGTGGGCTGTGGCATCAGAAAGCCTGCGAGTTTAAGTCCCAGCTGTTCCATTTACTAGAGCGAGTTACTGAGCCTCTTCCTACTTCACGGAGGCATAAGGATGAGATCACTTATGTCAATTGCTTTGCATAATTCTTAGTGAATAGCAAGTGCTTGTATTAGTCCTAAAGTTTGTTATTACATTGATGGAACAAGAGATGGACCCATCATCATCATCGTCGTCATCATCATTATCCAGGCCCATGATTCAAAAACCCTAAAGGTCCCAAAAAACACCACCAACACGCCAACATTTTCTTTCAGCAGTTTAGTGGCAAAACCTTCCTTAACCCGACATGAAGCTATTTATAGTTCTTCGTTTAGTGTGTGAATATTCGTGCAGTTACTGCAGAAACATTAATGAGCTTTATTATGGGGACCTGCTCCATATTCTGCTCAAGCTCTTCTATAAACTATGGTATAGGAGCTTTATACATTTTACAAAATCTGAAAAATTCTGAATTTCAAGGCACATCCAAGGCACCTGAATGCTTACTGTCCTAAGCGTTTTATATGAAGTAACTGATTGAGTTGATGTGTCAATTGTTGATTGGGTGGAGCAGGAGAAGGGGAGAGGTCTGAGAAGTTTTGTGGGGAAGCAGCGCTTACCTGAGCCTGAAGCGGAGGGCAGAATAACCATGGGAACAAGGCAGGGAAGGGCGGCATTCCAGGGGGGGACAGTGGCAGCCTAGGTGAGATCCTGGAGGAAGGGGAGTGAGGATGCACCGTGGAACTGCCGTTTGTCAGGACAGCTGGGAAGGAGAGGGCGGGGAAGAGCCCCAGGCTAGGAGGCTGGCAGGTGTGGTAGGGACCAGATCATCAAAGGCCTCACATGCACAGCTGAGGAGGTCCCAATCTTAATGGGCAATGTGGAGTTGTAGGTTCTAGCAGAGGAGGGCCAGGTCAGACTTGTGTTTTAGGGAGGTCCAGGTAGGCGAGACACTCCTCCAAGCGGCTTGCTGAAATCCAGAAGCACTCTGCCTACAGCCTCCCCCAATCCACCCCGACCACACATGGAAATGAGGCTGCTTTGGCTTGGTTTGCCTGGCACAACTCAACTCCTAGAAAACATATCTGTAAGAATCGATCATGTCGTGGCAGGGAACCAACAAGGAAGCAGGCGAGTGTGGCTTTGAGAAGTCGATAAGCGAGGTTCTGTGGGCACCTTCCGACCACGCTTTCCCCCTGCTGTCCCCCGGGCTTCGGTGGCCTCGCGGCTGACCTGGCCCGCGGGACGGGCCCAGCCACAGAAGCGCTCACAGCTCAGCTGCTGCTGGTCTGTGCTCCGAGACGGCTGACACACACACTCGACAGCACCCACTTGCAGCCCAAACAGACACTGTTCACTTCTCGAGTTGGTTTTAAATTTTGCTCTTTTTGTTCCTGTTTTTCATTTAGATTTTTGGCTGGTTCAAGTTCGACAGGCAATTGCAACACTGAGATTGAGGGGAGAGAATATAGCCTGTGAAAGAGCAGACGGTGTGTGTGTCTTGTGATGTTATTGGTTTTCGAGGGACCCTAAAATAGACAAAATAGGGACCCTAAGAAGGGTCTCAAGTCTCAATTCACATGCGTGAATTGAGTCTATTTGGCCAGGTGCCTTGATTTGTGACACCCCACTGTCTTCATCTAGCATGACCCCCAACCCTAGGTTTTTGGGCTGCTACCCTTCATTCATAACCCTGCCCCTCTCCCCGAGGCACCCACCTTTGTGTATCTAGACGTGTTCTTTCAGTCCATCTTCTGTAACTTTATTCACACATATGTAAATATATAGCATTGCTTTGAGTGTGCTTCTAAAATTCTATGGAAGTGATATCATTGAACATCTAATCCTACTTCTTACTTTTTTCTTTTGACATTGTCTGTGAGGAGATGGAAGGCATTCCCTTTGGTGTAATATGTCATCTCGTGCATTTCCCACATTTTAAGTATCCATTTTCCTTATCACTGGACATACAGGTTGCTTCCAATTCTTTGCCATTTTAAACAATACTGTGATGAGCATCTTTGTACTTGGCTAGAACAGAAGCAATGCGGTCAGTCAAACCCGGACTGAGTTCAACTTCTACTACCTTAAGTCTATGAACTTAAGCCTCTGTTTATCATCCGTTAAAAAGAAAAGGGGTTAGGGGAAATAAGAGCAACCCTCCCTTGTAGGGCTGCTTGTACTCTTGCACGCCCAGTGGGGGCAGGCCTCCCTACTCCATCCCCAGGACTCTCAGAGCCTGGCACAAAGTAGGTACTCAATAAATGTGTGTTGACTGAAATGATTGTTGTAGGATCACCTGAGATACTGCATACGAAAGGCCCTTGGAAATGCCGAATGTATTTATACAAATAGAGTTACCATTACTCCTGGTTAGTTAAATGAAATTAACCAGCCGTGTATAATCCCAATAAAATGAAACATATTTAAATGACAACAACACCAGGGCTTACATTCTGCATGTGTCCCTCTTCTTCCCACCCACCTTTCTTCACATCAGGAAACATTTTCTGAAGATTAATCGAGTGGGCCTGGTTTAGGATTGGGAAATCTGAGGCTGGCCTGCCAGACCATCCAAAGGCCTCCCCTGGGCCACCTTGGCCTATAAAACCCGGGTAATGCCATGCACCCACCTCACTAAGGTGTTGTGAAGATTAATTATGACTTGTAAAGGGCTTTGAAGATGAAACATGCTTGTTATGGAAATAAACGGCTTGAGACGCAAAACTTTCTTCAAGTCATCTTCTCTCTTGCCATTCTTGCTTTTAAAGAGCCCCAGATGAGTTCAGAGGTGAGGGTTACCTCCCCACAACTCCTGTGGGAAGCCAGGGTTGAATGCAGACTTCCCTGAACAACATATAGATGTGACCCCTAGCTGCTACTTTCCAATTTAAACCTCTGCTCCATTTCCTAACTGGCCGAGCTAAGCTGGTTCAAAATACATTAAACAGATTCAGCAATGGGGTGGTGAAATGTATTTCTGATACTGAGCTTTCTGCTGCCAAATTTAATTATTCAAATTGGTAATTCAAAAAAATAGGTTTTTTCCCCCTGCCCCATCCCTGTGTCTTCCCAGATTTAGAGGCATTAGAAGTGGAGGAAACGTGAGCCAAATGTCTTCCAGTGGCAAAATGGAGAAAGCATGTGTGTTAGCATCTGACGGACCTGAGTTCAGATCCCAGCTCAGCTCCTCACCTGCTATGAGCAAGTGATGTAACCTCTTTGAACTTCAGTTTCCTAATGTGTCAAATGGGGATGGTAGTAACCCATATTAGAGTTACTGTCAGTGTTAATTGAATGGATGCAGGAAATGTACATAAAGGGCACTCACTAGATGTTAACCATTCATAATAACAACCAAACCTAGTGGGAAAGGTGGTACCATTCCCACTTCACAAATAAGGAATCTGAGCTCAGAGGGGCAATGTGTCTTGGCCATTATCTTGCAGCAGAAAAGTGGGGTGCCAGGATTCAAACCTTGATCTTCCTGACGCCAAAGCCCTGGGATCACCCACACGTGACCTCAACTCTGCATGGAAGCTTGTTTTCTAGAGCTGGAACCTACAGTACCCGCCAATGCAAGCAGAGAGAGAAAGAGGGAGCCCAACAGAGTGTTGGAGCCTGGAGGGTGGCTGTTCCCGTGCCACTGAGTTGTTTAATCCCACGTTTCTGTATTACACTGGCATTCCATATGTTCACTTCTCATTTCGCACTTCTCATGTTAACCCTTGCTTACCCAAGAAGGGAGTGCTGGCTAGAAGCATGTTTTCTTCTGCACCATGGTGGGGCCAAGAATGTCCTGTGGCTTTGAGGGCTTCTGAGCCCTGAGGGGCGCTTCTGCAGTGAAGAATCTAGAGGCTGCTCAGCCTTTTCCTGGGTCTCCACCCACGGGCCTCATCTTCGCTCCTGTAGCAATCAGCTTGGCCAGATCCCTCATGGAAGCCAGGACCTTTGCTCACATTCATTCGTGTGCATGCGATGCTCTTCGTTCTTTTTCTCAACAGATGTTAATAGAACTTCTACTGTTTCCGAACACTGCTTAATCATCATGGTCCTATTTGATATTTCCCGTCTGTCAGGCACTGCACTTTCTAGGCATCATCTCCTATAAACCTTACAAAAGTGCTTTGAGGTAAATATTAATATCGTCATCATTTTGCAGTTGAAGACAAAAGACTCAGGGCACAAATGAGTGCCAGAATAAAGAACAGGATCCAGGTTTTTCTGACTCTGCTGTCTGTGCCCTTAACCACGACAAGATACTTCCTCCTTGAGGGCTTGCACGACATCTCATTCATTTCTTCTCTCCAGCCCACCCCCCAGCACCATATACAGTAGGTGCTCAATAATGTTTGCTGTTGAGTAAATAAGTAAAGTGCTGGGTAATCACTAACATGTGTGCAGTGCTCTGCAGAGTTTGCAGAATGCTTTTCACAGATGCCTGTCTTTTGCGTTAGACAAGGGAGGTAGGTTTCATGATCTCACTTCACAAATGACGTTCGCAAGGTCAGTAACTTAATCGGGGCTGTGGAAAGAATAAGAGGCTGGGGCTTGGGTGAGACTCTAAAATAAACTCACAGTGAGGACACAACATCCAATGGAGCTGCAGAGCGGAGTAGTAACTGTCTGGTTGAAAAATATGGATGTTACAAAGCACTAGAACTTAAGCCAGAATCATATGCCCAGCACATGTTCTCTGAAAATATTCACATCACTTACGTGGTTGGTGTGAGCTTTCAGATATCAAAATTATGAAAGAGCAAAGCAAGATGTGAAAGGCTGAGATGGAAAGAGAACAAAGTAAAATTCAGCCTTGTCACCACCTTCCAGAAACTTCTCAAGGATCCAAGTTTCTGACCCAAATTCACCTTGAATGGTATAGCCTGTGGATGGGAACCATGCTATAAATAGACAGATTTGAAGCCAGGTTCAAGTCCAGGCTCAGTTATTTTCCAGCTGTGTGACCTTGGACAAGTGTCCTTGACCTCCATGTCTGAGTCCCTAAAATGGAGATAAATCCCAGCTCGTTAGGATAATGACATGTTTTGTAAATTACTATGAATGCTATTTTTTTTAAAGATTTTATTTATTTATTTGAGAGAGAGAATGAGATAGAGCATGAGAGGGTCAGAGGGAGAAGCAGACTCCCTGCCGAGCAGGGAGCCCGATGTGGGACTTGATCCCAGGACTCCAGGATCATGACCTGAGCCGAAGGCAGTCACTTAACCAACTGAGCCACCCAGGCGCCCGAATGCTATTTTTTTACTTCCTTTTTAGAATTGTAGGAAGTAAAAATTATAATAGCAATTTAATATAACAGCTATACAGGTCAGAATAAGCTAGGTTTTGCTACAACAATAAGCAACCCTAAAACTCAGTGGCTGTCACACAACAAATGTTTATTTCTCACTCGTGCTCCATGTTCATCATGGATCAACATGGGGACGCTATTCATTGTGGCCACAAAGGGACTCAGGATAAGGCAGCAGCCGCCATCTTGTTTATGATTATTGTGTCCAAGGGGAAGAAGAGATTTGGAGGGTCTCCTAGGGTTAATTGACTGTTCTGGCCTAGAAGTGACCCATGCCACTTTTTATTCCCAATTCATTGGCCAGAACATGTCACATGGCCCACTGAATCACCGGGGGGCCAAAGCGAGCCTATTGTGTGCCTGTAAGGGGAGAGAATCAGAAATATTTGTCAGACGGTGTCTACCATTCATTGAACACTTATCACGTGCCAGGCATTGTGCTGAAGGTTTTTCGGATATATCCCCTAATGCCCTCAACAATCCTCGGAAGCAGCAACTGTTATCTTCAGTTAATACTCGAGCAACCTGACACTCAGAGATATGAAAGTAGCTTGTTCCACGTTACATAATGAGTAAGGAGCTGAGTCAACGTTGACAGCCAGGTAGGAGCCCCTGTTCCTTCCCCTGATATGTTCCTACAGCGAGGCAGTTGTCCAAGCCAGGTGGTCAAGGATTTTCTTGTTCCAAGAGCTGAAATTAACAGAGCTCCTCCTATGTATTAGTCCCTGTACAATCCTCTCAGTTAAACCCGAGAGTTTCATTTCCATGCTAATGATAAAGGATCTGAGGCTCAGAGAGACTAAACAACTCATCTAGAAGAGGTAGCTCTTGAACTTAAGTCTTTCTGGGTCTAAAACCTGTGCTTGTTTTATACCCACTCTTCCCCGCTCATTAGTATTTATCATCATTTACTGTAGTGATGATAGCACAGTGGAGTGGGAGGCAGAGAGGGTAAGAGCATGGATGTAGAGCTACACCGTGGCTGCGCTTAGATTTGGGCTCTGCCATTTCCTGGCTGTGAGACCTTGGGTAAGGATTTCACCTCTCTAGGTTTCCAAGTCCACAACGCGGGCTGATCACCATACCTACCTCACAGGTTTGCCGTGAGGAATAAATGAGGTGGTCATCATGGGGATGATAACAAGTCATATTTTTCAAGAACTTCCTGGGTCCAGGTGCTGTGCTCAGGGCTTTATCGGCATTGCTTTTTAACTTTTTATTTCTTTTAAACAATTTTAGATTGACAGAAAAGTTGCGAGGATAGTACCAAGTGTTCCCCTTATCGCCTTCACTCGGCTTCCTCCTAATGTTCACGCCTTACGTAACCAAAGCACGTTTGTCAAAATAAGTTAATATGGGCATGACACTGTTCCGTAACCTACAGGCTGTATTCGGATTCCGTCAGTTTTCCTACTAATGTCCTTTTGCTGTCCCACAGTTTGATCCAGGACACGACATCACACTTAATCATGTCTCCTTAGTCTCTGGGAATCTTTACATGCATTCTTTTATTCTCATTTTCTGTTGAGGAAACGGAGGGCCGGGTAATGAAGTCACTGGCTAAGGTCACAGACCAGCAGGGGTGGAGTTAGAATTCCACCCCACGTCCGTCTCAGTCAAAGCCCGAGTCTTTACCATTTATAAAGAAATTATCAGAAAGAAATCCAAGGTTCTGAATCAGATCAGCACACAGAGAATAAGAAGCTCAGAGGGAGAAAAAAAAAGACTAAAGCGTAGAGAACTGGCTTTACAGCTTTAGAATACTAACTCAGCATGATCTACTCAAAACAGCCAAAGTCCAGGTAATCTGTTCAGTAAGGAAGAGACTCAGGCTGGTGAGTGTGCACCTTGGGAGTCATGCAAAGGCATCAAGCTAAGCTCTGGCTTAACCATTAGCAGAGGAGGCTCCCCAAAGAGCCAGACTGCTCACTTCGTGGCAGCAAAGCCTGTTGCAGAGCACCCTGGTAGAGGCAGGACGTCAGCAGGATGAGGGCCAAAGACAGGACCACAGAGTTCATTTAACAGGTGTTCCCAGGGGCTCCTGCTGCCCAGAGCACACGATGGAGTGACTGCAACCAAACCACCTACAGCAAATTTGGCCTGATTAATACCTACTATAAATCATCTCTGCTTGCCTGGCATTCTGTATGTCTAAGCTCCGGGGAGGGAGAAACAAGAAGAGGGTCCTGGCATCCTGTTTCTTCGAGGAAAGAGAAGGGATCCGATGGATCGACCGGTCAGTGCATGGAAAACCAAGGGAGGGCCCCCAATCCTTCCTGGACCCCTAAACCCTTGATGCTGAGCCCAGATGTGCCTGCTCTAGCACAGAGCTGGGCAAAGAGCACGTACCAGTGATTCCCCTTTGAGTGTGTGAGCAAGTGATTTAATTAATTTGCATGTACTCCAGTACCTGGCACAAGGCATGGCATCTACTAGGAACTCAAGAAAAGATGAAATAAATTAATCAAACTATTTAGATCTGTGCCAACATGCAGGGATCTGGCTGGCGCTTAGGAAGTCTTCAAATATTTGTTGACCCAGTTGGTGGGCCGTGGCTAGGTTCTCCAGGGAGAGACATTTCTAGTCTGTGGATTGTAATCCATTAGCACGAGACACAGTATGCCACGGTGGCTGTGAATCTGGGGCTGGGCTTCTTAGGTTTGAGTCTTAGGTCTGCTACCTACTGGATTGTCTGACCTTGGGCTGGTCACTTAACCTTATCTGTACAATGGGGGATGAAGATGGTGGTGATATTATCTACTTCAGAGAGTTGATGTGAAGATTGAGTCAAAACACACGCATACACATAAACTCGAATATATGTATGTGTGTGTTTTAATCTGTTTATGTATAATTCAGCTCAATTTTAGAACTTGACCCATAGTAAGCACCTCCCAGGGGTAGTTATTAGAAGAAAACTTGCCAGCCTCCTCTCTCCTGCAGCCCCAATTCTGATTGAAACACCTCTCTAAGTCTGACTTACGTGCAATCTATTACAGAATCTATTTAAATTATCAATATTGTGCAATCAGTATTTTTTAATGCCAAATAAAACAGAAGTTAGCGTGCACCACACAAAACAGGGAAAAGCCCTGTTTTGTGTTTCTGCTATAATACATATGCGTGTGTGTGCTCAGAGTCACAACGTTAAAGAAATTTCTTCCAGTGGGTCACAGTAAAAAGCCAGTGCTTCCAGAGAGAAATGCTGAATGGCTTTCCTCAGTAGAGGAGAGGGCCGGATAGTCCCCAAATGAGTTTTGCTGTCTACCTCTTCCTTCTGGCCTCTGTTGCCAAATGGCCTCTGGAAAGACGTCCCACCCTTAGCTCCCACAGGCCCGAGTAGCTCTCTGGTTCCAGAGAACTTACTGAGCATGGCACTGGGCCTTTCATACACCTGAGCTCACAGAATTGGCCCCGTCAGGCCATAAAGTGGCTCTCAAAGTGTGGTCTCCTAACAGCATTAGAACTCCCTGTGAGCTTGTTAGAAATGCAGATTCAGGGCCCCTGGGAGGCTCAGTCGGTTGAGCGTCCGACTCTTGGTTTTAGCTCAGGTCATGATCTCAGGGTCCTGGGATGGAGCCCTGTTTCTGGCTCTACACTCAGCAGGGAGTCTGCTCTGGATTCTCGCCCTCTCTTCTTAAAGGATTTTATCTATTTATTTGACAGAGAGCGAAGGAGACGGAGGCTCCCCACTGAGCAAGGAGCCCGAGCCAAGGCTCCATCCCAGGACCCTGAGATCATGACCCGAGCCAAAGGCAGATGCTTAACCGACTGAGCCACCCAGGCACCCCTCTATTTTCCAGTCTTTATATATGAGTGAGTCTGATAGGCTGGTGTGTTCTGTGGCCTCTGATGGCTGGGTGAAAAATCACACACATCCTTTAAAAGTCAGCCCAGGTGAATGCTCTCATCACATTCAAATGGGCATAACCACCCCAGATTGGAAGAGAAGAGACACACGGGATGAGGAGTTCTTGATTAGCAAAGTTCCCGAGAGCCCCTCATGCAAGTCAAGGCCCAGAGCCGAGTCATGCTCAACGTTGACTCCACTCTCGAACGGGTATCAGTTCCAAGTGGTGGTGTGTGCTGGGGGGAGGTAGTGGGAGCCAGAAAATGGTTAACAGTTTTGATAAAGTTAAAAAAAAAATCCTCTACTGGTTGTGAGACTTTCCAATAATGAGACTTTCCAACAATTAGACAAGACACTGAATTTTTGTGCAGAATACCAGCTGTCAGTCTTCTTGACTAGCTCAGATCAAAGAAACGCGTTTTATCTCCTAAGTTATTAGACATGATGGGGCCATTAAGTGGAGATACTGTCATAAGAAATGTAAGAACATAAGAAATATGTTGCTTGCTTTGAAAATAAACATCTCACCTTTGCTTCTTTTTCCCTGTGAAAAGCTGAGAGCCATCAAACTATTCACTTGGGTCTTTTCAGAAGGCTTGCATCCTGCCATCTTTCCCGGCAACCAGATCTGGGGTTTCAGTCCTCCCTCTCCTTCCCTCGTGTCTGTGTGTCAGGACTATGGCCCCAAAAAGGCCGCAGAGGCGCCCCGCTTCATCCACTGTCGTCCACCCTGCTTTCACCAGTCATAACAAAATCTACCACTGTTCCAGAGCTCTGCTTGCTTTAAAAGCAGCTCATCCTTAGATATCTTTCCAAGTGCCTATCCTGAGCCTTTCTTCATCTCTAACGTGGATCTGAAAGAGCTCACTCTTCATTTCTATAAGTGACACGGCCACTTGTCTGGACCAAGAATGGACCTCGAGGTGGTGATGTTGTTTACTTACATTCCCTGATTGCATGGGAGCTGAGGGGCTCCAGGGAAAAGATTCTGTATCATCAGGGGCCAGGATGGAGAGAGGGGACATGTTCCAAAGGGAATGCCTAAAAGGAGTTCAGTGTGGAGGGACTATTTCCAAGGGTGGGCAGGGTTAAGGGATGGTGGAGCACCTCGGAATTAGCCACATCAGGGAGCCATTACTATCCTTTGTGTGAAGAGGCAAGGAGAAGGGGAGATTACTGGAATTTGATGAGAGTCATAGCTGAGGACCGATGTCACCAATAGGACCCGTGGCCATGGAGACAAGAGGCAGCCTCTACCAAACCACAGTGCAGCAGAGTCATGCCCCATCCCTCTCCCTTCCTGCCCTCCAGTCTTCTGCTGGTCTTCCCCATTGGCTGGACCTGACTGGAAGCCAAAGGGTAAGGGAGCCTGGCAGACACAGTCTATATGCTTAGCCTCCTGGGCCTAGGCAGCAGAGTGGTAGAGTGAAGAGTGGATCTGGGGAGCAGATGGAAAATACCCAGCACCCACTGAAGCCCACACACCCCAGAGATTCAGACATACCCAGACAAGACAGGGTTGGGTGCTGGAGACCCTGCAAAAGCTACCCTGTAGCCTAAGGATGAGAGCCCGAGAGAATTCAGCATCAAGTTGTCTGGCATAATGAGTGAGACTTTACATGGAAGGTGAACACAGGCACTAATGAAACTCATCCCATTGTGTACCCCAGGGAGCAAAGGGCTTTGTCCTTGAATGGAAAGAACTTAAATACCTCACTGGATGTGACACTCAAACAGCCTTTGTCTGGGGACCCACCCTCACCCACTGAGCACACAGAGGGAATGCTCTCTTCACCTCACAAGGGTGATAACAGGGGCTTCCAGCCTTCCAGCTCCCTGGTGCCGAGATGGTAGCTCGAGCGTAGGCTCAGAGGTACCCGAAGTGCCCCACTGTGCAGGTGTGGGTCCCTGTTGGGTCCTAGTCTGTCTAGGTGATAGAGTGAGCAATGTCCAGGTCTGTGATGTGGACACATGCAGCCATGCTGGGAATCCCAGAAGTGTGTTGCAACTGTGAAAGACAGGACTTCTTGACAAGAAAGAGAAAACTTTGCTGTACTAATGCATTGTCCTCAAGGCCAGCAAAGCCTAGGACCATTTCCCATCCGTGTGGCTGATCTTCAAGGTAGGGATTCTGGCCCCATTTTGAGAAATGAGGATTCAGGGGCACCTGGGTGGCTTAGTCGGTTAAGCGTCCGACTCTTGATTTCGGCTCAGGTCATGACCTCAGGGTCGTGGGATTGAGTCCCGAGTGGGGCTCTGTGCTCAGTGTGGTGTCTGTTGGCGATTCTCTCCCTTTCCCCCTGCCCCTTCCCCAGCTCCTGTGCACACACCTGTGTGCGTGCCCCACCCCCATAAATAAATAAATAAATAAATAAATAAATAAATAAATAAATAAATAAA
>NC_058415.1:82600560-82701100 GCF_002201575.2 Neomonachus schauinslandi | reverse complement strand
AAATAAATAAATAAATAAATAAATAAATAAATAAATAAATAAATAAAATCTTAAAAAAAGAAATGAGGATTCAGTCCAGAGAAGATAGGCCAGGCAGGCCACATTCCCCTTTCTAGGCTCTCCCTACCCCCTCTGTTTCCACAACAGCAGCCTCTTTGCTGGGCTGGAACTTGCCAAGCTCACCCTTGTTGGGGCACATTTGTCCCTGCCTTTCCCCCTGCCTAAAAACGTCCCCCCAGATATCCACATCCTCCACTCCTTCAACGCATTTAAATCTTTGTTAAATGTCACCTCTTCAGAAAGCCTGAGCGTGTGACCTAAAGTACCCCCCCTTCCCTTCCAGGTTTTTTCACCTCCTTATCCTGCTTTGGCTTTATCATACATTTGCAATCATCTTGTTTTTGTTTTGTTTTGTTTACTTGTTTGTTGACAGCCTGCTCCAGGCTCCATGGCGGCAGAGATTTATCTCATTCTTAGAACAAGTGCCCAAATGCCTAAGCCCCTAAAAATCACACGAGGATTTTATTTTTTGAGTGAAATTCACATAACATAAAATTAACCATTTTAAAATGTACCATCCGTGGCATTCAGTACATTTGCAATGTTAAGCACCTTCACTTTTATCTAGTTCCAAGACATTTTTTATCACCCCAAAAGGGTACCCCATACCCACTAAGTAGTTGCTCGCCGCTCCCTCCTCCCTTCAGCCCCTGGCAACCACCAGTCTGCTTTCTGTCTCTATGGATTTGCCTATTCTGGGCATTTCATAAGAGATGTGGCCTTTGGTGACCGGCTTCTTTCACTTAGGATAATGTTTTCAAGGTTCTTCATGTTGTAACAGGTGTCAATACTTCATTCCTTCTTATGGCTCAATAATATTCCATTGTATGGATACAGCACAATATAGTTATCCATTTGCCAGATGATGGGTATTTGTGTGGCTTCCACCTTTTGGCTATTATGAATAATGCTGTAAGAACATGCACAAGTATTTGCTCAAATACCTGTTTTCAGTTAGTTTGGTTATGTACCTGGGAGTAGAATTGCTCGGTCGAATGGTGATTCAATATCAAATATAGGGGCTTTTCATAAATATTTGTGGAATGAATAAACAAACAAGAGAATGAAAGAAAGAAAGAATGAATAAATAAAAAAATCCAGGTTTTTGCAATTCCCAGGCTCCCTCTAATCTGCCATATCACCTTCCTGAGGAAGGAAGGGAACTGAATGACCCTGGGTATCCCGAGGTCTAATCGACCCTAGGATAGCGTCGTGCACTGATTGGCATATAGTATGTGCTCAATAAAAAATTGAGACATAAAATAAGAAATGCTGCAGTGACCATTTCTGTGCATTTATTTTGTCTACAGCATTGATTGTTAACGTCAGATAGATTCTGAGAGGGGAAATTACTGTATCAAAGAGCATTAACTTTTTTTTAAAGATTTTATTTATTTATTTGACAGAGATGTGGGGCTCGATCCCAGGACCCCGGGATCATGACCTGAGCCAAAAGCAGATGCTCAACCAACTGAGCCACCCAGGCACCCCAAGAGCTTTAACTTTTAAACGTCTTTTGACACATACACCAAACTGCTTTCCAAAACGGCTGAAAACTTTTCATTCCCAGTCTTAAGAATGTTTAGGCTCATTTAGATTGCTCTACCTGGTAGTTGATTGCCTCCTATTGGAGGAGACTTTTCTGGAACTGTCTCTACCATTCCCTCCAGCTGGGTAAACAGTAACTGGGCTGATTGTTATTGTTGCTCTGCTTTTCCATACAGTTTCCCCACCTGTATGATGCACTCCAGCCATTGTCTGCTTCTTGGAGTTGACGATCTTCTTTGTCTTGAACCCTGGCCTCCCTTGAGCCCAGGATACACCCAGCCAGTTGGAATTTCTGTACTTAGAGACCTCAGGAATGCAGCCTGTTGGAAATGAGGCTAAATGTGTTCTTCCAAAGAAAATGCCCACTTGGAAAATGACTTCCCATGTCTGTGCAGCCACGGGCTTGCCTTTCCAGGGAGACGTGTCAGAATGCGCTGTGCTTGGCGGCAAATGAAAGCTGAGTGCTTTATTACCACTATTAGTGATTATTTGTATGGGGCCGTAGGTTGTACACAGCACCTTACAATGCCCGGAGGAAACTGGAACAGAGGGCAATGTTTCTGCCCTCAAGGGACATCCTGCCTTGGTTGATGGTGAGAATGGGCGCCCATAGGAACTGGATGGACTGGCACAAACCAGGACAGTCTGAATGACTGGGAAGAACAAGAACATGACTGGGGAGAAGGAGCAAAGAAGGATTTCTCAAACGCCTGTGTGCCCAGTATTTACGCGACATGATCTCGTTTAATCTGTTAAATAATCCTAGGATTTAGGGATTTTTATTTCCATTTTCAAGTGAAGGGACTGAAGTTGAGGCTGGATGCTCTTTCTCCCACATTTTCTTAGCATTTCCCAACTGTGGGAAGGTATCCCACTGTGGATGTATTACCTGGGTGAGGATTATAGGAGACAGTAGAATGGGCAAAAGGGGGGCTAGAAAGATGGGACTGAGATGTTTTTTATGGATTCTGTGCTCTTTGCACTAGAATCCTGCCTGACTTGGGAGTTGGGGCGAGCACGTGTGGTTTGGAATCCAGCAGACCTGGGTTCGAGATCTTCTCTAACCTGGGAGCCTGGGATGAGTCATTTCTCTTTCCCTCTCCATGTGGGGAAAAGAACCACTGCCCACTTGGTGGTTCATGTGGGGATTAAAGGAAATAACATACATGCATCGGCTGGTGCACAGGTGTTGATAATTGTTGACCCACCACCAGGAAGAGTTGAGCAGGAATGTGGGGTGGGGGAGGTATGATGGGTGCTGTCATCCACAAGGAGGATTAAGAGAGTTAATACAAGTAACACACTTAGAACAGTGCCTGCTACAGAGCAAGCTCTCTATACATCTCTGCTGTTATTATTATCTTATTCCTCTTGATTTTAGGTTGGATCAGGAGGCCATATAAAATGAATCAGTCATTTGTTAGGGGGGTGGGGAAAGTAGAGGTCACAATGAGGAATGCTTGATCCCCTAGCAAGGAGGGGAAAGACCCAGTGTTTTCTGTTCTACCTCTGGGCATAGCGGTCTGGTCTGATGACTGGCATCGCCCATTCTTAAGAGCTGTGTTAAGAACCTGGTCTGCCAAGGTGGGGAGTGGGGCATGAGCGAATTATGACTTATCATCATGGAAGAACCCTGAATTGGGATTTTCCTAGCTGTGGAGATGGTACCCTAACCTCACTGAGATGCTGTGAGCTTAAACTCTGATCTTATATATATATATAAAGTTATATATATATATAAAGTTATATATATATATGCAGGTACATGTTAAATAGTATTATTTATTGATTTATTATTAACAGTCACAAGAGAGAAGAGGGGTGGGCACATATTGAGCCTTTGCACATGCTGTTCCCTACATGGAATCTCCAACCCCCACCCCAGCCTTGCTATTTTCTTTTTCAGTTAACAAATATGTATGCACGTGTACTATAGGACAGACACCATGGTGTTGACTGGATCCTTGCATCCTAGAGTTTACCTCAAATAGTAAGGCAAGAGCCGGTCCTCGTTAGTATAGTGGTGAGTATCCCCGCCTGTCAAATAGTAAGGCAGGTGCCATCTACTTCCCAGGTTCCGTGCAAGCTTTCCCTTAGAAGGGGAGCCCAGAGACTTTTTTTGGGGTCTTGATGAAATCTGAAACCAAACACATAGGTCCATTGCCTCTTGCCACTCCTTGGCTAGATGACTTCTCCTATTAATTGGAGTGTCAGCTTAAAGCTCACTTTTTCAGGAAGATGCCATTGAGGGTCCTTGCCAGAGGTCAGGTCCCATGTTCCCCTAACATCCTGCACTTCTCCCTATTCCAACTCATTGTGATTTGCAATTATTTGTCATGTAATTTAATATCACTCCCTCCACTAGATTGCCAAGTCCAAGAGGGCAGGAGCTGTGTCTTTTCTCACTTCCACATCCTTTGGCAACAATTGCATAGCAATCAGTGAGGCCTCAATAGAACCTTATTGAATGAGGAAAAGAACAGAAAAAGAAAGCATTCTGAGGGCCATCATTCATCAATAAATGAATGCATACATTGAAAACCTCGTCTTTCTTCCTGCTTGAGCAGCAGAGATGAGAATTTCGTGCTTTGGCAAACCAGGTTGAACTCAGCCTTTTGGGGCCAAACTGAGAAGAGGGATAATTATTTTTTATTTTTCTCATCCGCTTCTTGTTGCTGGAGGTGCCAAAGGCAGCCTAAATGTGGGCTTTGCTGAGTCCACAAGGGAAGCCCCTGAAGGTCTCTCTGCTGGAAGCCCGGCCTCCCCCCTGCCAGATCTGTACCTCTGCCTAGGGTTTTATCCACTCTTTCATGTCTGGCTCCTCCCCCTTACTTGAAAATCTCTGTCTCCTTGTTTTCCGGAAAGTGCCTAGTTCCTCCCAGGAGGCCCAGGGCTGTCTCCACTCAGGGGCTGGAGACCTTGGGCTGGACTTGCCAGCGGGCCCCAGCCAGGCCTCCTGCCCCCGCTCACCCCGGGCCCCAGCTCGGCCTCCGATTTCTATCCTCAGAAGCTGTGCTGGCTGGGCTGGGTGGGATCCGGCAACAGTTCCCACCAAACTCCCAAGCTGACTGCAGACATTTGTGCTGTCAACAGAATTGCAGAAAATGCAATTCGTGTTGTTAATGAGCAGCTTGTTTGGGTAAACAAACCAGGTGAGGTGAAAAAAGCGATGCTCTCCAGTAGGAAACACAAGTGAACATTAGCCAGATGGAGAGCCGTGCTTCCACACGCTTCCCTTTCGGCAAGGCTCTGGGTGGCTGGAAAGGACAGTGCCTGCGCTGCATGGTGGCTGGGACTCTTCACCATTCCTGCCTGGCCTGGATTTCCTTCCAAGGGAGAGAAGCCACCTTGTACCCAGCTCTACCCTGAGCCTGCCATTGCGCCTCATGCCAGGCCTTTATCTGCTTTATTATTCATTCTCAAGCACCGTGTAACCTGGCTGGGATGAAACCCATTTCACAGCTGGGGAAACTGAGGCTCCACCATGAGGAAGAGACTTGCCCAAAGTCAGGATGGCGGATTTGAACCCAGGTCACCCTGACTCTTCAAGTCTCTGATCTCCTCCCTCTCTCACATAATTCTCCTTGCCCTCATCCCTGCCTGCCCAGCCCCCCAGTCTAATGGAGGTATCTGTGGCTGCCACCAACTACCTCCTCCCTCAGACTGGGAGGCTAAAGAAAGTTTTAGCTTCCCACAGTGAGGGGCCCCCATCTGTCTAGTCAGGATGGCGTGGCTTTCCGAAATTTGTGCAGGTGGATCTTGGACCAGCTTTCCCATGACAACAAAGAGTATGTGTGTGTGTGTGTGTGTGTGTGTGTGTGTGCGTGCGTGCATGCTCGCGCATGCAGGAATGTGTACATTTACCCATCCATTCCAAGAGGAACTGGCTTGCCCCTGGAAAATCAATAACTTAAGGGAATTCACAGTCCTGTCCTTATAAACTGATTGCATATTCTGTTTTGTTAGCCTCAGATCATTCAGGAAAACACACACACACACACACACACGCACGGATATGGCTATATTTTACAAACATGAATGATCTGGGTGATTGCAATGGCTAAATCTTTTCCCCCATATAGACAGGGCCAGGAAGAGGGAGGTTCAGGGTGTAGACTCAAGTCCACATGTTTCTGAATTTCTCTCTACATTGCTCAAGAAAAAAAAAAAACCCATATTACATTCATATGTTATAATGCCATGAGTTATTTTCTCCTTAGCATTCAAGGGTAAAGAGTCCATTAAGCTGTCATCAGCCACATTACCAGCAGGAGAAGTCGGGGCAGACAGTTTGGCTTTAGCTGCCCGGAGCACACGTGCTCCGCCCCAGGATGAACACTCTGTGGTATCTGTGTGTACGTTGCCCTAGAAGCAGAAATCAATTACTTCCACTGCTATTAGAGAGATGATCTGGTTGGGGAGGCTTGCTGTGAATGCAGCCACCGTTCATTATTGAGCTCTTTATATGTATTGTATCTTTTTTACTCCAGGAAAACCGAAGCTTGGGGAGAGAAAGAAACTGTCAAAGAACCAGAGCATGGTACACGCTGGGGTCTGATCCATCACCCACCTGGCTGCAAAGCCTATGCGCTTAATCACTAGGCTATCCCGCCTCTCCTGCAAATGTTGGTGATTTACTCCATACGTACAGCCTATGTCAGGGAAGCTCCCAGCTTTTGAGGGACTACATAATACACGCCAGGCTCCACGGGTTATCTCATGTAATCTTCAGCAGAACTCTGTAAGGCAAGCGCTTCTATGAGCTCAGTGTAACAGCCTAGGAGACTGGCTCCCAGGGAAATGGGAAGGGACTTGCCCAAAGTCACCCAGCTCAAATGTGGCAGGAGTGTGTGGATGAAGGGAGTTTGTTTTCCGCTCCACTATGCTGCCATCCAGCTAGGGACACAAGCCTGGAAGCAGAGGAGTTTCAACAGGCAGCTCCCTTTCCTGAATTCAGATGAGTTTTCACTGAAGGAAAGGAGAAGCTCAGCTCCTTCCTTCATGTAGGTGGGAGCCTTTTCTTTGAATGAACTGATTATGTTCAAAAAGCAAAAAAAAAAAATAATAATGTATGCATATTAGCTGATGAAGATGCTGTTCTGGATATTTTTAGCTGAGCTGAGAGAGAGAGAGGATGAGAGAATGGAGCATGGTAGAAGTTGTCTTGGAAGAAGAGGCAGCTTGGGAATCAGATGGCCCTTTAGCTCTACTATCAGCTCTCATTGCTTTTGGCTGGGAGACTGTGGGCAAATCACCTTCCTTCTTGGAAAATGTATATTCATAGTACCAACCTTTGTGGGGCGTTATAAAGATTGGGGATAACGTGGTCAGTGGTCACCAACTGTCCCTATCATAATTATTCATCTATCAAGTGGTTATTGTCACTGGGTCCTCAGTGTTTATGGATATAATTTTATCCTCAAAAAAAATTTTTTTATCCTCATCACCATACCATGAAGCAAATACTAACAGTATTTTCACTCTCCAGGTGAGGAAACTAAGTTAAGGTTATGAAATTTGTGCTAACAGGACCAGGATGCAACTCCAGGTGACATGTGCCCTAACCACCATGTGATGCTCCATCATTTTTTAAAAAAATTTATTTGATACAGAGAGAGCATAAGAAGGGGGTGTGGCAGACAGAGGGAGAGGGAGAAGCAGGCTCCCTGCTGAGCAGAGAGACCTATTTGGGGCTCAATCCCAGGACCCTGGGATCTTGACCTGAGCCAAAGGCAGATGCTTAACAGACTGAGCCACCCGGGTGTCCCTCCCTCTATCATTCCTAAAGAGACTGGACTTTCACTCGTGGAAGCAGAGATCACAGGAGGGTCACTGTTTTTAGGAGGTAGAAACTCCTTTGAGACCCTCAGAAAGCTACCTACAAATTAAAAACAACACCATCATTGAACTGGGTCAGAGGATCTCCTCTTCAATGTCATGGCCAACGAAAACTCTGCTCAGGCCCAAAGGTTAGAGAACTAGGGTCCTAATCTCCCCTCAGATGCTATGCAGGTCATCACCGTCACTCATTTTGTGTGTCCTGATTTGGGAAATGGGAGGTATGCTGGGATTGAAGCTTAAGAATTCAACTGATTGGGGCACCTGGGTGGCTCAGTCGTTGGGCGTCTGCCTTCGGCTCAGGTCATGATCCCGGGGTCCTGGGATGGAGCCCCACATCGGGCTCCCTGCTCTGCGGGAAGCCTGCTTCTCCCTCTCCTGCTCCCCCTGCTTGTGTTCCCTCTCTCGCTGTGTCTCTCTCTGTCAAATAAATAATAAAATCTTAAAAAAAAAAAAGAATTCAACTGATTTTCTGCTCATAACCAAAACACTAAAATGGTTAGGCGAGGCGAGTTATTAGTTTAGGAGAAAAGGTAGTTGAAATAAATAGGGAAAAATAATATATAATATATATAGTAATAATATATGTAAATGCATATGGGGAAAAAGGTGTTAAATAAAGGAAAACTGGTAAGAGAGTCCAAGAGTACAATGGGGCAGAGTCCTGCAAACTCTCCAGCTCACTTCAGAAAGGGTAGAGGTACATGGTTACCATCTTCAACATGGAAGAGATGAACAGGGCTGCATCTCTGCAGTTTAGGCCTGAGTCTTGCCTGGAAGACTGGGTCAATCAGGTGGAAATGGGAGCAGCCCTAGGACAAGGGGTCCTACAAGTCCTGACAAGGAGGATTAACACCCAAGCTGGCTTGAGAAGCACCAAGGTCAGGGCTGGGAAGACAATGTATGTATCAAATCCTCAAGTTGCAGAGAGGAGGAATGTGGAAGAACACATTGCAAGGTAGTGAGCTAGAGAGCCCAGAGATCAGAGGACCAGGGGCAAGGCAAGGGTCTTAGAAGTAAGTTCAAGAACACAGAGGTCCTTTTGCGGGTGTCCAGCACGAGACATCAGGAGTACGCAAGGTGGCTGAGAGGACCACATCAGACCAGACTCTGTACTGTGTCTAATCTACTGACCGTCTCATTTACAGCTGTATCTTACCACAGGTGTGGGGACCAAGAACACAGTAAGCTCACTAGGAATGTTTGCTGAATGCTACACTGCAGGGGTGAGGAGAGGGATGGGTCTCAGCTGGGAGCAAGAAGCAGTCCCCAGCACAGGACCTGGCACGAAGGAGGAATTTGGTACACGAGTGAATGGTTTGTTGATGACACCTCCCTTGGGTCTCCAAGTACTAACAAAGCTCAGCCAAATACACTGACTATCTCAGGAAGCCAGCAGGTGGAATGTAGGATCCAGAGCTGGAGGCTGGTGAATCTTGGGAGAGGAGCAGGTAGCCTGCTGAGGCTCTGTCGGTACTAATGGGAATTCAATTCTTATTGGCATCTGGGTAAGGCTTAAATCAGTAGCTCCCTACCTGGTTGTGGATCTGCATCACTCGTGGAACTTGTTAAAACACAGAGGCCCTGATCTCTCTTCTGAATGAGAATTTTCTGGACCAGAACTCTGGACTCCATATGACAAACAAGCATCACAGGTGGTGTTGATGCACATAGTTAATTATAGGAACCAAAGACTTAATCAATTCTCTTGGTCTTTCTTAGAATTTGTCTTTTGTTGGTGGTTTGTTGTTAAGAAGACAACTATATAACAGCACATACAGAGCCATTACTAAACGTAAGGCTAATCTATGTACTTCTCATGTATTAACACATTCAGTTCTCACAATGACCCTTGGAAGAAGGTACTATTATCCCCATTTTACAGATGAGGAAACTGAGTCTGAGAGAGATTAGTGACTTACCAGTTAGTGACAGGCTCCAGAGCCTATGTTCTTAGCTGTGACAAGAAGAGACTTAAGTACATCATTTCAAACCCAAGTAGAGCTAGGAAAGGCCTATAAAGGGATTATGTGTGCTATTTATTCTTATTTATTTATTTTAATTTTAACAATGTAAAGTTATTAATACCACTAAGAAAATAATATTTGGTGAATTAATGAATAAATCAATAAAGGAAAACCATAGCAAGATAAAACACTGTATTTTAGGGAACAGATACACCCACAAGTGGGAGCTAGGGCAACTGAGCTGAGTCCTGGCTCCACTTTCTAGCTGTTTGATCTCAGGGAAGTCACTTAAGCCAGCTGTGGATCAGCAAGCAAGGACAACGGTTCTCCTTGATTACTGAGCAGTTGGAAAAATATAAACTATTAAGTATTTACAAGGTAGTATTATTAAACAATAGTAAAATAATGCACCATATGATCAGACAGCAGGTGAGCATTCTGGCTAGGATTACTAATACAGGAAGGGCTCAAACACCTTTAGCCCTCAAAAGAAGATAAAGGCCCTAGGACACCTGGGTGGCTCAGGGGGTTAAGCGCCTGACTCTTGATTTAGGCTCAGGTCATGATCTTAGGATGGTGAGATCAAGGCCCCTGTCAGGCCCCACGCTTAAGATTCTCTCTCTCCCTCTCCCTCTGCCCCCCTCACTGCTCACATGTGTGCTTGCTCCCTTTCTCAAAAAATAAAATAAAATTTCTAAAAAAAAAAAAGGTAAAGACCTTTACCTTACATCATATACAAAAATTAACTCAAAATGACCTAGATGTAAGAACTGAAACCATAAAACTCATAGAGAAAAGCATAGTAGAAAACTTTGTGACATTGGCTTTGGCAAATAATTTCTCAGATATGACACCAAAGCTACACGAGACAAAAGGAAAAATAGATAAATTGGACTACATCACAATTTAAAACTTTTCTGCATCAAAGGACACTATCAACAGAGTGAAAAGGCAATCCACAGAGTGGGAGAAAATATTTGCAAGTCATATATCTGACAAGAGGTTAAAATCCACAATATATAAATAACTCCTGTAACTCAGCGATAGCAACACAACAAACAACCTGATTTAAAAAATGAGCAGAGGACTTGACTCAACATTTCTCCAAAGAAGATACACAAATGGCCAGTAAGTGCATAAAAAGACGTTCAGCATCGCTCTCTTCAGGGAAATGCAAATCAAAACCATAATGAGGGGCGCCTGGGTGGCTCAGTCGGTTAAGCGTCTGCCTTCGGCTCAGGTCGTGATCCCAGAGTCCTGGGATCGAGTCCCGCATCGGGCTCCCTGCTCTGCGGGGAGCCTGCTTCTCCCTTTCCCCTTGCTCCTCCCCCCTGCTCATGCTCTCTCTCTCTGTCAAATAAATAAATGAAATTTTAAAAAAGCATAATGAGATACCACCTCACATCCATTAGGATGGCTACTATGGAGAAATAGAAGCAGCAAGTGTTGGTGAGGCCTTGGTTGGTGAGAGCAATTGGAACTCTCCTGCCCTGCTGGTGGGAAGTAAAATAGCCCTGCCACAGTGGAAAACAGTATGGCGGTTCCTCAGAAAATTAAAAATAGAACTACCCTATGATCTGGCAGTTCTCTGGGTATAGACCCCAAAGGACTGAAAGCAGGGACTCAAGAGATATTTATATATCCGTGTTCATAGCAGCATTATTCACAATAGCCAAAAAGGTGGGAGCAACCTAAGTATCTGTGGACGGATGAACAGATAAACAAAATGTAGTGCATCCATACAGAGGAAAGGAAGGAGGTTCTGACACATACTTCAGCACGGAGGAAGCTTGGGGCACCTGGCTGGCTCAGTCAGTAGAACGTGGGACTCTTGATCTTGGGCTCCTGGGTTCAAGCTCCACGTTAGGCATGGAACCCACTTAAACAAAAGAAAACGAAACTAAACATGGGTGAACCTTGAGGACATTATGCTAAATGAAGTAAACCAGTCACAAAAGGATAAATACTGTATGAGTCCACTTACACAAGGTTCCTAAAGTAGTCAAATTCATAGAGGCAGAAAGTCTCTGGTGGTTGCCAGGGGCTGGAGGAGGGAGGAATGGGGAGTCATTGCTTCATGGGTACAGAGTTTCAGTTTGGGGAGATTTTGAAAAAAGTTCTGGAGATGGAGGGTGGTGATGATAGAAAAATACTCTGAATATATTTAATGCAACTGAATGTATATTTAAATATGGCAAAAGTGGTAAATCTTATGTGTGTTTTATCGCAATTTAAAAAAATATATATATAAAATAGAAGGTAAAGACGTATTAATTTAATACACTAAGTTCAAATTTAAGGAAGAAAGCATTTCCCAAATCTTGTTCTATGGCTTATTTTTTTAAAAAAGATTTTATTTGCTCTTTTTAAAGATTTGCATTTTTAAGTAATCTCTATACCCAACGTGGGGCTCAAACTCACAACTCTGAGATAGAGTCGCTCCACTGATTGAGCCAGCCAGGCGCCCCATGTTCTGTGGCTTATTATTTCTAGGAGAGGAGCCTCAAAATGAGGGTTTTGAGGTCATTTATTTATTTATTCAATAAATATTTATTGGTCGGGCGCCTGGGTGGCTCAGTTGGTTAAGCGACTGCCTTCGGCTCAGGTCATGATCCTGGAGTCCCTGGATCGAGTCCCGCATCGGGCTCCCTGGTCGGCGGGGAGCCTGCTTCTCCCTCTGACCCTCCCCCCTCTCATGTGCTCTCTCATTCTCTCTCTCTCAAATAAATAAATAAAATCTTTAAAAAAAATAAAAATAAAAATAAATAAATATTTATTGGTCACTGCATGCATGCCAGGCTCTGTAGATGTTGAGGGCCAGGTATGGATAAGCCTGATGTAGTTTCTGTCTTTATCAATCTGACAATTTAGCACAATAATATTTCCATTTATTGAATACCAAATGTATATAGCAGGAATCCTACATTCTTTATTTCATTTCATCGTCCTGAGGTGAGTATTATCATCCCCTTATTAAAAACGTGAAAACTAAGGCTCAGAGAGTTTAAGTAACTTTCTCCAAATTCACTTAATGAGCACCTTGGATCTGCTTTATTCCAGTGTCTGTTCTCTTACTACTGGGAAGACCTGTGTTCTCCTCCAAGGAGACCCACAATGCACTTTGCATCTTCTTTCCAAAGAACATAACCACAACACCCAAGAGAATTATAAACATATGTCCGCACAAAAACTTGTACGTGAGTGTTCAGAGCAGCATTATTCATCATAGCCAAAACGTGGAAACAACCCAAATGCCCATCGACAACAAAATGTGGTCCATCCACACAATAGAATGTTACATGGCAATCAAAAAGAATGATGTACTGACAGGAGGTACGGCATGGATAAACTTTGAAAACATTATGGTAAGTGAAAGAAGCCAGGCAGAATGGCCGCATTATTATGTTATTCCTCTTATATGAAATATCCAGAATAGGCAACTACATAGAGACAGAAAGATTCATGGGGCAAGGGGATGAGTGAACGCTAGTGGATGCAGGGTTTCTTTTTGGGATGATGAAGTGTTACAAAGTTACGTAGTGGTGATAGTTGTCCAACTTTGTGACTATACTAACAAGCATTGACTTATACATGTTAAAATGGTGACTTTTATGGCATGTGAATTTTATCCCAATTTAAAAAATATATATATAATCACGACTAAGTGGACCAGAACAACATACCACTGGACCACTGGTCCTGCTGTTTCATATCATATCGTTAATGAGGTATGAGAGATCTTTGGGATTGCTATCCTTCCCTCAATAGATACAGCTCTCAAAATCCTAAGCAGAAAAACCCAAACAGGTACAGAGAGTGAGGGCAAACTTGGAAACAGGAGCATCAGAGTGCGCGGGTGGTATCACACACACTGTTGGACTATTTATCCGCTAGGGATGCTTAGCCTATTTTGACAACAGGCCAGAAGGCAAAGTTCCTAAATCCCTCCTCATCACCGGAAGGTTTCAATTCCAACAATTGATTATGCCATGTACTTGGCAGAGAGGCCTCCTTTTATCTGAATAACCTCAGATTCATCTAAGTTTATAAAACTGAATTATAGAATTTCAGAACAGAAAAGGGCTTTTTAAAAAAAGATTGTATTTGTTTATTTGAGAGAGAGAGAGCAAGAGGGAGGGGAGGGGCAGGGGGAGAAGCAGACTCCTCGTTGAGCAGGGAGCCCTAGGCGGGCTCGATCCCAGGACCCTGGGATCATGACCCGAGCCAAAGGCAGACACTGAACCGACTGAGCCACCCAGGTGCCCCTGAAAAGGGATTTGAAGAGAGATCATTTGGTCTGATTCTCTTACTTTGGGTATAGGGAGACTGAGGCCCAGAGAAATACAGTGACTTGCCCAAGGTCATAAAGGCAAGCATGGCTTGGCTGAGCCTGCCGGTTGTCTTGCAATATCTTTTCTCCCATTCTTTTTTTTTAAAAGATTTTATTTATTTATTTGTCAGAGAGAGAGAGCATGCGCACACAAACAGGGGGAGTGGCAGGCAGAGGGAGAAGCAAGCTCCCTGCTGAGCAAAGAGCCCGATGTGGGACTCGATCCATGGGCTCTGGGGTCATGATCTGAGCCGAAGGCAGACGCTTAACCAACTGAACCACCCAGGTGTCCTTTTCCCCCCCCTTTCTTCCCTGGAAATGACTCCCTTCAGCTGTGCACATGATTGTCTAAAAAAATGGCTCTATTTCCTAATGAGATGTGGTTGTATAACTAAGTTCTGGCCAATAGAATGTAAAGGGAAGTGGTGTGAGGAACTCCAGGGAAGTGTATTTAAAGATTAGGGGTTGGGATTAGGCATGACCTTCTTTCTTCCTGCTGGCTGGGTTGCAGATTAGATGGCTAGAGTTCAAGCAGCTCTTCTGGACCAAAAGGTGGAAGCTCATTGGGAGAATAGGGGCACAATAAGATAGAATTCTGGGCCACCAACCTCAAAGAGTCTGACAGAAACAGAAGACAGGTATACAGGCTAATGCAGAATAAACACTACCACAAGGCCAAATCAGCTGACCTGTCCTGTTTCTATGCCTTCAAATCTTACAGTATGCTTTATAGAACTGCCATACCAGCTCTGGAATGTTCATCCCCAGACCTTATGTGAAAGAGAAACTCTTTTTCTCAGTCACTGTTATTTCAGTCTTCTATCATTTACAGCTGAACTAAATTCTGACTCGGAATGTAAACAATTACATTCTGGGTTGGAAACTCAGTTCTCCTCAATCCAAGTACAGGACTATTATGAAGATTATTACTATTAATAATAAAAGCAAAACTGTGCTGAGTTGTGCATATAATAGTTGCTGTTAATTTTTGCATGCTTCCTATAAGCTGGTCATTGTTTAAATACTTTATAAGTGTCATGTACTCATTTAATTCTCATGTCAACTCAGTAAGATCTATGACCATAATTTCCATTTTACAGACAGAGAAACTGAGGCACAGAGAGAGTGAATAACTTACCCAAGGGCACACATTTAGTCAGAGGTAGAGTTGAGATTGGACCCAGGAAGTATGGCTCCATATTCTGGGTTCTTAGCTCCTACATTATACTCTCTCTTATGATGTGAGCTCCTCCTCATCCTCTAGCCATTTTACTGAGGAGGAAACTGAACCAGGCAATTTTCTAATCATTTGTTTGAAATTGCTCTGCTCGACAGTCATGCAGCTATAGCATTAGAAGTCAGACTCCTAACTCCCAGTTCAATGCTCCCTCCCCAGACCACCCTGCAGTTTCAGAGGCCACCTGGACAGATACATAACCCCCCAAGCCCACCTCCAGTCTCCCCCTCCAAAACACACACACACACACACACACACACACACCACCCAGCAGGCACCCAGACATTTTTGTGGCCAGGATGGCTACAACCTCCTTTGAAAAGCAGCCAACTTTGCCCTCCACCAAATAACTTTGTTTTATTTATAGTCTCCTGCTCAGAGCTTTTGAACTGGCTGCTCATTCCAGGGAAGATCTTGATAACAACTGTTCTTTGGAGAGGGTTCATAGGAAACAAGGTGAATAAACACCACAGAGGACCTGCCTGTCTAGCAGAGCTTTGCTCCTGGGGGTGTTTATAAGTCAGTGTTGGTGTCTGGGTGCAAAAGACTTTGAATTCAAAATGGTGGTTTGGATTTTCAATTTTTTTGCTTTAATTCAAAAAAGTTCATTCTTTCCTTTCAACAGTCTCAAGGCATAGGCAAAAGAGAGAAATGACCTTTATACAGAATATAACTCCAAAAGAGGCAGTTCTTCTGGCTTGCTTTGCTCCCTGCTTGGCTGGGACCTAGGACCAGTTACTGTAGTGATTGAGGGGTGAGAAGAGGGCTCAGGAATTTACAAGAGCTAAAATGGCAGAAGGAATGAATGGCATTTTAAAACAGAAAATTGTAAAAGAAGAAGAGGAGGAATAAGGAGAAGAAAAGATTAATTTCAAAAGTGAACCATGAACCTATGTCTTCTGACTTGTAGCCAAATGTCATCCTAAATCATAACTGTGTCACATGTGTTTGGAATTATTCAGCCTGGATGCTAATCTCCGCTCCAGCAGTCCCAAGTTATGTAACCTTTCCTCTTTGTGAAATGGATGTGTGTGTGTTGGCGGGGGATAAACGCACAAGATTATTGTGAGGATCGGTGCTCACCATGTAGGGGAAATAGTAGAGAACCAGTAGTGCCTGGTTCAGGGAGAACACGCACCCACTCAGTGAACGGTCGGTGGCAGCCGTCTTTATTGCTTCCTTTGTGATTCCCCCAGGCTTAGAGGGAATGATATTGGGGTGTTCATGAAAGTGAGCCCCAAGGAGGACAGGAGGCAGGTAGCAGGTTGGTGCTTGACTCAAATACGTTCATTTGCGTTGAGTAACTACTCTCTATCAGGGACTATTACGGTGACATGACCTTTCTGTATGGAGCCCCCAAAATGGCTTATAAAGGGAGGCAGAAGTCCTCAAGTGTAGGGTAGGGCAGAGCAGAGTCACTAAATGGGTAGTACGAAGCCTCCGGTGGTGTTCTTGTGGGTATGAGAGGTCTCCTGAACGATCTAAGGGGAGAGGAAGGGGCTTCCATCAAGGACTATGCTGGGGAGGTGGATAGTGTGATAGAGAAGAGGGTCTGTGGCCCCTTAAGGAACTTACTGGAAGGTATGGCATTTAAAAAAGGGAAAACTTGTGTTTTCCCGGAGGCCTGAATGGGAGACATTATCTCAACGCCAAAACTACTGGGCGGGAGAACTCATAATGTTGGAATGGGTGAAGGTTTCTTCAGGTTAGCTCGGGGGCCTCTATAGGATGAGGGTATATTCACCACACTCTGTAGGTGGAGGTTTCAATGGGAGCACAATGGGTGGAAGTCTTCGGGGGTCCTCGGGGAAACGGGGCGCCCAGCTCCGCGAGTCCCGCGGGCTGATGAGCGGCTCCTGCCCTGCACAGCCTTCAGGCGTCCCCGCCTCCAGCGAGCGGACTACACTTCCCGGCAGACACCGCGGGTGGCGGCGGCGGCGGCGGCGCGGGCAGGAGGAGGCGGCGGTGTGAGAGGCGGAGGGGGCGGTGCGCGCCGGGTACGCGCGCCGGCGACCATGGCGTTCGCCGGGCTGGAGCGAGTACATTAACCCGGGGAGGCGGCGGCGACGAGGGAGCGAGCTTCGAGCGGGCGGGCCCAGCCTGAGGGAAGGGAGGAAGGGGCGGGGAGAGCGCCGGAGGGAGGCCGGTCGGCCGCGGGCGGGCGGGCAGCGCAGCGCCGAGCGGGGCCCGCGGGCCCATGAGGAGGCCCGGGGACCATGGGCTCCAGGATCAAGTGAGTGCGGCCGGGCGGAGCCGGGCCGGGCGCGGGGCGGCGAGGCCGGGAGAGGGCTGCAGGCCGCGGGAGGCGCGGGGGACTTGTTGCCGGGGCCTTAGGGGCGCCCCGCGTGCCGGCGTCACGCGGGGAGGGGGACGGTTGCCATGGCGATCCAGGGAGGCGCGGGGGCGGGGTGCGCGCGGGGTGGAAGCGCTCCAGTGGTCAGGTGTCCCCTCCTTACCTGAGGGCGGGAGTCGCAGAGATTACAGGGTGGCCCCCCTCCCGGGGGTAATAGAACCTCTGAAAATGCTCATACAACTGTTGGGGGGAGGGCGAGAAATCTCCGGAAGCAACTCCCCAAATGGGTGTGTTTGGGGCGCCCCTGAGAGTTGGGCAGGTCCTGAGAGGTCTGCTTACGGCCTGCGGTCCCCACATAAAGTCGCCTGAGGTCCTCGGTGGGGCCACTCATGGATTTAAGGTCTGGATGGCCTGAGGAGGAAGGCCCTTTTCTCTTTCCTCTTCTACCTCTCTTATCTGTGAAAGTCTCCACACAGCAAGGGCCAAAGGCTATGAAGAAAGATGGCTCTGTGTCGTAATTGAGCACCTGATCTTGATAGTGGTTGGAAAGGCTTTGTAATCCAGTCTGGCGAATTCCCTCATTCATTCACCTGGGGTCCTCAGTGGGGGATTCGTTTTCTGGGGATATTGTTAATACATCAAACTTCAGAACCCATTGAAACATTGTTGCCTTGCTTCTAAACCTAGAAGTTGACTTTGGAAAGTGCAACTTTTATGCAGTCCAATTTGGGTGTGTTGCTTTAGACACTATCTCCCCTCCCCGTCAGGTCCTTTTTCGGCCTCTCCCTTCCTCAGCTCCAGAACATGGGATGCTTTATCTCTAATCACTAACAAATGTTCACTTTTCTCTATGAGTAATAGAATTGTTTAAGGGCACTTAAAGTTGACAGCATAGGCTTTTCCCTAAACAGCTTTCATAGGACACTTTATTATTATTATTTTTTTCTCGTGACAAAGCTTTTTAATGTAAAGTTCAAACAACAGCAGGAGACCATAGGACACTTTAAACCTGCTTACAAGAAAGTCTGTGGAATGTGTTTATTTCAGCACTTTGAGAATAATGCTTGGGAAATTTGAAAGGGGAAGGGCCTTGGGGATGAACTCTAATAATTATGCAGATGTTGTCTCATGTCCAGTAGATGTCCATGCAGCGTGACCCTTGCCCATCCTTGTAGTCCCTTGACAGGCTTAGGCTTCCCATTCACTAAATGTCTCATGTGCTGCAGCAGCCCTGAGACATCCGCTAAATGAAGCTAGAAAAGTTTGCTTATGATGATGAAAATGGAAGAGTCGGATGAGCACACTGTTCATTCTTGATTTTGTGGAAACAAGGGGAGAAAGAAGTGTGCTCCAAACAACAGTTTAAGAGGTGTGGGAGGTAAAAAGACGTAGTTTGTAAAGCACTGGGATTAAGGAGGTACTCCAAGTTTAGCTCTTGTTTCCAAGAAAGAGTTGTAAACTTGAATTTCAATAGCACTTAGAAACACTTTCCAAAAGCCACCTTACAGTCGCAGAGTATGCTTGTGAGGATGCTTACCTTTGTTATAAAGAAGTTCAGAAACTTGCTTGACATGAGGCTGTCAGTGCCAGAACCAGGATGAAAATCCAACGCATGGAAGGTCAGATGACTAGACATCCGGTCTCTGTCTTGCTCTTGAAGGTTGCAGGTTAGCATACATTTCTCAAGTGTGTTTTGTGGAACCCATTACTGTTAAATCTGAGCACTTGGGTGAAGGAACATACCAAGGTGAAATTAGCATAAAGAATAGCTTTTTTGATCTTGAAACTAGACTGAGATAAAAGCTTAGGCTTGGGAAAATGTTTGCTTTATTTGTGGTGAGACAAAGAATATGAAGAGAAGTTATGAAAAATAGTTGTGATTTATGGTGACTATTGACTAAGCAACTTCCGTCTGCAGCTAGATATGGGGATGGACAGGTGGCTAGGGACCATCTATATAGATGCTGCCCTAGTCTTTGGAGGAAATAGAGCTTTGGTCACTGTTTTACCCTGACAGGAAAGAACAGAATTAGCTCAAGGTATTGAGCTGCCTGAGTTGAAATATAAGTGTGCAGGCTCTTGTGTAGGGACAGTCGTGTGTGTGTGGGTGTGTGTGTGCGCGCACATGTGTGTGCGTTGGGGTGGGGTGGAACACAGCACTCCGGGGCCCCTCAACAGGAGAGCACTGTGGCCGCCACTGTTTCCTCTTATCTCTGATGCTGTGTGGCCCAGTCAGGCTGATGATGTGGAATCAGATCTGGTTCAAATTCCAGCTCTTTTGTCTACTGACTATGGAACTTCACACAAACTACCTCTTTCACCCTCAGTTTCCCTAAGGGTATAATGGGGAAGACTATATGTTGCAGAGTCATAATGAGCAATAAATGCTGTATCAACATGATTGCTGGCCCTGTACTAAAAATTCAGCAATTGTTCTCTTTTATACCTTCTCTATCAAACTAAGAAAACCCGTATATTTTATGCCAGAAGCGTCAGAAATGGTATGTTCTAAGAAATGAAGAAAGTTTTGATCAAGGAATTAGACTGTTGATGTGAAGAGCAGGACTTAACATTCTCTTATTAAAAAATAAAAGTTGATTAAAACAATACCGTGTAATTGTACAGCTGGTGTCTTGTATGGTTAGTAGTAAAGCAGGTGCGTTGCTAGGCACAGGTGTTGAGATTTAGTGCTTGATCACACTTCAAGCTAAGGCTGGTTGAGCACAGTCTCTGTGTCAGGCATGATGGTATTGCTTTATGTGAACCATTTCACCAAATCCCTACAACTGTCCAATGATGTAGGCACTACTAACCACATTTTTCATGTGAGAGAATGGGAGTTTATTTGCCTAAGATTAGATGCTATCCCCAGGAAGCCTGCCCTGATGCCGGTTCTGCACCCTCAACCCCTCCCCAGCCTCGGCCAGCTGCCCTCATCTGTGCAACCACCCCCCTAGCCTAGGCCAGGTGCCCCTCATCTGTGCATCTTCTCTTCACCCTAAAGCAGGTGCCCTTTATCTGTGCACTACTCGCCAGCCCAGGCCAGGTGCCCCTCATGAGTTTCTGTGGCCCCTTGTGTTGATCACTGTTCTAGCATCAAATTCAGTTCCTTGACTGTCTTCCATATTAAACGGGAGATAAACTTCTTGA
Source organism: Neomonachus schauinslandi (assembly GCF_002201575.2). NCBI lineage: Eukaryota > Metazoa > Chordata > Mammalia > Carnivora > Phocidae > Neomonachus > Neomonachus schauinslandi. The sequence continues at coordinate 82,680,677 of NC_058415.1, read as the reverse complement.
GAGCAGGACTGTCTTTATTTGTCCTTGAGTTCCCTGTGTCATACCCGGTACCTGACATACAAAGTTGTTTAGGAAGAGTTTATGGACTGATTTAAGGTAGGATTAATGATTTATGGTAGGATCTGAATTAAGATCCTGACTAAGGCTCCAAGTTGAGTGTACATAGAATTAAAAGAACAGTTTGCTACCTGAACTCTTGAGGATAAAGAGTTTTTATGTTTTTAAGTTAATTGCCCTGGTCTATGCAGAGGATTACTTTTTTCTAAAGTGTGTTTTTATAGTTCATGTTTATCTAAATGAACATTGTCTAGCTTCAAACCAAACATCTACTTGGCCAGGGAAAGAAAAGGTCACCAGAATGCAGGGAGCACCCTGGAAAGCTCCTGAACTTTAAATCTGAGCAGACCTTTATCTAGAGGGATAAAAGGAGCAGTGGAAACTGGCAATCTCTGACAGGTAAGTTTAAATCTTATTTAGTGTTTGAGTGATCCCAGTGGACTAGAATGTGGTTAATATGAAGCAATTTAACTGATAATGCAGACATACAGCAGGAAACTGTGTGGCAGTTTAATATTGCTTGTGGTGACATCCTAGAAATTGTTTCCAGGCACCAAGGGCAGGAAGTGGATTGCAAGTAATCGAAGGAAGTAGTCTAAGTGAGTTTGAGGAAACCTGACATTTATGGATGCAGAGAAAAGCATACTCTTAAGATTTGAAGGCGTAGGGACAGGACAGGGCAGCTCATTTGGCCCTGTGGTGGTATGTATGCTGCATTAGCCAGCATACCTGTCTTCTGTCCTTGTCAGACTGTGACCTCTTCGAGGTTTGTGACCAAGAAGGGTATCCATTTATTCATTCACTCACTCACTATAGAACTAAGGGTGTGAAGCACATATTGAGCACTCTCAAAAATGTTAGTCATTATTGGTATTGTCTTGATTAGTAGTACTGTATCATGTGCCTGGTAGTGGGCTACGTGCTAGGGACACAAAAATGAAATGGTTTTTCTTCATTTTAAGGTTTTCCAAAGTAGTGAGACAAATGCAAAACAAAACAAACTCCCTCCAGGCTCCCTCCCCACCAAAAAAGCACCAGTATGATACACTCCGGTCAGTGCTATGGTTGAGGTGCAGCTAGTCCTGAATAGGTAAGGAAATGGAGAGACTTTTCTCGGGACAGCTCAAGAAAGGAAAGCAGCCTTCATCAAGAAGGTGTTTTAGCTGAGAAAGGAGAGATGAGTAAAGGTGTGCAAAGGGCAAGAGTGGTAGCAGAGGGGAGTGGGGATGATGGTGGTGGTAGTCTCAGTAGAAGGAGCAGCAGTATATGTGAAGACGTGGCATATTAGGGAAATAAAAAATGTTAATTACCATTTTTAGGCACATGCCAGGAATTGTGTTAAATTTTGAGAATTATGCTGAATAATACATATTTATTCCTACTCTCATTGAGCTTAGAGTCTGGTGGACCCAACAGGTTAGAAATAACAGATCAATTCCCATAAAGCCATGTGGATGTGCTGGAAAGGAAATGAGATGCTGAGGGAGAATGCAGGGGTGGCTGTCCTGTTTTAGAGCAGTGAGGGAGGGTTTACTGTAGAGCTGACATGTGAGCTGAGACTTCAAGCATGAGAAATCATTAGTCCTGTAAAGGGACTGGGCAAGACTTTTCATCCCAGGTGGAGTTGAGCGTATACAAAGGCCTCGAGGCAAGAAAACCCTAGAGGCATTTCAGGAACTGCTAGAAGGCCAGCGGTTTGGGTAGTGACTGATGGGACAGCCTTGAGGTAAGGTCAGAGATACAGCCTGGGGGCTGAGTAGGGCCTTGTAGGCCATGGCAGTCAGAAGACAACTTAAGATGTAATTAACACACTATAAAATTTATTTTTTAAAATGTACAGATGATTTTTAGCATACTCAGAGAAGTGTGATCAATCACTACTATGCAATTTAAAGAACATTTCATCACCCCAGAAAGTAACCTTGTTGCCCATTAGCATTCACTTCCCATTCCCCCCAAACCCTCTCAGCCCTGAGCAATCACTAATCTTATAGTTGCTGTAGATGTATTCTAGACATTTCACATAAATGAAATCATACAATATGTAATTCTTCGTCTTTCAGTTAACATTATGGTCCCAAAGTTTATTCATGTTATAGCTTATAAATATTTCATTACTTCTTAATTGCTGAATAATATTTCATGTATAGATAAACCACATTTTATTCATCTCTTCATCAGTTGTTAGGTATTTGGGTTGTTTCCACTTTTTCACTGTTATGAATAATGTTGCTGTGAACATTTTGTGTGGACATATGTTTTCCATTTCTCTTGGGTATATACCTAGGAGTGGAATTGCTGGATCATATGGTAACTCTGTTTAAGAAACCGTTAAACTATTTTCCAAAGCAATTGTGCCACTTTGTGTAAAGTGGTATCTCATTGTGGTTTTGATTTGGCCCAAATGAGTCATGTAGAAAACGAAAGATCAGAGTAGACAGAGAGGTTTCTCAGAAGAGGTTGAAACTTGAACTGAAAGAAAGATGAGACTTGATTAAGGGAGGAGGCATTCCCAGAGGGAGAACAGTGGAAGTCTTATGACTTGGGAGTGGGATAACCCCTTCTCATTGTTTTCTGGTACAGAGAAGCAGCTTTGGCTTCTGAGGATAGCTTTGCTTTAGTCTTGTTTTTGGACTGCTCATTATAGGATCCCATTACCAAAATGCACCACAGACTTGCTTGTTTTGTGAGGCCTGTTGTGTAGCAGAGCTGACCTGTCTCCCTACTGTGGGCTGAGACCAGAAGTTGAAATGTGATGTCCTTCATCCAGGGCTTCCCCCCCCCCCCCCCCCCCCCCCCCCCCCTCCTTTTTCTTCCCCCCCCCCCGGCCCCCCCCCCCCCCCCCCCCCGCTACTACCTCTTCTCTTTCCTCTCACCACACAGTGCTTCCCTGCCAGTCCCCATGGAAGACCATACAAAGACTTGGGGTGGTGGAATGAGAGTTTTGTTGGAGACTGAGCTCCCCATTATTAGTGCTCAAAGTCAGTCACTTGAATTTTCATGACTTTTCTGGACAGTGTATTGGTGCAACTCCATCATTCTAATCCTAGCCATTGTTGTCGTGGAGGGCTTTGCACAGCACCTAGGAAGTTGAAACAGGGAAGGTAAAACCTGGAGTGTTGTAGAAAAATGTGTCTCAGGCTGTTACATCTGTGTGTAAACTCCTAGCTGGAATTCTCATTGTGGGTTGCAAAGGTTCAGCCTTTTTCCTGGCCCTAGAGGGAACTCATTTCTGGATTTACAACATCCTTTTTGCTTAAAAGGATTTTGTTGGGAAATGGAAAGATAAACAAGGAAGAAAAATAAACCAAAGAAAACAAAAGCAAAGTTGGTCTCTTTGACTTTTATTGGAATCCATACCCATTTTCTCCAAGTATTTAGGACTTGAAAAGGAGCCATATAAAGGAAGTAACAAAAGGTATGTTCAAAATATTTGACTTCCTATAGAAAAGATAGGTTATATTGCCAAAGTTCATTTGTAAAGTGGTTATGGTATTTAGAATGTATTTTTTTCTTAGAGATACCGTTAATGTATAAATCCGTGGCTGTCAAAGATAAAGACTTTGTAGGCAGAGGGAACTGTGTAAAAGACAGGTATGGCAGAAATACAGGATATGTGAATAAGGGCTAGAGGAGATGGAGTTGAAAAAGTAAGCTTAGCCACCGGAACATGATGCCACTGAAAGAGTTGAGCTGGGAATGTAACACGATCAGATTTGTATTTTCAGGAAGATGACTCCAGCAGCAGCAGTATAGAACTGTGATATCTCTGGCCTGTACAAGATGATCCACTGGGGTGTGTAAAAAATGTTAGAACTTATATTTGTTTTTATATGTCTTCAAAATACCTGTTTTTGTGGTCTTGAATGTATATTATTAGTATAGTAAGACATCCTCATAATTTAGAAATCTATGTGTATCAGATGTATGTTCAAATTTTTTGAAAGGAAGGAGTGCATGGAAAAGAATTGGAGACCACTGGTTTATGGAACTGTGTTTATGCTGTAGAAGATCCAGGCCTGAAGTGAGGTTTTGGTTGTTGAAAGAAAAGGGACAGATTTAAGAGAGATTTTAGGTAGAATTGACAGGACTTGGCGACAAGTTACATGTAAGAGGCAAGAGGAGAATCAAAGATGACTTGCCGAGGTTACCAAAGTTACATTATAAATGAGTGTTTGGAAGGTGGGGGCCAGTTATGTAATGTGTTTGCTTTTCTGAGGGAAAGTGGAAAGTTCTAATTGGGAGAAGGCGTTGTAGTCTGCAATGAGAAAGGAGGAGATCTTTAAGGGCTCCATAGTGAATGTGTGTACTTCATTCGATGAGTAAGACTTAAAGTGGGCTGAGCCAAGTTACTGAAGGGAAATCCGTCCATGTCGATTTAGAGAGGGGAAAAAATAAACTTTCCAACTCACTCGAGCCACAGGAAAGGTTTCAGGGATGTTTCATTGGTCTCGCCTAGTCTGTTTGAATAAATAGGAGGAAGGAAACCAATCAAGAGAAAGATGCTGGTTGACTCCAAGCAAACGGTTCTTGTGCTGCAGGGTGTGAGGAGCTGAGGGATGTGGGCCTCGGAGACACACGCAGTCCCCATCCGAGTCCCAAGTTTCTCAGCCTCAGTTTTTGTTTTTTTTTTTATTTGTAGAAGGAAGCTAATAAATTCACCTGTAGGATTGTTGTGAGGATTAGAAGCGATCTTGTATCTCACCTTCGGCAGAGAAATGATTGTTGAGTAAATGGCAGCTATCATTAATATTGCTAGGAGAGGATGGGCACACTTGTCTGAACCCCCTGGAGTTAACGTCACAGCAAATGTTCCATTTTATAGGGTTTTTTTTTTTTAAAGCCATAGAGAAAGTATTTGCTTCCTCTCTGTGAGTATGTTAGGAATGATGTGTTGTATAATTTATGAATTTCTTTGAAGGACTGTGATCCTCATATATGCAAAGCACTATTCCTTTTGCTGTCTGGGAGAAAAGAAGCTTAAAGTCCACTTAGATAAGATGAGCATGTGAATAAGTGGAACAATAATATTTAACATTTGATGCTTCTCTCAAACTATTTGAAAATTTTATTCAGTTCTACATAAGATTTACACCATTTATATTTATCTTTGTTTAGCTGATAGTACTATTCACTTCTGGTTTTTTTAAAGATTTTATTTATTAGAGAGAATGAGAGAGGGAGAGGGAATCTGAAGCTGACTCCCACACTGAGCACAGAGCCCGATGCGGGGCTCAATCCCACAACCCTGAGATCATGACCCTGGGCTGAAACTAAGAGTCGGACACTCAACTGACTGAGCCACCCAGGCATCCCCACTTCTAGTCTTTTTTTTTTTTTAAAGATTTTATTTATTTGACAGAGAGACACAGCGAGAGAGGGAACACAAGCAGGGGGAGTAGGAGAGGGAAAGCAGGCTTCCCGCGGAGCAGGGAGCCCGATGCGGGGCTCGATCCCAGGACCCTGGGATCATGACCTGAGCCGAAGGCAGACGCTTAATGACTGAGCCACCCAGGCGCCCCTCCCACTTCTGGTCTTTTTAATCTTTCTTTTTCCTGGGTGCTTAAAATTATTCTTAAAACTTTTTTAAGGGAAATTTTAAACATCTACAAAAGCAGAGAGAAGAGTACAGTGAACCCTCAAATGGCCATTACTGTTAAAACACTTATTAATGTATGGGTTATTTAGTTCCATTTATAGATAACTGACTATAACTCCTCCTGTCCTCCAGACCTGGATTATTTTGAAGCGAATCCCGACTGTCCTATCTCATTGGTTTTTTTTGTTTGTTCGTTTTGTTTTTGTTTTGTTTTTAGAGAGAGGGAGAATCTTAAACATTGCAGAGCCCGCCGTGGGGCTCCATCACATGACCCTGAGATCATGTCCTGAGCTGAAACCGAGTCAGTTGCTCAACTGACTACACCACCCAGGAGTCCCTGTCCTATCTTATTCTTAAATATTTCTGTATGTGTCTCTAAAAGATAGACCTTCTTTTTAAAAACATAACAATGACATCACACCTAAAAAAAAAAAAAATTCCTTTGTATCATCAAATATCTGTTCAGTGTTCAAAGTTTTCTAGTTATATATATTTTTAGTGTTGATTTGTTTAAATCAAGTAAGGTCATACTTTGCAGTTGGTTGATAAGTATCTTGTCTTTTTTCCCCTTTGCAATTTATTTATTGAAGAAGCGTGTTATTTGTTCTATGTAGTTTACGTTGCATCCTGTTTAATATGTCCTGTCCCCTTTATTTCCTACAAATTGGTAGTTAGGTTTAGTTACTTGATCAGACTCAAGTTCATTTTCTTGACAAGAATACTTAAAATGTGGTAATAGGTACTTCCATCAGGAAGCACATTATGGGGGCGCCTGGGTGGCTCAGTCGTTAAGCATCTGCCTTCGGCTCAGTTCATGATCCCAGAGCCCTGGGTTTGAGCCCCGCATTGGGCTCCCTGCTCAGCGGGAAGCCTGCTTCTCCCTCTCTCACTCCCCCTGCTTGTGTTCCCTCTCCCCCTGTCTCTCTCTCTCTGTCAAATAAATAGGATCGTGAAAAAAAACAACAAACACATTATGTCCGATTATCTCTTTTTGGTCTATTAATTTATTAGGGGCTGTAAAATGGTGATTTTTTGCATCTTTCATTTCTTCATATTAGCTATAATACTTCTATATAGAAAAACTTCTCCCCTATCTTCTGTTTGGTTACCCTGAGGTACAGTTCATCTAGGGAAAGTAGGATAATTATTTTCAAACTGAGTTTGCTGGTGTTCGAAAGGTGACTGTTTTTTTTTTTCCCAAGTGTCACTTAAACACAGATTTAAACCTGTTTACTATATTTGAGTTACTGTAGTTCTCACTGATGTTTAATTTGTCCTATCTTTGTTTAGTGACAGCTTCTTCATGTTAGCTTCTAGAATCCTTGACAGGATCCCGGTAGCTTTTAATAGCTCCCCTGCCTTTTGGTAGGACAAGATGTTCTGAGCTTATCATCTATTTTTCCTGCTCCAGACCTGTATTCCCCTATTTCTCTAAGGAGCCTTGCTTCCATTTGGTGGGAAGTGGTATTAGAGATTATAGTTTGGGTTTTGGGACTCTTTTTGTTTCATTTTTTTGCTATGAGGTCAGCCGTTATTCTAGGCTTTTCCAGGGGTCAGCACTAGGAAGTACGTGTGTGTGTGTGTTAAACTGTTCATACTGATATTTCCAATTCAAGATTATAGCATTTTTATTTAACCTCATCACCCTTGTATCTGAATCTCCTATCGCTCATACCAAAAGTGCTGATTTCCAGTGAACACCAGCGTAAATACTTGTGCTTTATCCCACAACACCCACACAACTCAGCAGCAATACCAGCAATAGGATTACTGAAAACAGGTCGGTTTTGTGTTTTGTTTTTTTTTTTAGATTATATCCCACTAGGAAGGTCTATTCAAGTTACTGTTTTAAAACCATTAAAAATATTTTTTTTTTTTTTCCTGTGATTGTGTCACCAGCTCAGTAATAGGTTTTTTTTTTTCCTTTTAATCTTTTGGGATTGCATTTTAAAAATAATTTTGTTTTGTAATCACATAAAATATTTATATGGTTTCAAAGCCAAACCTACAATCTACAAAAGAGGTGTATAATATGCAAAAGAGGTATATTCAGAGAAGTTTAACTTCTGTCCCTCTCTCATTACTCTGTTCCTTTCCTCCTTCATAGGTAATTTTTTAAAATGTGCATTTGTCATTTCATTAAAAAAAAATAAAGGTAAATGCATATGTATATTCACATTTTCTACCACCAGCCCCTCAGGTAAATGGTAGCATTCTGAATGCACTTTTCTCTCCTTCCCTTTTCTTTTTCTTTTTTTTTTTTTTTTAAAGATTTTATTTATTTATTTGACAGAGAGAGACAGAGTGAGAGCAGGAACACAAGCAGGGGGAGTGGGAGAGGGAGAAGCAGGCTTCCCGCTGAGCAGGGAGCCCGACGTGGGGCTCGATCCCAGGACCCTGGGATCATGACCCAACCCGAAGGCAGACGCTTAACGACTGAGCCACCCAGGCGCCCCTCTCTCCTTCCCTTTTCTCATCTTATACCTTTTAAAGAGGTCATTTCTAGCAGCGTCTAGGGATCATCATCATTTCTCTGTAAGGACAGCATAGTACTCCATTGGATGGATGGATTATGGGTTATTCAGCCAATCTTATACTGATGGCCACTTAGACTGCTTCCAGTGTTGTTATTACAAATGGTGCTGTAATGAATAGTCTTATGCACGTGACTTTCTGTATTTTTACCATTATACCATTGGGATACATTTTTAGAAGTGGGATTGCTGGGTCAGAGAGTAAATTTATATGTAATTTTGTTAAATAGTGTCCGATTCCCCTCCACAGGGGTTGTGCCAGTTCATATTCCCACATGTGGGAGTGCCTGTTTACCTTACAGCTTCAACAATGGAATGTGTTTGTCAAGCTTTAAAAATTATTTTAATCCAAGTTATAATGCACATTGTAAAATAGTTTGTAAGCGTTCATGATGGAGAGCATTGATTCTGTACTCTATCCCCCCAGAACCTGTATTAACAGTTTTACTTCTAGTTCTTCTGTTGGTTAACCCATAACCCCTAGGTAAATGTCACTTAATTTAACCTTAGGCAGTATTTGTTGACTCCCTGAAGTGAAAGATGATGAGTACCTTTATAGTAATTCTCTTTTCCTCTTCCAGGGCTTTACATATTTATATTATTTCTATTTTTTTAAAAAAAGATTTATTAGAACACAGGGAGGAGGGGCAGAGGGTGAGGGAGAAGCAGGCTCCCCACTGAGCAGGGAGCCTGATTCGGGGCTCCATCCCAGGACCCTGGGATCATGACCTGAGCCGAAGGCAGACGCTTAACTGAGCCACCCAGGCGCCGCTATTATTTCTAATTCCTATACTGGTTTTATTTTGACATCGTTACTTAACCCTTTTTATTCCATTAACTTTCAACAGTGTCTTTCTCATATTTCTTCACTCTCTAAAGGAAGGATACCTGTTGTTTCTAGTTTCTCTAGGCTGTACTTTTACTTTCATATGGTTATTTTAGTTCTGATCCATGGCCAGAACCAAGTCTTTTATTTATCCTTAGGTTAAGTCTAAAAATTAAATGTTGTTATGAGTATTTAAATACTATTCAACATAGGCCAGGTAGAGTGCTGAAATAACCTTTTCTTTTTGGTGCATTGCCATCCCATTTGAAGGAGGACATTCTTTTTTTTTAAAGATTTTATTTATTTATTTGAGAGAGAGAATGAGATAGAGAGACCATGAGAGTGGGGAGGGTCAGGGGGAGAAGCAGACTCCCTGCTGAGCAGGGAGCCCGATGTGGGACTCGATCCCAGGACTCCAGGATCATGACCTGAGCCGAAGGCAGTCCCTTAACCAACTGAGCCACCCAGGCGCCCAAAGGAGGACATTCTTAACATTGGGGTCATATAAACTTTTTTTCTTATAATCCATCCAGAATTTAAAGTTATCCTCTATATGCTAATATATAGATTAGTTTTGCATTTATTTGCACAAAAATACAGGGGGACACCCACCCTGTATAGATAGCAGCCCAGGGTGTCACAAGAGTCCTTCTGATGTAGGCAGACAGAAGCCTCTACTTTGCAGCCTTTGTGGGGGCTGGGGCACTTTTGGGAGCATGAGCCTCGGCTTTGACTTTGACATTGTTGGTAGCCTCAGACCAGAGCCTGGTGCCCTGGCAGTGTTGTAATAAGCATGTGTCTCAAAAAAAAAGGGGCGGGGGCATGTCTCTCAAACTTGAGACTGATGCCTTTCAGGACCTTGAATTTGACAAAGGCCTCGATGGTCTTATTTTATTGGTCTGCATTTTCTTTAGATCCTTCTTGTGTTTCTTGACAAAGTTTAAAGTTCTTAGGAATTTAGATTCTACCTCCTTAACCTCTCTTTGTGATTAGGGCTTACTGATACCATTCTATGCCATTTTGGAACTGATTATGTGTGGTGTGGTTCTTGGACTTGGCCATGTCTGCATTGCTGCCTGCAGTTCAGAAAGTGCTTGAGACTGGAAAAGAAAGAGCTATGTCTGGATTTTGATTTTTAAAAATAGTCTCATTTTTCCCTTCTCCCTGAATTTCTAATCCGTTTTCCCCTCTTGCATTGTTTGCTTTATCATATCCTTAATTTTTTCCAAACTTAAAATCATAGTTGCAGTCTTAAGGCTCTTTTTTTTCTTCTTGAGGGCTTCTTCCTACCTTCCTGTTCTGATCTGTGCAAAGTTAGCTACAGTGTTGTAATCCTGGAATGTCCCTTCACCATGCTCCTATTTCATTATTTCCTGGCCCCTGTGTTATTTTGTTTCATTTGCCAGAGTACATAGTCAAGTTCTTATAGGGGACAACCACAGCAGTGGACTTGCAGAAAGGGTGCATTTGAGTTTTTGCGTGTCTGAAAAATGTCTGCTTTCACACACCTGATTGATAATTTGTATGGTGCTAGAGTTCTAGGCTAAAAAAAATTGCCCCCAGAACTTTGAAGAAAGTTTCCTATTGTCTTTAGCTGGCTTCCTTTGACACTGCTTCAGAAGGGGAAGGGAATACTTTGCCCTTTACTGCCAATTGGGGTATATGTGTAGGTTCCCTGTTCAGGCTTCCTTAACACCAGGGTGGGAAATTCTCTTTTACTAGGTGGTGGGTGGGAGTTCTGATTCTCTGAAGAGGCCTCCACTGATACCTTTCTGGCTGTGTAGAGTAGTGCTTTTTTTTTTTTTTAAAATTTTTTTTTTTTTAGAGTGAATTGTGGGTGGCTCGTGAGGGGAGGGGGAGAGGGAATCTTCAAGCAGACTCCCTGCTGAGCACAGAGCCCAATGTGGGGCTTGATCCAGGACCCTGAGATCATGACCTGAGCTGAAATCAAGAGTCAGCTGCCTAACTGACTGAGCCACCCAGGTGCCCCTAGAGCAGTACCTTTTTTGCTGCTCTCACCACGGCTTCAGTTACTGCCACAGGAGAGTGGAAGTCCGGGTTCTCCACATTCTCCACTGAAACCACATCGAGGGGGTCCTCGTTACTGCTGGGGATGATGAAAGTCCCAGCCCTCTACTTGACTTTCTTTCATTACAGCCTGGCCAAGGTAGAAATTTGGTTTCTTCCCTGATTGTCCTTTGCTGGCTTGAGTGGATGTGAGACCACACAGGTTTTTCTGTTGTGTTTGGCTGACTTTTGGTGGGTTTTTTTCCCCCTAAGTTTTCTGACTTGTCAGGTTGTCCCTTTTCTGGCGCTTTGGCTGAGTTTTGTTGGAGATTTTTTTGGTCTGCATCAATTGGTATTTATGGGTTGCCAGCTTTCGTCATGAATGGAGGTTGAATTTTATCAAATGCCTTTTCTACATCTATTGAGGTGATACGATTTTTCCCATTTGTTAATGTAAGTGACATTTCTTTTCTTTTTTTTTTTTTTTAAGATTTTATTTATTTATTTGAGACAGAGAGAATGAGAGAGATAGAGAGCACACGAGAGGGGGGAGGGTCAGAGGGAGAAGCAGGCCCCTTGCCGAGCAGGGAGCCCGATGCGGGACTCGATCCCGGGACTCCAGGATCATGACCTGAGCCGAAGGCAGTTGCTTAACCAACTGAGCCACCCAGGCGCCCGTGACATTTATTTTCAAATGTTAAACTAACTTTGCATCCCTGGGATAAACCCATTTGGTCATGATATATTATCCTTTTTATACATTGCTGGATTCAGTTTCCTGATACTTATTTTATGGTCACATCTATATTCATAGAAGATTTTGGCTGTAATTCTCCTTTCTTGTAATGTTCTTGTCAGATTTTGGTGTTAAGGTCATGCTGGCCTCATAAAAAGGAAAGAGGATTGTATTTTAAAAAAATATAGAAGTGGTGTGGTTTTTAGTATAAGAAGTTATCAGTCATTGCAGCTTTTTGGATGAACATTGAATTTAGGAAAATTAAGTTTTACTCATAAGCAATGGGAATAGGGAAATGCTTATCTGTGTTTTCCTATAATAGGGGATAGGTAACCCCTCCCTGCACCCCCATCCCATTATATACACATATTTATTTTACTTATTTTGGCTGAATAATCCCATGTCAAATTAAGGCCATTATGATGTTTTTTATCTGTTAGTGTTTTAGTGCATATTTTCTAAGAACAACCATATTCTGTATATATGATGAGGATACTTTTATCACCATCAAGAAATTTCACATTCATACAACATTATCTAATAAACAATCCATATTTAAATTTTCCCAGTTGTTCCAATAATGTCCTTGACAGCTGTTTGTTTTTGAGCCTGGGTCAAATTAGGGATCATATGTTGCCTTTAGTTGTCATGTCTCTTGTTCTCTTTTATCTGGAACAGTTCTTCTGCCCGCCCCCCTCCTCCCCCCCCCTGCATTTTGGCTCTGATACTGACTTTTTATTTATTTTATTTTTAAAGATTTTATTTATGTGACAGAGAGAAACACAGTGAGAGAGGGAACACAAGCAGGGGGAGTGGGAGAAGGAGAAGCAGGCTTCCCGCGGAGCAGGGAGCCCGATGCGGGGCTCAATCCCAGGACCCTGGGATCATGACCTGAGCCGAAGGCAGACGCTTAACGACTGAGCCACCCAGGCGCCCCTGATACTGACTTTTTAAAGCATCCAGACCAGTTGTTTTATAGAATGTCCCACATTTAGAATTTGTCTAATTGTTTCCTCATGCTAAAGTTCATGTTTAAACATTTTGGCAACAATACCGTAGTTAATGTGTCTAATGCCATGCATTTTTTTCTCCTTGGAGTTATTCTTTTTTCTTCCATCCTTTTTTTTTTTTTTTTTTTTAAAGGCTCTTTTTTTTTTTTTTTAACTTTTTGTTAACATTACCTTTTTTTTTTTTTTTAATGCCATGTTTTTTTTTTTCCTTGGAGTTATTTTTTTTTCTTCCATCCTTTTTTTTTTTTTTTTTTTAAAGGCTCTTATTTGTTGTCTTTCTTACCCTCTTGTAGCTTTCTGTTCCTGTTTTGTAAAAGTCATGTTTTTTTTCTGTTCTGTTTAAGGATACCAGTTTCCTGAAACATATTTCTTAATCATTTTCAGAGATATATTCTTCTAAGAGATGATGTTCCCTTTCCTCCATTTGCAGTATTTTTAAAAGGTCTTTTATTTTCTGTATGCCCTTGAGCAAGGTGAGCTCTATCTAGATTTGTTTGCCATAAGCGGGGTGAATGGGTTACCATGGGCACTGTTCTTTGGGCCCTAGGTGGCTGTCAGGTCCCCTTCTCAGAACTTGTATCTGAAGAACTGGTTCATATTCACTGTTCCAGTTGAATTCCTAGTGACTAGCAGGCATTTGTGCTACTGAGGTAAAATTTTATTCCCTCACTGCCTGATACTCTCTGATTCTGAACTAATGACCTATAGAAGAAACTAAAATTCTGAGTATACTCCGTTAGAGTTGTTCTTGCCTCTGTTCTCACTGTACTTTTTGTGTGTAATTATTATAACCAATATAACTCATTTTAAAAGTAATTTAAAAAAAAAAGTAATTCAAGAGATTAAGTGGCTCTCCCTACCTATTAAAAGTGTGTGTATGATCCATGAGTGTAACCAGGATTGAAGGGCACAATGACTGAAGGTGGTGGACCAATTGACCTATTGTAATAGAAGAGAGGTAATGAGGATTGATATTTGGATATTTCCTTTTGGTTTGCATCACAATGTCTTTTAAGAGTCCAGCTGTCAGTGAGAGTTGTTAAGAAGTAGGTATCAGAAGATTAGAAAGTCTTCACAACCAGATAGATGATGACTCTGTGTAGCCTGAGTGACAGAGAAAAAGGTGGAAGAGCTATTAAAAAAAAAAAAAAAAGAAATTGAAATTTTCTGGGTGTGATTTTTCATTGGTTTGATTTGGGTTCTATTGAGTGTGAGTTTACTATCCATGGGGAGCTCTCCAGTGACAGCTGAAATTTTGGACTTGAAGGTCATTGGAGAGGTGGGAGCTAAAGATAGAGTTTGGGAGTCAATTACAGAGTGGTGAATAGTGAGAACTAAAGACATGTCATGAACCCTAAGTAGGCAGTTTGAGGGCAGGAAGGAAAGATGTTGGAGACCTCTCACCTCCTAAATCCAAACATCAAGTCCTGTTGATTCATGTGTCTGCCTCCTTCTCCACTGCTGTCCTCTTGGTCCGGGTCACCATACTCCGAGCATAATGCCTGTAATTCCTCCTGACTGGGTTCTTTACCACTCTCGCTTCTCTCCAATCCCACCTCTACAGTATCCAGAGTGAGTCTTCCAAAGGGCAGATCTGATCAGGTCAGTTCACTCTTACTGTTCTTGTTCTTCCCATGGTCTACGAACTTCATGAAGTCAGGTACTGTAAAAGACTTGTTCACTATTAAGCCTTGAGTGACTTGCACAGTATGAGGCACATAGTAGGTACTCCGCTAATACATACTGAATAATTAAATGAATGTTTAATACAGTGTAGAAGTTTGGTGTTGATTGGGTTTCATCTTAAAAGTGTATAATCAGTAAGTAGTCTTTTCATATATTTAACTCCACTATTTGTGATTGTTCCAAATAACTGATGACCCCCAAATCATGTGGCTTTGGCAGATCCCCTTTGGGATTATAAATACTTATATTTATTTTTCTGAGGCTAATGTTTTTATGCTTTATTCCTGGAGTAAATACTGATAATCAGAGAACGTCCAGAATGTGCTGGTTTAACTGGAGGGTGCAGCCTGGATGTGCCTCACTTGTGGTGACTATAGTATAAAGTCTTTTATTTTTATACCGATCACTGAAAGTTGTTTCTACTTATTCTCTTTGGTGCCAGAGGATGGGCAGTCACAGCCTGGAATTAAAAAGAAAGAAATTGATAGAGTGTTCTGATGGCCTACTTCTTAATTTTTTCTCTGGCAAATTGGTGTCACCTTTCCCACCTTGGTCTGACTTTCTCATTGGAAAAGTTTCATATTGCATAGGAAGAACAGTTTAGTAGGAATATGAGTTGCACATTATTAGCTCGGTGGTGCTAAAACATGTTCAGGTGATAAAGTACCTAAAAGTCATGATACTGTGTGCAATACTCTGAAATATTTATATATTAAATGTCAAGCTACATTCCCCCCCCTAAATCAGATACTATTTTATATTATATTTTAGAATAGATGGAATAGAAGTGAGAAAGGTTTAAGAAAAACTTATGGTAGGAAAACTTAGATTACATTATTTTTTCATGCAAATTGGGAAGTGGCCATTTTTGGCACTTCAGTCTAGTTCCTAAACCTGCAATATTTTAAGTAGCATAGCTGGAGAACTATTAAATTAGTATTAATCTTCATGGAGGAGAGAAGAGGAACTAAAGTGAAAGGTGACAATATCAAGGTTTTCAATTTGGGAGCATCAAAACCTCATGGATGCCACTACTAGGAAGAGAGCATAGAGATTTGGAAATCATTGGCATGGATGAAGAAGATGAAGCTATGAGAGTTGTTTGCAGGCTGGATATAGCAAAGCACAGTTCAAGATTTGAACTTGGAAAGAAGAGACCTAGATAAGCAGTGTAGAATGCTGTGGGGATTCAGTAGAAATGGGAATCCAGAGAAGACAATTTGGTTTAACAGTGAGTTGTGGATGTCCTTTGAGAAAATGGTCTCAGTATGATATGCATTAATTCATTCATGCAAGGCAGAAATGTAGGCGTTCTCTTCAATATCTCCCATATTACTTGTCCCTTCAGTATTATGATGAAGTGCTGTCAAATTTACCTTCCTAAGTAGGACACAAAAGTGAAACTATACAAGAGTGATGGATGCATTAGACTTTATCAAAGTGAAAATCTTTGCTCATCCAAAGACACTCTAGGGAACTGACAAGTCAAGTCACTGAGTTCTGAAAACTCAATTTATAAACTCTTACAACTCAATAAGACAAACTAATAAAGAAAAATGGGCAAAAGATTTGAATACTTTATCAAAGAAGATATACAGATGGCAAATAAGCTTATGAAAAGATGCTTAGCATCATTAGTCATTGGCAAAATGCAAATTAAAATTACCTTGGGAAAGCCCTGACACATCAGTAGAATGGCTAAAATTAAAAAGACTTACATTATGAAGTGTTAGTAAGAATGTGGAGCACCTGGCACCCTAATGCTTTGCTGATAGACTCAGAGATGGGCCTTGGTGTTTGGAACCAACTTTATGGGGTCATTTTCCTGAGCTTCCCTCCTTCTGTTATCTCCCCAGTTCCCTGGGGCTCCCTGTTCTGCTGGCCAAAAAACTGGGGCTTTATTTATCCTGTTCTGCTGTGTACTTCCCACAACTACATCTGTAGTCCAGACCTAGCAGTGGGAGGACACAGAGGAAAAGTAAGTAATTGGGATTTGCCCCATTCTCTTAGGGTTACCCTACTGGTTGGAAAGGAAGGTTCTTCACTCACTGCTTTAGGTATCTGTAGATCCTCCTGCTTTCCCATTCCTTGAGCCTGTACTAGAGTGCTTTTCCTGGAACTCTGTCTATGCTGTTGTTGACTTCCAGTTTTTGTGCTGTTTTATGCCCATGCTGAGTGATACCAGAGGAAAGAAAATGGTAAATGTATGGTTTATCACTGATTTGGTGAAATTTTGAATTCTAGTCTTCTACCCCAATCTATCTACTATTGTTTACCTTTTTTGATTCCTTACATAGGTGCTCCATGAATTCTACCCTGGTTGTATAGATATATTTTATAGCTGTGAGAGACAAGGTGGAGTATGCCTACTATATTTTACTTGGAACCAGAACTTCGGATTTCTTTTTATTTATCCTGCTCTGCATTCATCGGACTCCTTGAATGTGTGAATATGTATCTGTTGTCAGTTTTGGAAAATTTTCAGCTCTTTTCATACCAAGAACTAAGGTGAAGATGGGAATCCAAAAAGGTAAATAGAGCCTTAAAACCAGCTTGGGTTGTGCCCCATTCTCTTTACCTCTTCTGGAATATTGATTCGTTTTAGAATTTTTGGGTCTATTTTTGTCTTTTACTTTTTTATAATTTCTGTCTCTAAACACTGTTCTGTATAATTTCTGTAAGTTCACTGATTCACTTTGGTTGTATCTCTAATTCAGTTGGTTTTGACCTTTCTGCTCTTAGCCAATCATGGAGTTATTTTTTTCCTTATTTTGAGAAATACTTTGTTCTTTTTCAATTTTGCTTGATCATGTCATAGTTTTACTCTTTACTCATTTTTAATCCTTTTATTTCTTTAAGTTTATTGAACATTCCATGTCCTGTCTCTCATAATTCCAATATCTGAAGTCTTCAAAAGTCTGATTCTGCCATCTTTTATTTCTGAGGTTCTTATTTATGGGCGTTGTTTCCTGGAGGGTTCTAATTTTTGCCCATGAACTATTTCTTGGAACTGTGTGTGTGTGTGTTTAGGCCAAGGTTGAAGTGAATTTTTCTAGAGAAGATTTACATATTTTTTGTTAGTGTTCTGTGGCCACTTTCAGTTTGTGACCACTTCAACTTGCATTCCTGGGTTGAGGTTTTTGACCATTCAGTAGCAATCCCTTGTGAGGGCCAGCTGTGGTTGAACTTGCAGGAAGATAGCCAAGTTTTGAAAGTAACTGTTTTCATTATAGTTTTGAGATGTGTATGTGTGTGGATGGGCTTCTGTCTTGATCACCTTTGTAGTCCCAGTTTAAATTATGAAGGAGGAGCGTATATTATACTTTCTATCTCAGGCTGGATGTTACTTCTGCCTTGTATTCCTTGGGCGCCATTTAATTGGGAGAAGAATTTTCCATTGGGCAATGTAAATGCCTTCAAGGGGAAAGCTAGTTTTTGTGTTTTGCTTTTTACCTTGCTGGGTTCCTAGCTTCATTCAGTTCTTCATCTGAATCTTCCTTATTTCCTTCCAAGCTTGTCAGTGTATTTATTTGAGAAGATAAAAACATCCATTATTTATAATTGTTTTCAGTAGAGGATCAAAAGTATACTTAGCTTGTCATATTGCCAGAAATGGAATTCACAGCTGCAGTTTTTCCAAGTTTCAACCTGATTTAGTTACTATTCTTCAGACTTTACATGAACACTTACACCTCTCTACTTTTTTTCCCTATCCCCCTACCCCCCTCCCCTCTAGAACCCTCAGTTTGTTTCTCAGAGTCCATAGTCTCTCATGGTTTGTCTCCCCCTCTGATTCCCCCCCCCTTCATTTTTCCCTTCCTACTATCTTCCTCTTCTTTTTTTTTTTTTTAACATATAATGTATTATTTGTTTCAGAGGTACAGGTCTGTGATTCAACAGTCCTACACAATTCACAGTGCTCACCATAGCCCACACCTTCCCCAGTGTCCATCACCCAGCCACCCCATCCCTCCTACCCCCCACCACTCCAGCAACTCTGTTTCCTGAGATTAAGAATTCCTCGTATCAGTGAGATCATATGATACATGTCTTTCTCTGATTGACTTATTTCGCTTAGCATAATACCCTGTAGGTCCATCCACGTCGTTGCAAATGGCAAGATTTCGTTTTTGTTTTTGTTTTGTTGATGGCTGCATAATATTCCATTGTATATATATACCACATCTTCTTTATCCATTCATCTGTTGATGGACATCTTGGCTCTTTTCATAGTTTGGCTACTGTGGACGTTGCTGCTATAAACATTGGGGTGCATGTACCCCTTCAGATCACATTTGTATCTTTGGGGTAAATACCCAGTAGTGCAATTGCTGGGTCATATGGTAGCTCTATTTTCAACTTTTTGAGGACCCTCCATACTGTTTTCCAGGGTGTCTGCACCAGCTTGCATTCCCACCAACAGTGTAGGAGGGTTCCCCTTTCTCTGCATCCTCGCCAACATCTGTCGTTTCCTGACTTGTTAATTTTAGCCATTCTGACTGGTGTGAACACCTCTGTATTTTTATCAGGCCGTTTCCCCTGCTTAAAATCTCCTGTCCTCCCACCTAGCCAAATCCTGTTCATTCTGCAATGTTCACTTCAAGTTCTTCCTCTTCGAGAGAAGCATCACAGAGTACCCTAGCTCAGTAGTTCCCAAATGTTTGGAATGTTTGCACCAATAGAATTTTAAAAACAAGTTTTGTGGAACCACAAAGAAATGATTATCTCCCATCATCATTATTTTTGAGGAGAAACTACCTTTTTACAGCAAAGAGCAGGAAGAACATGTCAGATTAAGGACAGTTTTAAAAATTGAATTAAATACTTTTATATGGAAAACACCTTGCACTGTCCCTTGTTCTTCCCCTCATTTTGCTATTGACTGTGAAGAGCCTCATTGTAGACTGTCCATCAGGTAATTAGACCCATGGCCTTTGGCCCGATGAGGTCTTCAACTTGCAAGCCCACAGCATTTTGTTTGACCAATTATGCGGCACCTAGTCTTGTATTTCCTCATGGCAGCTCAAGTTTGACTGTTTATCTTTACATTTTTATTATGTTTTATCTCCTTGACTAGGTTGTAAGCCTTTATATGTATGTATTTAGATTACTCATAAATATGTGTTGAATGAGTTAAATTTAGATGCCTCTGATGATAGTTGAAACCTAAAAGTATTTATAGAGCACACATTTGAGTATATCACAGCTTTGAATGTTGTTTATTTCTTGAGGAAAAAGAAGTTTTAATATGAATCCTGAGTCTCTTATTCATCTCACTTCTCCTCAGGGAAATTCATTCAATTAACAAACTTACTGAGTGCTTGTTAAAAGCCAGGCCTTTTGTTAGAGGCTGAGAATACAAAGGTGAAGTGAAACAAGGTTCCAGTCTAGTGAGTAATATGTACATATAAGTAGAAAGCATGGAATAGCTCCTGGGAAGCCTTATAGGAGAGCTTTGAAACAAGTCTTGTGACAATGTAGAGAGAGCAACTGAATTTTATAAGGGAGTCAGAGAGGCCTCTAGAGAGGAGGGGGCATTTGTTCATTTATTCATTGATTCAGCAAATATCTCCAGTGCCTACTATTTGCCAAGCACTGTTGTAGATGCATCTTGAATGAATATGATGTTTGGTGATAGAGCACATTTTAGGAAAGAAATTGTGGTCAAGAACATAACCCTTTGAAGTCACAACAGACCTGGGTTTGAGTTCATACACTGCTACTTACTAGATCTTGTTCTTGGGGCAAGCTATTTAAGTTCTACAAGACTAGTAAGATCCGCAAACACTCCCTTACCTCACAGGATTGTCACGTAGATAAAATGAGGTGTGGTATATAACATGCTCAGCACAGTTCCCAGACCTTCTGAATTAGCTCAATAAATGGTAAATATACATATAAGGCACAGATGATTGAGGCCTGATGAGAAGGTCAATGTGACTGTAATGTGGGAGGTATGTGTTATGTGTTGGTAGCTGGTGGTGGCAGAAGCTGAAGGGTCTAGCTGAGGCTCAATTGCAAACAACCTTGCTTGCCATACTAATTAGTATCTTTATTTCTGAATGCATTTGGGAGTCTTGGAGATTCATGTTATATTTTTTGTCTATTTTCTAAACTGTGTTGTGTCATGTAGAGCTTAGCATAGTAGTCTGGAGCATGGGCTTCGGAACCAAAATGCCTGGGTTCTGGTCCCATCTTCATTTCCTAAATGTGTGAGCTCAGACAAGTAGTTCAACTGTCTGTACCTTAGTTTCTTCACTGGTGAACTGGATATTAAACATACCTATCTTACATGTTTGTTTTATTTGCGTATATGCTTTTTGAGACCTCCCCCCCCTTTTAAAGGTGTGGAACCCTGTGTCAGAGGAGCCTTATTTAAAATTTAGACATAAAACAGTAAAAGTAGGGGCGCCTGGGTGGCTCAGTCGTTAAGCGTCTGCCTTCGGCTCAGGTCATGATCCCAGGGTCCTGGGATCGAGCCCCGCATTGGGCTCCCTGCTCTGCAGGAAGCCTGCTTTTCCCTCTCCCACTCCCCCTGCCTTGTGTTCCCTCTCTCGCTGTCTCTCTCTCTGTCAAATAAATAAATAAAATCTTAAAAACAAAACAGTAAAAGTAGGGGTGCCTGGGTGGCTCAGTAGGTTGAGCATCTGAGTCTTGGTTTCGGCTCAGGTCATGATCTCGGGTTCACTGGATCAAGCCCAGAGTGGGGCTTCCCGCTAGGCTCCTGCTGCTCACATGCATGCAGGCTATCTCTCTCAAACAGATAAATCTTAAAAAAAAAAAACAGTAGAAGTAGATCTATGTGATGGGTCTCTTTAATTTCTCTTCCCTTTCCTGTAAGGCCTCTGATACACCTCTGCTCTGTGCTGAAAACTACTGCCCTAGAAAAGTGAATGTTAGGGCGCCCGGGTGCCTCAGTCAGTTAAGCATCCAACTCTTGATTTCTGATCAGGTCATGATCTCAGTGTTGTAAGATCCAGCCCGACATCAGGCTCCCTGCTCAGCGGGGAGTCTGCATCTCTCCCTCTCCTTCTACCCCTCCCACCTTAAAATAAATAAATAAATCTTAAGTGAAAGACATTCCCTTTTTTTTTTTTTTTAAGTATTTGTCGAATTGATACTCAGGACAAAGAACATTTAGAAGTTGGGAAATTAGCATTTGTATTAGTCTAAAATCAATGTGTATATATATTTTTAAAGGTTTACTTATTTTAGAGTGTGTGCTTGTAGGGGGAGGGGGAGAAGAAGAGAATCCTTCAAGCAGACTCCCCGCCGAGGTAGGAGCTGATGTGGGGCTCAATCCTGTGACCCATGACCCATGAGATCAGGACCTGAGCTGAAACCAAGAGTCAGAGGCTCAACCAACTGAGCCAACCAGGCACCCCTAAATCAATATTTTGATATAAAAATCATGAACTTTCATATTAACTAAAATATAACTTTGTATTTTGCAAAAAAAGAAAAAAAAAGATTTTTGCAAATCTTCTTGATTTAGAATCCTAGAGCTACAAGATGTCAGAACTGGAAGAGATCTTTCTTAGTGATCTGTTCATAGATAGGGAAATTGGATCCTACGGAGGAAGGCCTTTAAAGCTGTGCTACAGCCAGACCCCACGTGCTCCTGTTTTAGACCTCCTGGCGCTCATTGCTTGTTCCAAGCTGCCTAGCTAGTTCATTGCCAGAACCAGGGCAAGCAGATAGTTTTCACTATTTTAGGACTCCTCTTCTTACATGTCTTGCTATTTTACAGTATGTATTCTTGGCTTTAATGTTGACTTTGCTCTGAAGCATTACTTGGTGAGTCTATGCATTGTTTTTTGTTGCTCCGGTTGGTCTTGGAGTTTTCGGAGAGTAAGGGCCTGGACTTGGGCTGATTAGGTATTCCAAGATGCCTTTCCTTATATTGATAAGTTTTAATGTCTGATTAATTACCATCTATCTGTAAATATAGAGAATAGGTAAACTATGAAAAAATAAAAGATGTTCTAAATTAAAAATGGGTATTATTTACCTGGGTGAGTAAGCAGACCCACCATAGCTGAAAATCATTAGGAAAATTAAAGTTGTTTTCCTCTCTGTTAATGCTCTTTATATTAAGGAAATGGCAGACATTTGAACGGGTGTCCATGACTGGTCACACAGAGCCTGCACACTTCCGAACACTCACTCGGGAGCTAATAAAGTACCATAATTAGGCCCTCAAAGCACTCCCACAACCTTTAGGCTCTTCTAGTCAGGGACCACACAGACTCTTGCATTGGATTTTCTGTCTCCCTCATTCTTTCCGTTTTAAGACTTATTTAAGTGGGTCCCTGAACCTGGCTGGCTATGCACCAGAATCACCTGGGGAACTTAAAAAAATTTTGGGGGGACCCCACTCTAGACCCTCTGAACCAGAACCTCTGGGACCTGGGAATCTGTGTTTTCAAAAAGGTTCCTTGGGTGATTTTGTTGACATAGTGCATGGACCTAAGTTCTATAACAAGTCGCATAACTAATGCCAGCTCTGAGTCAGTTCTGGATTCTTAGCAGAGAGAATCTGACTCAACTTGTTTTTAATCCTGGTCCCTTTATGTTCTCAGGGAATATTCCTGTACTTTGCTTCTTAGTGATGGATGAATTATAGCAGTTTTCAAGCCATGTTCCCATAGAACTTTGGTGTTCCATGAATTGCTGTTAAAATTGAATGATGGATATTTTCCCATAGGTCTCTCTCTCTCTCTCTCACACGTGTAAATGGACAGAATATTTCCATTTTAAGTAAAAATTTCCTTTTTTGAACAGATATTCTTAATTTTGATGTAATTAAACTCATCAGTTTTTCACATTATGGTTTGTGCTTTTTAAAAGTTTATTATTTTAGGGGCGCCTGAGTGGCTCAGTAGGTTAAGTGACTGCCTTCGGCTCAGGTCATGATCCTGGAGTCCCTGGATCGAGTCCCGCATTGGGCTCCCTGCTCGGCGGGGAGTCTGCTTCTCCCTCTGACCCTCCCCCCTCTCATGTGCTCTCTCTCTCTCTCATTCTGTCTCAAATAAATAAATAAATCTTTAAAAAAAAAAAAGTTTATTATTTTGGGGTGCCTGGGTGGCTCAGTAGTTAAGCATCTGCCTTCGGCTGGGGTCATAATCCCAGGGTTCTGGGGTCGAGCCCCGCATCGGGCTCCCTGCTCAGCGGGAAGCCTGCTTTTCCCTCTTCCACTCCCCCTGCTTGTGTTCCCTCTCTCGTTGTGTCTCTGTCAAATAAATAAAATCTTAAAAAAATTATTTTTAGTAATCTCTACATCCCACATGGGCTCAAACTCACAACCGTGAGTTCGAGCATCACATGCTTTTCCAGCTGAGCCAGCCAGGCACCCCTGGTTTGTGTTTTTGAAGTCTCATATCCTTAGCTATCCAAATCTATGGTTTTGATTTTGAACACTGTAAGAGAAGGAGTGCGTGGAAAAAGTCCTTGAAGGAGATTAGATGAAAATGGAAGAATTGTAGATAGAAGAGAATGAAATTATCTCAATATCAATTCCAAATTCTTTTCTACATAGATGGTCATGTTGTCCCCAAATAGGAAAAAATTGATTTCTTCCTTTTCAGTCCATATGCTTTTTATTTTTCTTGCCTTACTGCCCTGGCTTAACTGTTTAGTGTAATGGCGAAGTGGTGAGGGTGGACATCCTTGCTTTATTTCTAATCCTAGAGGGAAGGTATTCAGTCTTTCACCAGTAAGTATGTTAACTCAAGTTTTTCATAGAGGTCCTTTATTAGCTTGAGGAAGATCCCCTCTATCCCTAGTTTTCTGAATTTTTATCATGAATGTATGTTGAATTTTATGAAATGCTTCTTCTGCATCAATTGATATTATAGTTTTGATTTTTCTTCTTTAGCCTATTAAGATGATATAGACTGTATTGATTTTTTTTTCAGTATTAAGCCAGCCTTGCATCCCTGGAATAAATTCCACTTGGTCATGGTATATCTTGTTGAATTCTGTTTACTAATATTTTGGTAAGGATTTTTGTGGTTAAAAGGATATTGATCTATTGTGTATGTGTGTGTGTGTAGAATTTATATTTTTGGTACTGTCTTTGTCTGGTTTTGGTATTAGAGTAATACTTGGCCTTGTAAAATGAGTTGAAGTGTTTCATCCTCTTCTGTTTTCTGGAAGATATTGTATAGAATTGGTATTCTTTTTTTTTTTGAAATATTTTTATTTTATGTACAGTGAGTTAGCATTAGGGTAGGTATCTTGGGTATCTTCAGTAGGTAGGTCTCTTGGATGACTCATTCAAGAAAGTTAATTTAATCCAACTTAATGAAGCCTGTGTCCCTTGAGTACTGACGGAAACACTGGCGGCACATACTGAGGCCGTATATCCAGATCAGACCATGAGGATTTGAGCAGATGCAACAAGAACTGGCCAGATTTCCTCAGATGGCTCCAGTAGAACTGCTGGTGACCCACCTTTCCCTCTTAGATGCAACAAGGCAAAAGGTAGAATTGGTATTAATTCTTTAAATGTTTAGTAGAATTCTCTGGTGAAACCATCTGCATCTATTGAGATGATCATTTGACTTATTTAGTTCATGTAGTTACCATTTCTGATGCTCTTTATTTCTTGGTAGAGGTCCATATTTCCATCTGGCATCATTTCTTTCTGCCTGAAGGATTTCTAACATTTCTTGTAGTGCAGGTCTGCTGGTGATGAACCCTTTCAGCATTTGTAGTGTCTGAAAAATCTTTATTTTGTCTTCACTTTTGAAATAGTCTCTGGGAGTAGAATTCAAGGTTGTCAGTTTCAGTACTTAAAAGATGCTGCTGTACTGTTCACTCATTTGCCTAGTTTCTGACAAGAAATCTGTCATTCTAATCTTTGTTCCCGTGAATGTTAACATGTGTTTTTTGTTCTGCTTTTAAGATTTTCTCCTTAATACTGATTTTGAGCAATTTGATTATGGTGTGCCTTAGATTTCTTCCTGTTTCTTGTGCTTGAAGTTTGTTGAGATTTCTGGATTTGTGCCTTTATTGTTTTCATCAAATTTAAAAAGTTTTTGATCATGATTTAGTCTTTCTGCCTTCTCCCCTCTTTGGGGATTCTAATTACTGATATATTTAGGCTGTGTGAAGTTGTTCCATAGGTCAGTGATGCTTTGGGTTTGTTTGAATTTTTCCCCTTTGTATGTTTCATCTTGGATAATTTCTAAAACAATGTCTTCAAGTTCACTAATCTTTTCTTCAGTGTTTACTCCACAGTTAATCCCATTTGGTGGATTTTTCATTGTCATTTTTATCTCTGGGTCTTTTTTGAATCTCCCATGTCTCTTAATTTTGTGAACACTTGGAATGCAGTTAGAGCAACTCTTTGAATGTCCTTTTTTTTTTTTTTTAAGATTTTATTTATTTGCGAGAGAGAGAGTGAGTGAGTGAGAGAGCACAAGCCATAAGGCTGGTGGGAGTGGGGAGAGGCAGAGGGAGAAGCAGACTCCTTGCAGAGCAGGGAGCCCGATGCGGGACTCGATCCTGGGACTCCAGGATCATGACCTGAACCGAAAGCAGTTGCTTAACCAACTGAGCCACCCAGGGGCCCATGAATGTCCTGTCTTCTAATTCTAACATCTGTGTAAGTTCTAGGTTGGCTTTTCTTGTTATGGGTTGTATTTTCCTAATTCTTTGCATGCCTGGTAATCTTTTTATTGACTGCCAGACACTGTATTTAATTTTGTTGGGTGTGGGGTATTTTTGTGTTCTTATGAGTATTCTTGGACTTATGGCAGTGATCTGAGGCAATCGAAGGCTCTTCTCATTTGTTTTCCATCTCTCAAGATAATTGCTGTGCCTTGCTGCCTGATATCTTGAAAACCATTGTTTCATATATTTCTTTTTTTTTTTTTTTTAAAGATTTTATTTATTTATTTGACAGAGAGAGACACAGCGAGAGAGGGAACACAAGCAGGGGGAGTGGGAGAGGGAGAAGCAGGCTTCCCACAGAGCAGGGAGCCCGATGTGGGACTCGATCCCAGGACCCTGGGATCATGACCTGAGCCAAAGGCAGTCGCTTAACCGACTGAGCCACCCAGGCGCCTGTTTCATATATTTCATAAGTTGAGTATGAAAGAGTTTGATTCTCTGGGTTTTGATTTTAAGATTTGTTAGGTGGGACTGAAGCAGTACTCAGCCTAGGATTAATTATTCCCCATTACTAAGGTAATACCCTGTTCTATCCAATGCACTGTGAATAATATAAAGAACTTAAAAAAACAATTTCAAGTGAGGTGCTGATCTGATGCCTCATCACCCTGAATACTTCAGTGGGCTTTTCCTACAAATAAGGACATTCTCCTATAAAACCACAATCTAACCATCAAAATCAGGAGTTAACATTGATGCATTACTACATTGAATCCTTAGACCTCATTCAAATTTCAGTAGTCTTAGTAACATTTTTTTTTTTATTACAGCAAAAAGATCCAGTTCGTAATCATACATTGTGTGCACTTGTCATGTTTCTTTGGTTTCCTTCAGTCTGAAAGAGCTCCTTAGTCTTTCCTTGATTTCTGTGATCTGACACTTTTAAAGATTACAGGCCAGATTATTTTTTAGAAGATCCCTCAATTTGAATTTGATTGTCTGATATTTCTTAAGATTAGATTCTGGTGGAGCATCTTTGACAGGAATGTCATGGAAATGATGTTTTCCCATTGCATTCTAGCTGTTTGTCTCATTACTTATGTTGATCACTTTAATGAGTTGATTAAGGTAGTTTTTGCTAAACTTCTACACTCTTTTCCCTCTTGCAATTAGTATTTTGTGGGAAGGTACTTTGAAACTGTGTAAATGGTCCATTTCTCATTCAGTTTTTTTTTTTTTTTTAAAGATTTTATTTTATTTATTTGACAGAGAGAGACACAGCGAGAGAGGGAACATAAGCAGGGGGAGTGGGAGAGGGAGAAGCAGGCTTTCCGCCGAGCGGAGAGCCCGACGCGGGGCTCGATCCCAGGACCCTGGGATCATGATCTGAGCCGAAGGCAGACGCTTAACGACTGAGCCACCCAGGCGCCCCCATTCAGTATTTTTTTTTTTTTTTTAAAGATTTTATTTATTTATTCATGAGAGACAGAGAGAGAGGCAGAGGGAGAAGCAGGCTCCCAAGGAGCAGAGAGCCCGATGCGGGACTCGATCCCAGGACCCTGGGATCATGACCTGAGCCGAAGGCAGATGCTTAACCATCTGAGCCACCCAGGCGCCCCCCCATTCAGTTTTTAATTCACTTATTTATATCAGTGTGGACTCATGGTTTCCTGTTTTATTTGATGGGTTAATAATCTGTTAATGTCATTATTGAATTTGATGCTTAAATTACTCCAGATCCAGCCAGTGGGAGCCTTTTCAAGCTGGTCTTTCGACAGTTCCCAATCATTCTCTGAGCACTTCTTCGCTTTCTGACACAATAAGATGTTCCAGCTCATTTTGTACTTTCTCTGCCCCAGCCCTGGAATCAGCTATTTCGAAACCCAAGGAGCTCTGGTTCCTGTTAGAGAAGAGTTGTATTTAGAACCCAACGTCTGGGTACTAGATATACTCATTGCTGTTGGGGTGTTGCTGCTTCTAGGCCCTGTCAGTAGACAAAGCCAGGAAATATGTGTATGTTTAAAAGTCAGGTTACATTTACATTTTATTTCCTCATCTATATATTTATTGAAAACCTTGAGTTCACACTAATGCCTCCAATTCAAATCCAACTCTACAGAATTCATTCTAGTTTCTTAATAACTTCATTTGTGAGAAAGTAGGCCTTCCTTACTGGTCTTGGGCCCCTTCACCCCTACCCGATATGGATGTTCTCTTTCACCTTGTTTTCCTAGGATCATCATACCTACTCCAGTGGTTTGATGTGTCCCTGCCCTCCCCACTGCCCTATGGGTACCTTGCTTGGACTCTGGCTCCCCATCATGCTAAGCAAGCCTGCCCCAAACCCACATGGCCAAACTCTTCAAACCTACCCAGGCTTCCACACCCCACTCTAGGGTACCCTTGTGCTTGGACATGCTCCTCAACCTCTTGGGCTCTGACAGCTTTGTACCTTCCTTTGAGGAATGTGGGCATATTCTTCACTGCACTTATGTTTCAGGCCTGGCCATCCCTGTGTTTGAACACATTTCTCACTCCACTCAAGTTCTGGCTCCCCATGCCAGGCTGCTTCACCTAAGTGAATGCCTTCCTTATCCACTTGGATTTGGCATTGTATTGCCAGGCCACCCCTTAGCATAGATGATATCCTACCCTGCTCATGTTCTAACATCCCTTGTCAGGGTCCTTGAGGGACATTTTCCTCACCCTGCTCAGGCTTGACACCCCACACTGGGCCATTGCCTACATAGACCTCTACCTTGCTTTGCCTATGTAATAACTTTAGGATAAATTGTTCAGAAAGAACAGAGGAAAAGTTAGGGAAGGGAAGGCTTTTAAATATTTTTTAAGGATAAAAATGTTAATGAAATAGATATGATCTTTGCAAATGTTATTAATATGGTTGAAGAATCTATATTTTACACTGCAGTTCAGCCCGGTGGAGAATTTCTTAAAACAGTATGGAGTATTGGGGTGCTCGGGAAGCTCAGTTGGTTAGGTGTCCGACTCTTGATTTCACTCAGGTCATGATCTCAGGGTCTTGCCATGATCGAGCCCTGTGTCAGGCTCTGTGCTCAGCAGGGATCTGAGATTCTCTCTCCCTCTCCCACTGCCCCTCCCCCTGCTCTCACAGGCACACATTCTCTAAAATAAATACATCTTTAAAAAAAAATGTATGGAGTATTGCACATTGCTGAGGGGTGTGCAGGCACTGTTTTTCTCCTTGGAACTCAGCTAAATTTCTTCCATTAGCTTGTTCTGCTCAGGGTGGCACGAAAATATTTCCATAGGCATATATGGAAAGGTGAAACTTTGCAACTCCTCGCACAGCAGGATCTGTGTATCTTTATTAATCTGATCCTGAGAGCATTATTAGAAATGAAAAGTTAAGTGTAAAATCTTGAAACAACTTGTTTGTATAATTACACAACTAAGTTAATCATTTTCTAACAAGTCTCAACAATGACTGCATTCTTCTATGGAGGTGTTAACTTGTTATGGGTTAGAAAGCACCCTTTGATACAGCATTTTCAGCCTGGGAAAACGGCTTTAATTTCAGAGTTCACTGAAACAAATGGAGACTTGTTGGAAATATTAACACTACCCTTTTGCTTGTTTGTCTGGCTTAAAGGAATCAATGTTTAGTAGGTGATGTTTGCTAGCATGTTCTGAAGTGTATACAGTTTCTCTTGACTATATTGTCAACTTTAAGACAGTTCAACTGGTATGAAGTTTGAAATAGACCTCAGCTCCTTTAGCATGTAAGTTTGTAACTAAAGAAACAGAGGTGAAGTCAGATCATTAATCTATAGAGAATAGGTTGCTATTTTGCTTGATAGATACTAGCTGGTTTGAAGATTAGATGATGGTGAAACGAGTAAGGTGTCCTAACACTGTGTGTGTTTCAATTTGTAGCTCTAAATAACACTTAAAGGGATGAGGGCCTAGCATTATAGCATGGTTACCATATGCAGCGAAGATTCATTTTATGAGGAGTTAGTGTTATATTTTTCTCCTAATCTCATAATATGTTGTAATTGAAGAAAAGTAGATCCTAATTGAAAGCTGATGATCCAGCAAAGTGATCAATAGCATGATATTCTAAAACAACAACAAAAAAACCCATTAAGCTTTCCTGCTGCCTGAATCTTGTCAAAGCCTTTGTCTGTTTCATGACTTCAAGCTGAGTGTACTTAATCATTTTGAGAACATGGCCCTGAGCACTGAGCATGGCCCTTCCAGTGAATCACTGAGAATTGTGTTCAGAAGAGTGGTATTGAATAGAAATGCTCTCTTGGCTTACTTTCAGGCTTCATTCTCCCAGAAGCAAGAACTGAACAGACCTCCCTTCTTTCAAACACATTTTAGCTGTTTGTGTGTCATTTTTCTGTATTTAAGAGCCAAGGCTGTTGTCAGGTGTGACTTATTGATACCTTTGACTCCAAAGGAAAATATCTTTAAAGAGTAACAGTCATGTGTAAGCAGTGTGTATTCAGTAAATTACCTCTTGTCAGAGAGAAGCAGTTACTAGGAGCCGGAAATCACATGTCAGGTGTTGGAGGAAGACTCATTCATCAAACACTTACTATGCCAGGTGTCAGACCAGGGTTATGAGAAGACTGTTGGTGCCCTCAAGAAGCTGCCAGTCTAGAGGGGAAGGTGGATATTTAATCAGAGGTACATGGGTGGTTCTCCACTGGCTGCACATTGGAATAAGTTGGGGGAGCTTTAAACAAATACTGGTGCCTGGAGATTCTGATTTTAATTGTTCTGGGGTGTGGCCTGGGCATTAGGACTTTTAAAAGCCCCTTGGGTAATTGTAATTGCATCAGCGTTGAATGTGGTAAGAACAGCAAGAGTGGGGGAAGCACAGGGTGCCTTGGGAATGTAGAGGAGGGGCACTTAACCCCGTCTGCGCTGTGGGCAGGGGGGATTGAGAAAGGCTTCCTAGAAAGGAAGAAGTGCCTGAGCTGAGGCTTGATGAATGAATTTGTCAAGTGCAAAAGACTGGAAAGACTGTTCCTTGCAGAAGAGCATCTGAATAATGTCAATAATGTCAAACGGTAAAGTGGTTAGAGCTTTTGGATGATTCATGTTGATTCTGCTACTCTTTTGCTTTGACTTTGGCTAGTTTATCCTGAGTTTCAGTGTCATCCTTTTTTTTTTTTTTAAAGTTGTAGCCTTTTTTTTTTTTAAAGATTTTATTTGTCAGAGCACAAAGCAGGGGGAGTGGCAGGCAGAGGGAGAAGCAGGCTCCCCGCTGAGCAAGGAGCCTGATGTGGGACTTGATCCCAGGGTCCTGGGATCATGGCCTGAGCCGAAGGCAGATGTTTAACTGACTGAGCCACCCAGGTGTCCCAGGGTCCTCCTCTTTAAATGGGGGTAAACACTCGTAGGGTAGTTGAAGATTAACAGAGATAATGCATGTGAAGTGCTTAGCATCATGCCTGGCACACAGAAATAGTAGTGGAAGGGGTACGGTAACGGTGTACCTAGTGAACCAAAGTATGGCTTGTTGAGCAGGCTACAAGTAGTTCTGTACAGCTTCATGTTAGGGTACAGGACTGCAGGAGGTGAGGGTGGGTGGCAAAAAAAAAAAAAGTTGCTTGGCAGGTAGGCAGGGTTCCAGATCATTGAGAGAAATGTAAGGCAATTAATAGTGGGATATCGTGGCAGAACCAGGACATTTCCATGGTAATATGTTAAGCTATATCATGAAGTGTTCTGGGAAAACTTGGGTCCATATTGGAAAATTGGCTCTGAATATGGTATTCTCAGCATCATTACGTGTACTGAATTAGCAGTGAGTGTTAATAGGACAGAAATAGGTTTTTCGGTTCCTTTAGCCAAGTAGTTAAAAATATTGAGCATCTTGAGGAGTTATGGAGGAAATAAGCAGTCTCAAGGTAGTCTCAGAGACTCTCTGGAAATTGTTAGTCTTAGGTGTTTATAGACTTAATGAAAATATTAAGAGTCTCTTGGCCATTTGCATTTAGAAGAGACACTTTTAAATTTATTTTTTGATTTGCAGAGAAATAGAAAATGCTTCCATCTGCATTGGCTTCACTGGCCCTTAAAATAACTTATGTATATTTGTTGGTATGTTACATAACTTGTCACAACATTAGTCACCACTTCTTCCATAAGGCAACATGTAAGTGATCATGGATAAGCATGACTATAACTTATAATTATAGTCCAATTTGTTCTTAGTGTTTTAGTCAGCTTTTTGCCTTTTTTTTTTTTTTTTTAAGGAACTGTCATAATCTTTGGCTCCATGTAATAGAACTCTCGCAGCTATTTGAACTGAGGGAAAAACTTAGGTAGTTTTATTATTACTCATTAGAATGAGGCAGTAACTATGGAAAGCAATAGGAGTAAGCTTCCGTGCTTCTACAAATGCTATTTTTCTTTGAAATCTGTTCTATTGCAAAAGCACTGTTGATGGATTACTAAGGTATACCTTAAGTTTATTTTGTTTTATGTACTAAGTTATTTGGAAGAAGAATTCCGTTTAACTTGATCAGTGGTTCATTCTTAAAGTGTGATCACTAGTCCAGCAGCCTCAGTATTACCTGCTAGTAAGCAAGTATTTGGCTACTTGTTAGAGATGCTTCTTGGGCTCTCCCCCCACCCCTCCCAAACTCTGGAGTAGGGCTGGAAATCTCTTTTCACATGCTAAAGTTTGAGAATCACGGAAGTGTATAATCACTCCTATCACTGAAATCTTTCAGACCCTGGGAAAGGCTGGTCTGTACTTCCTTTATTTCTTCTACTCAGTATTTGATTCAGGCTATGTCCCAGGCACTGTTTAGGTACCTGGGCAACACTAGTGGGTAGGAGCGACAAAATCCTCCTGCAGTTTACATTCATAGGAGGGAGACTGACAATGACCAAGATTGTGATAGATATGCTGTGGAAAATTAGATGGTAGAGAGTGTATTGGGGAAGGCCTTTCTGAGGAGGTGAAATAGAAGTTGAGTTTTGAATGACAAGAAGGGCCACCTATATGAAGATCAGTGCAAAGGGCTGTTAGAAATGAGTTTGGTGTGTTTGAGGAGCTGAAGGAAGGACAGTGTGCCTGCAGAGCAGTAGCAAGGGGAAAAAGGTATGAAATGAAGTTGGAGAGGGAGGGAGAAGCCAGATCATGTAGACCCTGTAAGGACTTTTTTCTCCCATCTTCAGTTTTTTTTTTTTTAATTGTGAAATACATGTGAAATTTACTGTCTTAACCATTTTTGTAGTGTACAGTTCAGTGGTATTAAAGACATGCATACTGTCGTGCAACCATCCCCATTATCCATCTCTAGAACTAAGACTTCGAGTGATGGGGGATACTTTAGGGAGGTTTTAGACAGAGGACTGACCTAAACCGACTTTGCAATAAAAGGATTACTGACCACTAAGTTGAAATCTGATCAAAGGAGGGCAAGAGAGGAAGCAGCAAGATCAGTCAGGAGAGTATTGCAGTCATCGATGAGATACGGTGATCTGGCAAGGATAGCAGGGTTGGGGATGCTGAGAAGCATTCAGATTCTGGTTATATATATATATTTAAAGATTTTATTTATTTATTTGACAGAGAGAGAGAGACAGCAAGAGAGGAAACACAAGCAGGGGCAGAGGGAGAGGGAGAAACAGGCTTCCCGTGGAGCAGGGAGCCCGATGTGGGGCTCAATCCCGGGACACTAGGATCATGACCTGAGCCGAAGGCAGATGCTGAACGACTGAGCCACCCAGGCCCACAGATTCTGGTTATATTTTGATGATCAAATCAACAGAATTTGCTGGTTGTGACATGTGAATGATTGTGGCTAATATATAAAAGAGGGGTCAAAGATGATATCAGGTCTTTTTTTGTCTGAATAATTGGTGGAATTCAAGCGACTCAGGTTTGAGGAAGAAAAGCACCATTTGTTAAATTAGAAATGCTTCTTGAATATCCAAGCAGGGATGTTGAGTAGGCAGTTGGATAAGGGAGTCTGGAGTCAGGGAAGAAGTCAGGTTGGAGACATGATTTTGGGGCTTGTCAGCATTTGCATGGTAATTAAAGCTATGAGGCTGAATGAGATCATCTAAGTAATGAGCAGAGAGAGGGAGAGGTCCAGGACTAAATTCAAGGGTAGGAGAGCTTACATGAGAAGGAGCAGCCAGTAAGGTAGGAAGAGAACCAAAAGAGAGTGATATCCTGGAAGGCAAGAGAGGAAAGTGTTTCAAGGACAGAAAAATCTATCGACTGTGTCAAATGCTGCCAAGACGTTGAATAAGACAAGCCCTGAGAATTGGCCATTTTAGCACATTTTAGCAATGTGGTTGTTGGTAATCGTGACAAGTTTTTGCAGTGCTGTAGTGGGTTCAGAAGCCTGGTTGAAGTGTGTTAGAGATAGGGAGAAGCAGCAGAGACAGTGAGTATAGACAATGTTAGTCCAGTCTTCATTTAGAGACATAGCAGATCTGTACAAAATACCTTAACCTAATGGCACAGGTTAATGTATCAGAGCTTTAGTGTTAAAAAATTTGTTACGTAATATCTCCGTAGGCATGTGTTTGTTATTTCAATTTTCCAAATGAAATTTTGAGATGAAATTCAGCCAGTTGCAAAATCGGCTTAAGAAAGGTATGTTTATTTAAAAAGTTTTTTTAAAAAAGATTTTATTTGTCAGAGAGCGAGAGAGAGAGGGCGCGTGCATGCGCGCGCAAGCCAGGGGCATGGCAGGCAGAGGGAGAAGCAGGCTCCCTGCTAAGCAAGGAGCCTGATGTAGGTCTCGATCCCAGGACCCTGGGATCATGACCTGAGC
This sequence comes from Neomonachus schauinslandi, assembly GCF_002201575.2. Taxonomy (NCBI): domain Eukaryota; kingdom Metazoa; phylum Chordata; class Mammalia; order Carnivora; family Phocidae; genus Neomonachus; species Neomonachus schauinslandi. The sequence continues at coordinate 82,645,805 of NC_058415.1, read as the reverse complement.
TGGAGGCAGACGCTTAACCGACTGAGCCACCCAGGTGTGGAAAAAAAAAAAAAAAGTTTTTTTCTTTTAAAGATTGGCTTATTTTAGAGTGAGCAAGTGCAAGTTGTGGGGAGGAGGGGCAGAGGGGGAGAGAGAGAGTCCTAAGCAGACTCCGTGCTCAGCTCAGAGCCCAACGTGGGGCTCGATCCCATGACCCTGAAGTCACGACCTGAGCTGAAGAGTTGAACACTCAACCGACTGTGCCACCCAGGCACCCCAGGAAGGCTATGTTTAGATTTTAGAAGGAGTCTTCCTGATGCTCTTTAAATAGCCTTAGAACATTCCTTTCTTTAATCAAACACTCTACTTTGAGATCATTTGAATGAAAGGGATGTTTCCATAAGACATTTTCAACAATGTTTGGTGGCCAAAGGATGCTAGCTTGGTAGACCTTTTTGTATCCTCCTGCAGGGAAAACACACAAAAATTTTAAGGCTCTCTTCAAACTTCAGTTTACTTTGTTTTATTTAGCCTATTAAGTAAAATACTCTACTGTCTGATTTTTAAAATTTGACAAGGTATATTTAAATACCTTGAACTTTAGAGCAGCCAACTCTTTTCACTGTAGGTACTTATTTAAAGCAAAAGCTTAAGTTTCTCTTCAGTGAAAGAATGATAATCTTTCACAAGAGAAATAGATTCCTGATTGACAAAACACACATTTTTCTACTCCTAAGGAAGTAGAGGGAATATTAAAATGTTTTATTGAATCTAATACGCTTATTTGTAAAATGCACCATTATATGTATTACTAAGAAAGAAAAAAAAATGCTGCCATTTAGCATTAAGATGCAATAGATTGTAAGAGATGTGGGAGTGTCGGGGGAAAAAAGTTCATCTTAGAATCAATGAAGCACAGAATTCGAGCTCCAGGAGGGTGAATTCAGGTTCTGGCTGTGTTTCTAACTAGCTGTGGGACCACCACCAAGTCACATAGAATCTCTTTGCCTCAGGTTCCTCACCTGTATGGTGAGAATAATAATAACTGATCCACCTGTCCTCATAGGATTATAATGAGGTTGAAATGAGATGAATGAGAGTTATTTTGAGAAGTGGAATCTACTGGGCAAATTCAGGGTATTTATTTGAAATTAACCGTTAGATCTGATCAGGTGACTGAGCCGTGTTGTCAGGTTTAAAATTTTAGAATTCAATTGTAGACATTTGAAAGTATAACATTTTCTCCTAAACCATTTTCAGTCAATCTGGAAATATCTTTTTTTGTAGTTTCAGAATCAAAGAGAAAACTCAAAGCTAATATAACCCAATATTCTCATCATTCAGAATTAACAATTGTTAATATTCTGTAACTGCTGTGATCTTTTTCAGCCTTATTTTGATATGACATAAAGAGGTAAAAGGATACAATAGTGAACATTCATATGCTTGCCAGCACAGGTGAAGCCCCCTATGTGGAAATGGTATCTTATATTTAGATTAGCATCCTGTCTTCATAATAGCCTAGTGATTTAGGATACCGTTTCTCTTGTTTCAGTCTTTAAAACTTGTAAATAAGCAAGTTAACTGCATCATATGTGTTTTATCCTGGAATATGCGGGAGAAGCTACTTTGTGCTAGTGTTTCCTTGGTTTGAGTTTCCTCAATATTCTACCTGTGGCTTTGGAGATACAGCTGTGTAAATTCAAAATATGACGCCTGTGAAATCATAATCACAGCTAGCCTATTATTTGTCAGGCATTGTACCTAGACAGTTTTCGTGTGTTAAGTTTCACAATAATTCTTCTGGTTAGGTGTTTTCATTTTTTTTTTTTTCTTGAAGATTTTTATTTGAGAGAAGAGAGAGGGAGCACAAGGGGGGGGGGTGGGGGGCGGTGTATGAGCAGAGGGAGAGGGAGAAGAAGACTCCCACTGAGCAGGGAGCCCAACGAGGAGCTTTATCCCAGGACCCTGAGATCATGACCTGAGCTGAAGACAGGTGCTTAACTGACTGAGCCACCCAGGCACTCCAGGTGCTTTCATTTTATAGATTAGGAAGGCGTGGCTCAGAGAAGTTGAGTAACTTGGCCAAAGTTCCCCAGCTATTAAGTTGTGGAGCTAATGATTTTAAATAAGGTCTGCCTTATACCACAGCCCACATGTTCTGTACCATGCTGCCTCAATCCTTGTCAGTAATCACAATCTGTTTCTTTTGTAGGCAGAACCCAGAGACCACTTTTGAAGTCTATGTTGAAGTGGCCTATCCTAGGACAGGTGGCACTCTTTCAGGTATTTGCATGTTTGATTATATGTGTTTATTGTATGAGATGGCTGTGCAGGACATCGCTTCTCAGCCTTTTGGCTAAGATCAGGGGGAGATAGCTGTCCATGTGGGATATGTGAATATTCTAAACTGTGATTTATCTTTAAATATATTTGTCTTTCCCTTTTATTCCACATCATCCTAAGGAATGGAGAATAAGCACAGTGAACAATTTAAGAGTCACTGCCATGACAGGCTTGAAGTATGGCTTTATTCGTTGTAATCATTGAGTTTTGGTTTGTATCTTTCACAGATGCCTGGAAGTCAGCTGCTTAGTATGAAATATTGTCACCTTGCTAATGAGGAAGGCTTAGAATTAGGTTACAAAATAATATAAAGGGAAATCTCTGCCACTAAACTGGAAGGAGATGTTTGAAATGGATTTAATGTAGTAAATTTTATGTCTGCTGGTAAAAGTTGGAAATGAGTTGAAGAAAACACCTCTCCTGGCTTTAGATTTTGGACTAATTTGGATGTGTATTCCTGGACAACAGGGTCTCAGATAAGGTTAGAGTATCTTGCAAAGACTGAGTATATTCTCAACTAAAATCCTTCTTGGTTAATGAGAAAAAAAAAATAACCCTGTAACCTAGCGTTCTTTTTCTTGGTAACTAAGAGAGTGATGCATTTGCCAGAGGTATGTCAGGGAGCAACTCTTGGTCCACACACACAAACAGTTGTGCGTATTACTTGGTGTTTAGGGAGAGTGAATTTACTTGGATTAGAAACTTGGAGTAATCAGGATTCCAGTGGTGCTCTTAATTGGCTATGCAGTATTTTCTATTTCATTACGTTAGACTGTAATACTCACAAAACAGCTACCTTTTATTGAGTATCTGTTCCTTTGTCCTATGTGCTTGACATTTTATCCTTACAATACAACCCTTTAAAGATAGTTGGGTGGCAGCTCCATTATACCTACGAGAAAATAGAATCTCTGGTCAAATAATTTACCAGGATCATCACTGTGCAGAAGAACCAGGATTTTTGGTTTCAAGTCTTCTTTACTCTGCTAAGTTGCCTTCTTGAGGGCCATGACCATGTTGGGCACATCTCTCCATGTCATCTACAGGGCTTTGCATAATGTCACTAATATTTGTTAAAATGAATGAATTTCTCTTAATAGCAAAAGTGATATAACTGTGTGTTCCACTTTCTGGATTATCTAATGAAGGTTACAAATTTGTGGTCATTCTAGAAGTAGAATGTTAACATCCATGTTAAGTTATCCCTCTTATTCTGCAAACCATTGCCTTGGGAAGCGTCTGTTATTAGGTGCATACCTGCAGCAGCCCCTCTGTGGGCCTACTTTACAGAGTAACCATTTGATGGTGATGGCTATGATTTGACAGATAAATTTAGGGACAGAATTTTTCTTATTTTACAGTTGCTAATGTTTCCTCTTTCAGTGTTCTAGGATTTTTTCCTCCCAAAGTTAAAATGATTTTTTTTGGGGAAAAAGAACAAAATTAGAGAAGTACAAATAAGATGGAAGAATGAACAAAATGCGAAGTCTTTATCTTACCCCAGTCATCTTAATTCCTCTGCGCCATAGACAACGTCTTCCATGTTTAACCCTTTAGTATATTTTAAAAACTTTTAATTTTGAAAATATTTTAATTTTATTTTTTAAAGATTTTATTTATTTATTTGATAGAAGAGAGACACAGCGAGAGAGGGAACACAAGCAGGGGGAGTGGGAGAGGGAGAAGCAGGCTTCCCGCGGAGCAGGGAGCCCGATGCGGGGCTCGATCCCAGGACCCCGGGATCACGACCTGAGATGAAGGCAGACGCTTAACTGACTGAGCCACCCAGGCGCCCCTTGAAAATATTTTTAAAAGATGAAAGTTATAAGAATGGTCAAGTGCATATGCCCTTTCCTCAGCTTTGTCAGTTGTTACCCAATTTTGCCATATCTGCTTTATCACTCTATATGTATATGCATACTCATTTTGCTGAGCCGTCTGAGAATAAATTGCGGATATAGCGACCCTTTATCCCTACATACTTCAGAATATATCTCCTAAGAATTTTCTTACATAACTCTAGTACAATTATTGAAATACAAGAATTTAATGTTGATATAATGTCAGTTGTCCATATTTAAATTTAATCAGTTGTGCTGATAGTATCCTTTATAGCATTTTCCTTTCTGATCCAGAATCCAATTATTCAGGGTCATGCAGTCCACTCAGCTTCACATGTATTTAGTTTCTTTCAGTAAGTAAGAGTTTTGCAGCCTTTCCTTACCTTTTATCACAGACATGTTTTGAAGAATTTAGGTCTGTTGTTTTGCAGAAGGTCTCTAGATTTGGATCTGATCATATCCTCATGATTAGATTCGGGTTATGAAATTTTGGCAGGGGTCTCTCTGTGTTACTGTGTATCATATCAGCAGGCACATGATGTCTGTCCCTTATTTGTGGAAAAAAAGTACATGGAACTTACATGTACAGTTTAGCAGATAATGATCATGTGCCCATGTTACTGCTTTCCAGGCTAAGAAATATAATGTTTCCTGGGTCTAAGGAAATACTATTACTGCAGGAGGGCTCCCTGCCTGGCCCTGTGCTTTAGTGGGCCCTACTTTGGTGCTCTTCCATGGGGCAGAGTCTCTGGGCCCTGTGGGACATGCCTGCTTAGAGCCTGAACTTTTCCATGGTAGACCATACTTTTAGTACCTAGGATCTCAGAATTTCTTGCCCAAATGGCCCTGAGCTTGTTTCTAGAGCCTGTGTGAGTCCCTTTCCTGGGGTCCATACTTCTGAGGGTGTATTCAAGGGATGGCCTAAATGTGGCTGTGTGTGGAGAGTAGGGTATGGGATGGAGCTTGGACTTGTGAGTGGAGGTGACTGCATGCTTGTGTGTGAGGTTCTTGGCTGTGTGGGGTGGAGAAGAGGGTGATGGGTGGTGGACCAGTGGCCAGTTCTCCCTGGATCCGCATGTTTCTGCATGGGACTCTGGGGAATCCCAAAATTCTCTGTATGAATCTGGCTTTCCAGGCAGTTATAACGGTATATTTGTCATGATAGGAGGATAGAACATATTTTATTTAATATTTTGTAAGCTTGTTTCATATCTGTTAAATATTAACATACATGGCCTCTATTTGTACTCTTGCTGAAGCCCTGTAAGTGTTGGAGGTGGGTTTGGTTGGCACCCCAGAGGTTCCTCCTTTCCTTTCTCCAGAGGTAACTGTCCTGACTTTTATGATAATCATTTGTTTTTCTTTATAGTTTTATGACCTAAGTATATCTCCTTGAAAAATATAATTTATTGCTTGCCTCTGAATTTTATAGAAACAGAATTATTCTTTGTGTAGTTTTGCTGCTTTTTTTGCTCGAGGTTATGTTTGTAAGGGTTCTTCATGTTGTGTGTAGCTATAGTCATTCATTTTCATTGCTGTGTAATACACTGTAGGATTATATCACAATTTATCCGTTCTGTTGAAAACACTTGAAGTTGTGTGCAGTTTTGGGCTATTACAAGCGATGCTGCCGTAATCATTCCTTATACGTGAATCCTGGCGCACTTAAACGTACATTTCCTTAGGATAGATACCATACTTGATTACTGGATCATGCTAACCTGTTTTTCAAAATTATGCTAGTCTACACTCCCTCCAGCAGTGTTTGATAGTCCTTATTACTCTACAACTTCATCAGTCCTTGGTACAGTTAGATGTGTTGATTTTTGGCCACCTGATGGTTATATAGCAGTATCGCATTGTTGTTTTTATTTGCATTTTCCTGATGACTAATGAGACCAAGCACCTCTGCTTATTGGCCTCTTGAATAGCTTGTTTTTTAAAGTGCCTGTTCAGTCTCTTGCTAACTTTTCTTACTGAGTTTTCTACCTTTTCCTCATTGATTTTTAAGATTATGTAATGGATACTAATTATCTCGTTGTATGTATTACAAATATCTTCTTCCACTCTATGGTTTGTCTTTCACTCTCTTCGTGTTAACTTTGATCGTAACTTCTTGATTTTAATATAGTACAATTGACCAGTATTTTCCTACTCCACAGTTATGAAGATATTTTCCTCTAAGAAATTTATGGTTTTGCCTTTCGCATTTAGGTCTTTAATCTTTTAAGGTTTTTAGTTTTCTCTCAGATGATTAGCTAATTTAAAAATTGGGAGACTAATTAGGGGCGCCTGACTGGCTCACTTGGTAGAGCATGCAACTCTTGATCTCAGGGTTGTGAGTTCAAGCCCTACATTGGGTGTGGAGCCTACTTGAAAACAAAACCAAAACCAAAACAACAATTGGGAAACTAAATCTGCATTACTGGGGTCTACTACTCCTTTACTTAAAACATTTTAATAAAATGATCAGGTACTTCTAGGGGCACCTGGCTGGGTCAGTTGGTAGAGTGTGTGACTCTTTATCTTGGAGTTGTAAGTTCGAGCCCCATGCTGGGTGTGGAGGTTACTTAAAAAATAAGGTCTTAAAAAAAAAATAATCAGGTACTTCTAAATCATACCAAAAAAAAAAAATCACCTCACATTAAAAAAAAAAAAAAAGATGACAGATCTGAGAAAGGCCAGTAAGAAATATTACTAGACTTTAGGGGCACCTGGGGTGGCTCGGTCGGTTAAGTGTCTACCTTCAGCTCGGATCATGATCTACAGGGTCCTGGGATTGAGCCCCCTGCATCTGGCTTCCTGCTCAGCGGGGAGCCTGCTTCTCCCTCTCCCTCTGCTCCTACCCCTGCTTTTGCTCTCTTCTTCTCTCTCAAATAAATAAATAGAATCTTAAAAAAAAAGAAATACTACTAGACTTTAGAAACGGTTCTTTTCCCCTCAATTACTTTTAATGTCTCCCTTACTGAAGACATGTATTGTAAGCGCTCTGTGTACTGCACTCTGAAGAGCATTCCATGACCTCCATGGAAGGGACATGTGATCTGTCAGCTCCACTTAGTGCATCAAGACCCTGGACACTGAATGGGACACCTTGGAAACATCATGCCAGTAAGATTTGGGTACACAAACTGAACTCCTGGTGCCTCTTGCTTTCTTTGGGAGTTTGTGAGATTTCCTAGTTGCTATTGCCAGGGAATAAGCTGTTATTTGGTATTTGATTTTAGGTACCTTTTGTCTATTTCTACAACCTTCTTGTTTTTAATAAAATTTATTATATTTGCCTTTTTTTGAAATTGAATGCATTATTTTTGTGTTTTTAAGTGATTGCAAGGAATCTGCCTTAAGATTAGTCTTTGTTCCTTGGATCTGCATATCCGATCTCTGCCAAAGTATCTGAGCAAACTTAGGTATAAACCTTACGCTCTACAGTACTAGTGTCTGGGCATAATCTTCTCTTTGAAGTTTGTTTGCATCCCCCAGAGGGATTAATTCCCTGCTGTGAGAAGGTGGGTTAGAAGGCACTGAAACTACTTTACGGGTCTTTAATTGGAGGATTTAGTATACATTTTGTTCTATAAACTTCTGTGGGAGTTTCATTCTTACAATTTTTCTTATACTGTGGTATATTCTCATTGTAAATTAAAAAAAAAAAACCAACCAAAAATTTTCTCAAGTTAGTGCATATTGACAGATTATCCTGGTTTGTGTTTTTTTTCTATTTAAATTTTTAGTAGCTTGTTTTGGATTAGTTTTTGAGTGTGTATACAATTTAAACATTTTTGAAAAATTACAGAGAGAAAAATTATCACTCGGTGATAAACACTATTAATGTTTTGGTATATTTCCTTGTTTTCTTTTGCATGTGTGTGGAAATAAAGCATATATAAAAATTGTGTGTGTGTGTATATATATATATATATATATATAAATATACATAAAAACTTTTTCCCTGAACTTCTGCTATATGTGTGTTTTTCTTGCTGGTCCTCCCCAAATCATTAAGCTTTTCCTAAAATTATTAATATAGCTTTGTGAAAATAATTTCATTTGCTGTGAATTACTACATCATGTTTATGAGTAATATTTACTTATAATTGGATCTTTAGATTGTTTCCAGAGTTCTCTTGTTGTAAATAATGCTGGCAAACATCTCTGTGTATAGTGCTTGTTACTTAGGTATGTGATTTTAAAAAGAAGCTGGAACATTTCGAGTAGATATTTGACCTACTTTGTTCTTAACTTTTATGCTTTTTTGGCCACATTCCATTTATGTATTTGTTCAAGAACCCACCTTTACTTGGGGATCCCAGGAAATGAATAGAGTCGTCTCAAGTTGTGAAAGTTGCCAGAGCCGGGTTTAGCGTGTCTGACTGAAGGTCTCGGAAGAGGGTGCTCTTGCAAGAGGGATGAGCCTGCCAGTCCCATGATCAGACGGTACTGGCCATGCCGAAACTCTGGACTGCATTTCCAACACAAGTGTCTCGTTACTGCTGGCGTCTCAGAGCCTGCCAAGCGCACCCTGCCTGGGAGAATGGCCGCAGCATCAGGTTCTCGAGGCTGTTCTGCCCACCCACTTCCTCTGGTGTCAGCTCCCTGCCCACTGTTTTACTGCAGTAGCCCAGTGGCCACTTGGTAGCAAGAAGTGGATAGTCAAGTGAAGAAACTGTTGTGAGAACTCTGGAAGGAATGCTTATGATGTGATGCTTTGGTTAGCTGAGGTTTCCAGCTATATCAGTAACTTAAACATGCAAACAGCCTGGCTTTCAAATCTCTCTTAAATAGCTGTTCTCGTTTCTGGATCAGCAGGATCATGAAGAAAACCGAGTCTCAGCCAACGGAAAGGATTGAGAGCCAGCTTTGTTATATTCTGAATTTGAGCTTTCACTTTGCAGGTCTCTAATTCTACGAATGTTGCTTGGATTTGTGACCACAGTGGATGCTCAACGTGACTAGATAATTTTTTTTATTAGATATTTTTAAAAAACTGATGTAAAAAATGAAAGGGTGCCTGGGTGGCTGCCTTTGGCTCAGCTCATGATCTCAGTCCCTGCTCAGTGGGGAGTCTGCTTCTCCCTCTGCCCACCCCCCCCCCTTGTGCTCCCTTATACTCGCTCTCAAAATCTTAAAAAAAAATTTATGCTGTTTCTTTAGAAGTGGGATGGAGGGGAAAAAAGCCCTTTGAGAGTTGTTTTACTTCAGATTAAAGTATTAGAGGTATTAACTAAATTTATTATCTTTTCAATAATAAGATAATGAATCACAGCAAACTTTTGAAGAATGGTGATAAAGTGGCTAACTTTTATTGAGGCCTTATGTCTCAGTCCCTTTTCTTAATATTATTACACTTATTCTTATATTGTTAATATACGACCCCTTTAAGATGGGTCCTATTTTTTAGGAAACTGAGGCTCAAAGGTTAATTTGTTTGCCCAGATGGGACAACCATCAAGTTGTAGATTCAGGATTTTAACTTCATTCTTGTGGCATCATCCCAGAAAGTACTGGTTAATATTACCTGCACATGCAGTAGTTAGAAAAATCAGATATTGTGAGAGAAGAAAAATCAGGCTTATATAGAAAATCAGGGGAGAGGCAGTTTTCATTCATGAACTGTACAAGGATTTCTTAGTTTTTTTTTCCTTTTAAATGAGTAAGCATGATTACTTTAGCTTTTCTTTATTTTTCTTCTTTTGAATCCTTTGATTCCCCCCCCCCCCCCCCAGAGGAAGTGAATCCACTTTATGGAGTATGAACTATGATTTGCAGTAGTGTAGGGACAAATTACCACTCAGAAGACATGGATTACTTAAAAATTTTTGTAATTTTTCCTGACTCTAAGTACTTGACATGCCCATTTGAAAATAACTTATTTGGAATAGAGGTGTGGAACCTCATTTCACTGTACTTTTTTTTTTTTTTTTTAAGATTTGAGAGCGAGTGAGCGAGCACGAGCCAGGTTGGGGGAAGGGCAGAGGGAGAGGGACAAGCAGACTCTCCCCACTAAATGTGGAGCCTGACACCCACGTGGCTCGATCCCAGGACCCAGAGATCATGACCTGAGCCGAAGTCAGATGCTTAATGACTGAGCCACCCAGGCTCCCCTCACTGTACTTTTTAAGCTGATTTTGAAAAGGGGTGCCTTTGAGAATTGTAATGTGCCTTATGTTGTAGGATTGTTAGAGTATTTCTTTAAACTATATTTAAGCCTAGGGGAAGCTCGTTGTAATAAAGCTTTTGCCCACCACCTAATGAAGTAAGAAGTATCAGCTCAGTTTTATAGGTAAGAAAAATAGGGTTCCATGAGGGCAGAAATGACCTCTTTCTTGTACCTGAAATTCCAACAGCTAGAACAGTAATTGGCATATCGTAGGCCCTCAATAAGTATTGAGTGATTAAAGCTCAGAGATAGGAAGCAACTTTTCCGAAGGACAGAGTTGGGATTTGAAGTCTACTCTGACTGTATTCTTTAAACCAGTTTATGAAAACTGTAACACAAATTGTATGTGTATGCACAGCTTAAAGAATAGAAATGTACGTACCCACCACTCAACTTAGGAAATAGAACATTTTGTACTTTGAAATCCCTCTGTATTCCTACTGAGATCACATTTTGAATTTTACCTTAATTGTGTATCCTTGCTTGAAGCTTGTGCTTTTTATTACACTATGCTGATGCTCTAAATTGGTTATGTAGAATGACTTTTTGAATTGCTGTTCTTAAAAAGTAACAAAGTGAGCCATATATTTTCTTAATGTTTAGTTATTTGAAGATTTCTTCCTAAAGTGTGCAATTAGGGGCCATCTGGGTATAAATTACAATATAGGAGAGTCTCATGATTTTTGGTAATTCATGGCAGTGTGGTGGTTCTTGCTGTATTTTGTGGTTCACAGTGTAAGGTCCTGGGCCCTCTAGGTGGACCAGCAATTCATTGATCTACTAAACCATAAAATCCACGTGAGCAGTTAAGTTCGTTGATCTATATTTTGCCTTAATAGTACCTACTTCATTTAGTTGAAAGATTAAATGGGAATGCAGAGTGCATGGGACATGGAAAGTTCTTAATAAGTGGGAGCTGCTATTTGTCATTTGTTTTAAAAGATACTATTTTAAGGCACCTGGGTGGTTCAGTCGTTAAGTGTCTGCCTTCGGCTCAGGTCATGATCCCAGGGTCCTGGGATCGAGCCTTGCATCGGGCTCCCTGCTCAGCGGGAAGCCTGCTTCTTCCTCTCCCACTCCCCCTTCTTGTGTTCCCTCTCTCACTGTCTGTCTCTCTGTCAAATAAATAAATAAAATCTTTCAAAAAAAAAAAAGATATTATTTTAGAGAAGGTTTAGGTTCACAGCAAAGTAGAGAGGAATATAGAGAGATTTCCCATGGGTGTGTGTATATATATACATATGCCCTAGGCATGCACAGCCTCACCCAATGTCAGCATGCCCCAGCAGAGTGGCACATTTTTTTACCATCAGTGGTCCTATGCTGACACACCATAACCACCCAAAGTCCATTGTTTATTTCAGGGTGTTGTGTATTCTTCAGTTTTAGACAAATGTATGATAACGTATCCATTTATAGTATCATACAGAATACTTTCAGTGCCCTAAAGATCCTCTGTCTTCTGCCTGTTTATCCCTTCATGTACTCCCAACCCCTGGCAACCAGTGATCTTTTTATTGTCTCCATGATTTTGCCTTTTCCAGAATGCCATATAGCTGTTATCATACAGGATGTAGACTTCTAAAGTGGGCTTCTTTCCCTCGGTAGTATGCGTTTATGGTTGGTTGTGTGTGCGTGCGTGCATGGTTATTCCTTGTCTTTTCATGGCTTCATGGCTCATTTCTTTTTAGTGCTTAATCATACTGCGTTATCTGGATGCGCTACAGTTTATCCATTCACCTACTGAAAGACATCTTGGTTCCTTCCAGGTTTTGGCAATTATGAATAAAGCTGCTATAAACATCCACGTGCAGGTGTTTGTGTGGACATAAGTTTTCAGCTCCTTTGGGTAAATACCAAGGATGTGATTGCTGGACGGCAAGAGTATGTTTAGTTTTTAGAAACTGCCAGCCTGATGTGGAGCTCGATCTCACGACCCTGAGATCATGATCTGAGACGAAACCAAGAGTTGGATGCTCAACCGATTATGCCACCCATTGCCCCTATATTTCTACATTTATTTAGTTTTTTTTTTTAAGATATTTATTTATTGGAGAGAGAGAATAAGAGAGTGAGCACGAGCCGGGTGAGGGGCAGAGGGAGAAGCAGACTCCCTGCTCAGCAGGGAGCCCTATGCGGAGCTCAGTCCCGGGACTTCCAGATTATGACCTGAGCAGAAGGCAGATGTTCAACTGACTGAGCCACCCAGGTGCCCCTTATTTAGTACTTTGATTTCATTCATCAGAGTTTTGTAGTTTTCCTCATGTAGTTCTTGTAGAATTTTTTTCGTTAGATTTGTACTTAAGTAGCTGTTATTTTATTTATTTTTTAAATTTATTTATTTGACAGAGACACAGTGAGAGAGGGAACACAAGCAGGGGGAGTGAGAGAGGGAGAAGCAGGCTCCCCGCCAAGCAGGGAGCCCGATGCGGGGCTCAATCCCAGGACCCTGGGATCATGACCTGAGCCGAAGGCAGACGCCCAACCGACTGAGCCACCCAGGCACCCCAAGTAGCTGTTATTTTAAATTATTGTGTTATTTTTGTTTAAGTCAAGAGTTCATGTCTGCATACAACTCTGCTATTCAGCAATTGTCATCGAGCTAACACTGCTGAAAAATGGGAAGTAAAAGTAGCCGAAGTAGATTTCTCAGAATCTGTTTATTTATTTATTTAGTTAGTTAGTTATGTAAGATTTTATTTATTTGACAGAGAGAGAGCACAAGCAGGGGAAGCGGCAGGCAGAGGGAGAGGGAGAAGGAGGAGGAGAAGCAGGCTCCTGGCTGGGACCCTGAGATCATGACCTGAGCCGAAGGCAGATGCTTAACTGACTGAGCCACCCAGGCATCCCAGAATCCATGCATTTAAACTTATATCTTTTATTCATGGGAAAGCCCTTTGCTTATGCCCTACGTGCTTTGGATTGCTCTGAGGATTTTTTTGTATTACATTGCTCAGCACAGTTAGTGATCATGTTGGTGACATTATTTTATTAGTCAGGATTCTTTTTGTCCTAAGTGGCAGAAACCCAATGAAATCTGGCTTGAGCAAAAGAAGGGCTTTATTGCTTCTCAATACTGAGAAGTGTAGTGGTAAAACTGGCTTTTGGTTTTGCTGGATCTAGGTGTTCTACTTATGTTTTCAGAGATTTGTCATCTCTTTATCTCTTGGTTTTCTGTCTCCTGCGTTGGGTTCATTTCTGGGCAAGTGCTTCCTATACAATGGCAACGATGGCTACTGGCAAATCCAAGGTTATAGTCTCCCAGTTTAGTCACCCAAATGGAAAAAGAGGGTCTTACATTAATCGTAGTCTCAGGGCTGATTGCACCAGGCCCAGTTTGGGTCATAGGCTGATCAATGAACAAGTCACCAAGATTTTTGGAGAGAGGGGTAACTCTGAGATGTTGATTGGGTGATGAGGGAGTATGTATGTGTGTGCGGGCCTGTTCACTGCCACCTGGATTCTATAGCCTGAGAGTGCGGCAGGGTAGTTTTGCAGAGAAAATCTGGTGCTGTTAGCAGAAGAAGGGAAAATGGATGCTAGGCAGCCAAAACAGATGTCCATTGCAGTCATCAAGAAAATGTTTTATTCAAAATATTCTTTTCAAAAAAGCAGTGAGATGTATAATCTAGCTTGGAAAGATTTACCACCAAAATGTTTCAGTGCTTAAAAGTATAGGTCTTCAGCTTCCTCAAAAATTGCCATATAAGCCTGATTCCCCAGGAGTCTGTGACTGAGATCTTATTATCGTACATCTGATTTTTAGAATTCCTTAATCACTTATTCTCTGAGCACTCGCATTAGGTTCAGCACTGTGCTAGACTCTCTGGAAAGTGGAGTGTAAGCTTTGTAATATGGGAACTACACCTGGTATTTTAAATGTTTAGGAGACTTTTTTTGTTTTTTAAACCTTTAGGAAATTGTATTCTAGCTTTTGAACTTCTTTTGGTATTATTTCACAACACATTTTGCATTTCCTTCTTTATGTTACATTGAAAGCATGCAGTGTGCTCAAAGGCTTTCATTAGAAAAAGAAAGCTTTACTGAAGATCTCACTATGAGCTTGCTTTGCCCAGCAGGAAACTATAATAAGTTGCTTGATTTAAAGACAGTTTTCTTACCTTTAATGTGTTCATAGGCATTAGAATTTTATGCTATCACAAAGCCTTATTTGAAGAGAAAATAGTTGCAGATGAGTTGCTGTCTAGATTATAACAATGTCATTAAGTATCTTCATGGATAATTTGTAATAAAAACAACCTAATGGAAAGACTGTAGGCTTTGAAATTAGATTTCTTCTGCCACTCACTAATTGTTTGACCTTGGGGAAGTTATTAAACTGAATTCTAACTTGGCCATTGTTTAAATGGGACTTATATCTATTTGACAGGTTGTTTTGTAAATTAGAGACAATATGTATTTAAATGCCTAACACAGAAACTGGTACAAATAGGCATTCTTTTGGTGACTTAATTCAACATTTTCCCTAAGTGAAAAACAAAAATACCCAAACTCCAAACCAAAACCGAGCAATAAAACTTCCTGCAATTGTGATTTTTGCTAAGCGAGTAAATCTTCCTTCTGTTAGAATTAAATTCCTTTTTGAAAGGGTCCAAATATTAGAATAATAGTGAGATGACGATTGAAACTTGTTGAAAAGAAAATTGTCTGTCAATTTTCTCTTTCAGAAACTGTAAGATTAGTTCTGTGTTTCCAGGAAAGCATACTTTGGATACATGGATAATTTCAAATGATCAACTTATATATATATATATGTTTTTCCTCCACCTACATGTTACAGTTAAACTTTAACAAAAACAAGAATCAATCCTCGGTTACCAGGGTTTTTTATTTAAACTGTCTTCTTGTGAGACGAGCCAGATGCCAAGAAAATAAGCTGGGACTTATCAAAACAGCCCATTTCTGGAATAAGGTGTATAGTTAGTGTATATTTAGCCCAGTTCTCTGTCCTCAACAGTAATCATCACTGATACTCAGAATCACGGAATTGGTTTCTAAAACATGAAAGAGTTTTATTAGTTTGTTAGATTGTATTTATATGAAAGGAAAATTGACAAAAGTATTTGGGAAAGATTTTCTACAAAGACTGAAATGAAAAATCTTTTCATCATGGCTGACAATGAAATAGGAAATCAGCTAAGCAAAGCATTTAATTTATTCCCTCTTCCTACTAAATATTTTGGTTAATTGGAGTTCCTCCCCCGCCTCCCCCACCAAATTTCAAGCATATAATTAGCAAAATCTAGCTTAGAGCATGGTTTCTAGAATCAGATCTTCTGGATTCACATTTCAACTCTACTACTTATGACTTATATCCCTCTGTGATTTTGGGCAAATTAATCTCTCTCTCGTTTTAGTTTCTTAAACCATAAAATGGGGTGATGATAATAGTATCTCAATGTTATTGTACAGATTAAATGAGAAAGAAAATATTAATTCAACATGGGACATGGCAGAGTGCCTCTCAGTTTGAACTTTCATTAAAGAAAAGTAAGTTGGATTTGTTCTGATTCTTCACACTAGAAGTTGAGCATCATCAGGGGTCTGAGCTGGGGTAAGGTCACCTGTTCATGTTGTAGGTTCTTTCCTTCTCTGTGCTTAATAGCAGGGCATTAGGACCAGGTCTAAGGTAGTCCTAGGCCCAGGGCCTTTAGGAGGCTTGAGGTTTGGGAGGTTTCTTTCTTGCCTCCAGCAGCTGTGGCAAGTCTGGTGTAGGTTTTTAAAAAGTTTTTAATGCCTGGGGTGGACCCTGGAACAAGCTGACCTAATTTCTCTTGTGTTGCGGACTGGAGATTGAGTTGACTCAGGTTTTATTTGGGCTTCTCTGGATCTGATGCAGCATAAAAGCTCAGGTCTAGACCAATTTAAGTTAGAGATTTTAGGGCTGACCACTGGTACGTTTCCTCCTTTTTGCTTAGGAAGATATTTTAATATCACACTTCATCCCTCTGGCAATATTTATTACAAGCCTGCTGTGTGATAAGTGCTTGGGGGGAGCGCAGGGAGGGGATTCCAGGCAGAAGGCAAAGCATTTGCAAAGCTAAGGAGGAATACTTCTTTTATTAATAAAAAATACGATTTTTAGTCAGATTATTATCAGTTTGAGGGGACCCTATACAATCACGCTCAGCCTGACAGTTCTGCAAGGGCAGAGGTCTTTGTTTACTTGGTTCACTGATCTGTCCCCAGCACCTAGAACAGTGAGTGGTGCATAGTAGTAAATATATTTGTTGAACAAATGAATTGACACAGTTTCACTTGATTGCAATGAACCTTGCTATTTTGATTAGTCTCTGCAGTTTTCTTGTAGACGGATATCTCATTTCCAGTAGGTTGATGGCTGTTCATTTCACTATATTCTGTTTTTTAATGGAAATTCTTGGATAGAACTGGGGGGGGGGCATTTATGTTAGAAGCAAGAGGTATCTTACAGTTTTCTCCAACAATTTTTCTGGAAGCTTTTTCTGCCTTTTCTGTGAGCAGATGTACTCGGGATGAAAAGTTTAAAGGAGGGCTCACTCACATTTGGCTCACTAGGCGAGGAATGCCTTTTCCTCTTCATTTAGTAAGTGTCCATCAGACTTCCCAGAGTACAATGAGGCATTTACCCAAGGCCTCAGCGGCAGCCCATACTTTTTGCATTTTAGGCTTTTTCTGCCACCCCTGGGAAACTGCCTGGTGGTCTGGCATCATGGGAATTTGTCTCACTAAAAGCTCTTTCCCCACCCTTTCCTTCAGGAGAAGCAGTGGGTATAGTGGCAGGAGCTCTGGCCTTGGTGTCTGAATTTTGGCCACAACTAATAGTAATCTGGCCTTTGCGAAGTTCTTCATCCTTTTTGCTGAGTTTTCTCAATTGCAAATGTGATTTTGATAATGTGTAGTGTTGCTGTGAAGACTAAATGAAATAATAGCAACAAAATCATTAACAGTGCCTTGTTTTCTTTCTTCTGTCACATCAAATCATTGTTTTCCACTCTTAGCCTCCTGACACGAAAGGACACCTATGTTATTTTTCATAGCTCAGAGAACTGTAAGGTCTTTGATAATGGTTCTCTGTGTGTGTGTGTGTGTGTATTTGGTGAAGCAATGTGGAGTTTGGCGAATATATTTTTAAAACATGGAAAAGCAAAAAAAAAAAAAAACCACAAACAAACATGGAAAAGCTACATTAAAAAAAACCAAACAACTCATACTTAATTTAGAAGTTTTCCATGGGACGCCTGGGTGGCTCAGTCGGTTAAGCGTCTGCCTTCGGCTCAGGTCATGATTCGCATTGTGCTCCTTGCTCAGCGGGAAGCCTGCTTCTCCCTCTGCCTGCCACCCCCCCCACTTGTGATTGCTCTCTCTCTGTCTCTCTGACAAATAAATAAAATCTTAAAAAAAAAAATTTTTTTTTTTTTCCCCAGAATATGACCTTTAAAGTAAGGATCTTTCAAGACCGTTCCTGGGCCCATACTCTGCTTCCCATAGAGGGCATAGCATGCTTTTGTGTTTACATGTTGGTGAGTGAGTGAGCGAGCGTGTGTATGTGAAAGAGAAAGAAAGAATGAAAATATGTGTGGTGGAAGAGATATTTTAGCCTGCTTTTGTAACTTTATCTTTCTGTGCAATGTGCCAAAAGTTATTTCTCCCTAGGGAGTGTCTCTTTCAACAGTTTTTGAAGGCAGCATAAATTCTCACTTGGTGTTCAAGGAAGATGGTAATACAATTCAGTACAGCCAGAGTATTTTCTTTAACTTGTTAGAAACCAAAATGTGATTGCAGTGGCAAAGTTGTCAGCGCACTCAAGTTTAACAAGTGTTCGAAGGATTAGTAAAGGAAATGTAGTTTACTCTGCAGCTTTTATGACAAAGAATTTAAAAGGTTTTGCTTTAAGCCCCTCCATGTGTTTCTTCCTTTTCTCCAAAACATACCTCTAAGTTGAAAAGAGAGATGAATCTCTTAGGGAGAAACTATTAACTCTGAGGGAGTTTATCATTGTTTGAGAGGAAGCAGAACATTTACATTTGAATCAGCTCTGAGTGTAGCTTGTGCCCTAATCTCGTTCATCATAGAAGTTGGTGAAGAGTTTAAGTACTTCCTACTTTGTGTTCTGGTCCTTGTGGTGCCATCCTAATTTTCTCCGGGATCATAAATTTCCTAATTCAAAGTAAGCAAACTCCTGAGACAATGTGTGCGTTGGCTTTGCTTGGAAACGCTTTGTGCAATTGTCACAGTCCTCTGAGCAGGGCCACTGGCCAGAATTGTTGCATTTTCACAGCACTGATTACCATACAAAAAAATAGCATAAGAAAGACAAAATATTTCAGGAAGTGTGAAATAGAGCAGATAAAATCACCTCTATCACAATCCCACTTTGATATTTTGAATATTCCCGTTTGACACAGTTGCAGTTGGTGTATAGTTTTAAATGAGAAAGTAACCATGTTTGTCATAAACACTTCGATCAATTTTATTATTATTATTTTTAAGATTTTTATTTATTTGAGAGAGAGAGTAAGAGAACAAGAGAGGGGGGCAGGGTCAGAGGGAGAAGCAGACTCTGCTGAGCAGTGAGCCTGATGCGGGGACTTGATCGTGGGACTCCAGGATCATGACCTGAGCCGAAGGCAGACGCCTAACCAACTGAGCCACCCAGGCGCCCCCACTTCGATCAGTTTTTGAAGGCTCTATCAAAGTCTTACAGTTTGATTAACCAGTTCCCTTTTATTATACATACAAATGCAGCCTCTTTTAAAATAAGACCATACTACTCGCAAGTTTTGGACTTTTGTGACCAAATCTTTGGTATTGCCTTTTTTTTGGCTGTGGGGGACAGGGAGGGGTTGGGGAGGTGGAGAGGCAGGGAGAGGAACAGAAAGGGCTGAGGAGAGCTTTGTCAAAGATAAACTGTTACAGATGGACATGTTTTTCTAAGTCTTCAGTTTTTTTTTTTTTTTTAAAGAGTTTACCCATTTTTATTATTTGAGAGAGAGAGCATAAGTGGGGTGAAGGGCAGAGGGAGAAACAGACTCCCCGCTGAGCAGGGAGCCCTATACGGACTTGATTCCAGGACCCTGGGATCATGACCTGAGCTGAGGGCAGACGCTTAACCTACTGAGCTACCCAGGTACCCTTCAGTCTACAATTTGTAAGAAGCCTTAAATTGAGCCATTGTCTGAGATTACAAAATAAGGTGTTATGTTAGTATTTTGCTCTATCAGGAATTAAAATATAATATCTTAAAAAAATTAGATTTTAGGGATCCTTGGGTTGTTCTTTTTTTTTTTTTTTTTAATTCATGAGAGACAGAGTGAGAGAGAAAGGCAGAGGGAGAAGCAGGCTCCCAAGGAGCAGGGAGCCCGATGCGGGACTCGATCCCAGGACCCTGAGATCATGACCTGAGCCGAAGGCAGACGCTTAACCATCTGAGCCACCCAGGCGCCCTCCTTGGGTTGTTCCTAATGCATACTTCTGTCATTGATTTTTACTTTCTTATCTTGAGGGCCATTGATGGATTTAGGTCATTTTAGCTTAAAGAGAATAGAAACCATCTACCTAAAAGACCAGTTGGTGGGAGAAATTCTTTGTATTTGCTCTTCTGCCTTGCTAAGACAGCTGTGTCCTGGACTGGAGTTAGCTTTTGTAGCAGCTGTGAAGTCCTCACCCTTAACAGAAAATGTTCCCAGTGAATGTTTGTTTCTGTGACTTGGGACTGTCATTCAAACCCACCCCAAAGAAACCGGGTATGTACAATACTTCATGGGTGTCAGATGAAGAAATCTTGTTGGAACTATGGTTTCATTAAACCCAATAGCTTATTTTATTTTTATTTTTATTTTTCTTAAAGGAATTAGTAAGTTAGGATTTGGGAGGTGTAGCCTGTGTTCATTCCTTAGAGATTGGGACAAGAATTTTGCCTTTGCAGAAAGACCTTGTGTAGTTAGGGACTAGCTTGAAAATGCTTTGCCTGGCATTTGCACTGGGCATATTTGGAAAGGAAAGCCTCTTTGCATTGTGCATTTAGAAAAGTGTCTGTAAGCGTGCTTAGAAAATGGCAGCTTTTGCTGGTCTTGGCTGTCAATGTCTTGCTGCTACTGACTGTGTTTAACCAGAAAGGGAAACTCAGAGTAGAAAAAGTCTCACTCCCAAGACTTTACAAGAAAACCCCTCTTTGTTGATTTATATATATATATTTTAAAGGAGCTTGACATCTTCATCAAGTTCACAGTGGGCTTGCTTTGTTTGCTTTCTCTTGAATGCTTGATAAGATTTTTCTTCTATTGTTTTGTGCAGCAAGAACAGATCTTTCCATGGCTGGGGTGGGTTTTTTGTAAATCCACAATATGGTCATTGTCTGGTGGTGAATAATTGTGGCTGCTTTTTGTACAACCAGAACTAAGGCTTTGGCTGTGAACAGATTCCTTCTTAGCGTGAAAAGGGACTAATCCATGTAAATACAGCCCCAAAATAAAGCTTTACAGAAAAAGGGGAAGGCCGCTAAGCAGGAGGGCACAGGTCAGCAATTTAACCTTTAACCTAACAAATAAGAAGCATGAAAGTTCCAGAATTGGTTTACAAAAGAAAGCTCCTGTGATCTGTCAGTTTTTCTTTTCAGGAGGGAGCTGGGTGAGAGATCTGACTGACAGCTAGTGCCTTTTAACTGCAGACTGAAATTAACTGCCAAATCGAAACTTGAATATGTGAAGGAGATTTTTTCTTAAATAAATTGAGGTGGCAGAATAGGCTACATCAGCATTGGTCAGGCAGGGTCTCACATGAGGTTTCTCCCCTTGAAGTGGGGGGCATAGGCATTTGACTGGACTACCTTTTAAGATCCCTTCCAAGTTTAAGAAAGTCTGGGGCCTGACTCTTACCAAAGTAGACATGAACTTAGCAGTTTAAGGCCAGATGAAACTCCTTCCTCTTTTGTTACTATCACTGATACCCTCTGTGGACTTTTCATGGTTCCATAAATTAATTGCGACCTTTACTAAAGATTTGTTAAGAGCTTTCTGTAAATACAATTAATGTGTTTGCCACAAAATAGCCATCTAGTGATTTCATAATATGTACAACTTTTACAACCTGATGCACTATTAGAAGCTCTGTCGTGCCACGTGAGCACTGTAAAGCAGAGGACACAGGCTTCCTTTCATGTGCTGCTGCTTTGTTCAACATGCTTAGGCATTATTAGCAGATACAATCGAGGAAATTAAAGCTGCAGAGAGTGAAATAGAGGTGTTTATTAGGCAATGCAGTGGGGGAAATGGGAAGCTGTGAAAAATGAGGGATTGCCCTGTTTCCTACATGTGCTTGAAGAGTTAACAAAATAAGGTCTGTGCTAAGTGGCAAGTTTTACTTTTATGCTGTTGTACTCATTTACAAACTTTGTAAACAGTTTGTATTTATTTAATCACAACAGGTTATCTTGTTAATGAGTGTTAGTTTTTGCTTAAAGCATAATACATCTGAAGTCAACTGTTCTATTTCACTATAGAGAATTCTGTAACTGATAAAAACTTTAATTAATGAGAATCATTCAGATTAAAAAGAAACAATGAACTAATGACTTTAAAGTAGGCTCCCTGTAGATTAATAAGAATAGTAATTATACTGTGTAACTCCATTGTGGAAACAAAGTCCCAGGGACGATTGTTTTAGTTTTTCAGCTGTCCGTAGTATGATTGTATAAGTTGTTTAAAATTTACTCTTTTTAAGGGCCTAGTGGCCTGCCTCATTTTCCCCAAGGGCTTTAGAGACCAGAGATAACATAATGCTGCAGACTAAAATTAGCATAAAGTGGCTACCTTCAGTTATTAGCTTAGGCACCTACTCTTTTTCCTAGCTGATTACAATAGCTTCCTCACTGGCTTTTATGCTTTCTTTCACATCCATGTTTAGTGCTGTCATCTGAGGGGTCTTTTAGAAGCACAGCTGAGACCACAGGACTCCCCTTCTTACACCTTTCTGTGTCCTCTTATCCCCACCAAGCTCAAGTCAGGCTCATTAGCAGGGCCAATGAGGTCTTCCATGACCTATCCCCTGACTATCCCAGCATCGTCTTAGCCAGCTCATTCCCTCCTAAATATGTATCTTCCAATATGTCCCAATTGAAGTGCATGCATGTTGTCTATTTCCATATCCTATCTGGTTTCCCAGAAATGTAAGAAAGGCTGATATCTTTAAAAGGGGGATCTAACACTGATTTTTTTGGGGGGAAAAAAAAAAGCTAACATGTGTATAGGCTTCACATTGTAAATGGTCCCATGCTCTTCTCTTTGATCTTCACAGCAACAATACAGAATGGGCCATGTTTTCTGAGAGGTACTTAATATTTGAATGGATGGATGAATAAATGAATGAACTGTGGAGTCAGAAAACACGACTTATAGTCTAAATTCTTCTAGTTATTAGGCATGTAATTTTAGATAAGTAACTTAACCTCTCAACCTACTTGCTGACTTGTAAAATTAGGTCTCTGCTAGCCTTGCTTGTCACATTAGATGGTATGAGGACCGAATGAAATAATGTACAGTAAATAAAAATGCTTTTCATACTGTAAACCCCATGCAAATGTTGGTTTCTGCTGTGAATATTCTTAATGTATTCCAGGTCCTATAAATGAAGAGAAAGCATTCATGGATATAGATAGATTTGTGTTTTAATGACTGAAAGAACATCAGAACTGTTTTATTCATATCATGTTAAAATATAAGCCCACTTTGATAGCAAACAGAAAACAGTATACCCTTGTTTTCTTTCATAAAGAAAATGTCAGGTTTATACTGTTAGTAAATGCTAACAAAGGAAGCACATACTGTATGGTAAACGGGTGTTCAAATGCAGTGTTTAGAGGCTTGTCTTTGCTCTGCATTCTCCTTGCGTTGCCTCTAAAGAACCTTAGAGCCATATTTGCCTTCTAGCTCTGTGAACTATATACAACTCTTTTGGTAAGTTGTTATTTTTTGTATGCATTTTTTTGGTATTCATTTTTGTACGCTATTATTATCTCTGGATTTACTTGTCCTCCTTTTATTTTCCTTTTATTCTTACTCTCTCAGTTTACATGTGTATTTTTTATCCTTTGAACTATATATATTTCTGTAAGACTTCTCAAACTGTTACTGGAATGTGCTGGAGTGTAAACTCTCCCCGTGTGATCTTAGTCATACCTTGGTTTCTCCTGTCACCTACAGACTGATAGTTCCTTAGTCTGTGTCTTTGGCTCAGACTCCTGAGTGCTGGGCTTGGATCCCCTGCCAGTGCTGCTTCAGGATATGCCACAGGTTCCCCAAATTGAATTTAACACTCCCCCCAACATAGACACATCTGTTTCTCCAGTATTCTAGCCCCCCCCCCCCCCCCCCCCCCCCTGCTCGCTACCCCGTCCTAAACTGTTCCTTCTATTCCAGGGTCTTTTTGAATGGCATTAGTGCTCATTCACTTGCTCATGCCAGAAACCTAAAAGTCATCCTGGATTCACCCTACGTCCAATTAAACTTCAGTATTTCTTTTCATGTTTTTTTAAAAAGCTTTAAAAATATTTTAATCTCAGAGTTACAGAAAAGTTGTAATTATGCTGCAAGGAACTTGTTTTCCCCTGTACCATTTGTGAATAAGTTGCAGACTTCCCCTTCAAATAATTAAGTATTTGCTGCAAACAAGGAGATTCTTCTGCATTACCACAATACACCCGTCAAAATGAGGAAATTAATATTGATACAGTACTGACATCTAATTCTCAGAGTTTCGCCAGTTGTCCCAGTAATGTTCTGTAAAGCAGAAGGACTCTGTTCAGGACCCCATACTGCATTTAGTTTTATGTCTCTTTAGTCTCCCTCAGTCTGGAACACTTCTCAGGCTTTCTTTGACTTTCACAACCTTGACATCTGAAGATTGCAGGCCTCCATTTTTGTTGGTCTGATGTTTCCTTATGGTTAGACATAGTTTAAGCATCTTTGGCAGGGAAATTAATAGAAGTGTTGCTGTGCTGTTCTCATTATATCCTATCAGATAATGCACAATTTCAACTTGTCCCCTTCCTGATAATGATCACATGATCACCTGATTAAGATCATATTTGCCAGGCTTCTTTATTGAAAAGTTACTCTTTACCACCTTTTTTTTTTTTTTTTTTTAAGATTTTATTTATTTGAGAGAGAGCATGAGCCGGAGGATGGGACAGGGAGAAGCAGGCTCCCCACTGAGCAGGGAGCCTGATGCAGGGCTCAATCCCAGGACCCTGGGATCATGACCTGAGCTGAAGGCAGACACTTAACCAACTGAGCCACCCAGGCATCCCACCACTTTGTAATTAACAAATGTTTTGGGGAGAGTACTTTGAAATTATACAAATATTCCATTATACTTTCAATTTGTTTATTTGGCTTTGGACTCATCATTTCCTTTTTCATTAAAGGCTATTATTGAATTACTCGGATGATTATGTGACTGAATTGCATTATTTAGTCTGTTCCAGCTTTGATCTGTAGGAGCCAGCTTGAAGGAGCTCTTTCGCTTTTGACATGTCCTCCTCATTCTCTGAACTCTTCTTTGCTTTCTGGCACAAGATGTTCCATGCTCATCTTTTACTTTTCTTTGGCTTAAAAGCTGCCATTTCTCCAGTGAGTCTTGGTTCCTCCTAGTGGAGAGTGCTATTTAAAATCTGGGTGGTAAATGTACTCATTGCTGTTTGGGTGTTGCTATCTCTAAGCCTTCTTAGTAGACAGAGCTGGAGAGTTTGTGCTGTGTATGTGCACACACATTTACATCTGTATGTATTTCTGTATCCATCTGTGTATACTGAAAAGTGTGAGTTCACGCCAGTATTTCCAGTTTCAATCTAACACCACAGGAGTCATTCTAGTTTCCTCCCTTGCATATTTGTAACTTCCTTCTTTGGCAGCAAGCAGCCAGGTTCCTGTTATACTTAATACATCTACTTATTAATCTCTGGTATATGACCATTCTCTCATCATGGCTGCCACCACTCCCTTCCTAGCATGGATGCCTTTCCCCACTAGGGTTCTGATACCATATGCCACTCTGCCTCGGCTACTTGGATGCCCGCCTCATCCAGCTTGGGCTTTGACAACCCATGACAGGCTGGTCCTTCATTATGCATGCTTTCTTCTTCTTGGGTTTTGACACCCCATACATGACTGCCACTTCCCTCCATGTTGTCCTCATCCTGCTCGGGATTTGACACCCTGTATTAAGTGGCCTCTGCATGGATGTCCCTTTAGCCTCTCAGGTGTTCTGACATCTCACATTAGGCTGCTGCTCCCTGTGGATGCTCTCTTCTCCCTGCTTGTGCTCTGACTTCTAACACTGGGCAGCTCCCCCTGTGTGGACACCCTTGTTACTCTTCTTGGGTTCTGACACTCTATGCTGGATTGCCCCTTACAGCATGGACACCCTCCTCATAGTGCTTGGACTCTGTCTCCCCATGTTGGGTGCCTGCCTTTGTGGATACCATCCTTCACTGTTCTAGACCACTTGTGGCTACTTCTTGCCAAGTGTGGACGTGTTCCTTGACCTTAGAATTAAATTGTTAACTAGGAAGAGGGGAAGAGAAAGGGGAAGTTTAATTTCTTGATCTCTTTTTTGTCTTCTTTTTTTTTGTCATCCAATTCCATTGTCTTTGTCTTGGTTCTGGCTGTCCTTATTCTTTCTTGGGTTTATTGCCACATAGTTGGTTTTCTGGGCTGGAGTCTTTCCCCTTCCTATCTACCATTCTGCGGTTAGTGAGATATGTGTATTAAATAGATGTATGTGATCATGCTTGTCCCTTGCTTAAACTCTTTAATGCCTTTCCATTACCTGTAGGGTAATACTCAAATCCTGGGCTTAGTATACAAGGACCTTCATGACTTGACTGACCTCTCCTCCCTCATCTCTCACCAACGCCTGTCATTGACCTTGTGCTCTAGCTAAATCACTTTAATCTCTTCTGCTTCCATTCCTTAGGACTTGGTCTTTCTCCTTCCTGTGCCATCCTCTTTCTCCTTATTTTCTTGGTGTACTTGCATTGTCCTTTAGGAGTCCGTTCTGGTACCCCCTCTTCTAGAAGGCTGCCTCTAGTCATCCCTTTTCTCTGTCCACCCTTACTTCCCCCTCCCCCTTACCCCATGCAGACTTGGATAAGATGACTTTCCTCTTGGTACCCTGTATATTGTATTATAATATCTTTTCCTATTATACTTGAGGGCAGGAACTGTATTGCCTACATTCTTTGCCAAAGAATTACCCTATTCAGTAGGTAGCTTGCTAAATGAAGAGTCATTTAAAAATATTTCTGTTTTAGAGTAGTTCTCAGTTAGTGGGTTTGTTTTGTCCAAATAAGCAAGGCAATATTAGTTGTTTGTGAGGCTTTTGAAATAGCCCCATTTACATAGGACTGGACTTTATAATTGTATTTTTTTTTTAGAGTGGGATTTTACCTATAGTTATATTTACTTGTAGAATATCTCCAGGGATTTATCCTTGTTTCCCCTAGCAGGGTGAAAAAGAGATTTAGAGTGTATCAAGGATCTGTTCATTATCTTCTCTTTCCCATGCACTGCACTTATTACGACTATGCATGTAGTAGGCTACTATCTAGGTAGCTGATAAAGACATGCTTGACAGAGAGACAGGAGAGGGGAGACAGACTTCACACGGATTGTTAACCATTTCCCTAATTGATGAAATCACTCAATTCATTTGTTTTTTGGTTCACTTTGCTTTCTGGATCAGTTTGAATTGAATTTTTTGATCAGAGGCAAAGTTGTAAGTAACCTCCAGGGTCCTCTAACATGCAGTAGTTCTTCAGAAAGGTGGTGATTGAGGCCAAGAAATAGTCTCAGGTTCCTGGGCAGGAGAGCTAGCTCAGGGCTGGAATGAATGTTCACTACTTACCATTTTTGTTAAGAGAGACCGGGAGGCCTGATTATCAGAAGAAAAGTACTAAGCATGATCAGGCTTAAAATGAGATAATGTAGGGGCGCCTGGGCGGCTCAGTCAGTTAAGCATCTGCCTTCAGCTCAGGTTGTGGTCCTGGAGTCCTGGGATCGAGCCCCACATCGGGCTCCCTGATCAGTGGGGAGCCTGTTTCTCCCTCTCCTACTCCCCCTGCTTGTGCGCGCTCTCTCTCTTTCTCTGTCAAATAAATAAATAAAATCTTTAAAAAAAATGAGATAATGTAACAAATTCAAACCTGATCTGTAAATACTTCCATCTTGCCCCAGCTGTTGCTGCTGCATACTTGTGTCACCCAGGGTTTCCCTTCTGGTGCAAATTGTATGCTCAGATAGTACAAGTGACCTTGTGAAGGTGAAGATATATACGTTTATTTTAGAAGTAGTTCATTTAGGTGTATCGTAATAAAGTATCTAGAAGAGTGGCTTCTTCATCTGAGAACTTCTCCAGCCCCGTGAGAGGAACAGTGGCCTTGTGGAGAAGCTAGCATCTCCAGACAGAAAGCTGGCTCTGAGGGCTGCCCTGGAGTGCTACTGAGTGGTTTCTTTACTCTGTTATGGAGCCCTTCTTGTGGCAAAAAAGAAATCTCTTAGAAACCCTCACAGAAGGATTTGTTCCTGAAAACCTGAGTGTTAGCAGAGTAAACTAGCTAGAGCTCATAATTTCAGTGTCTTCTATTCAGGGCCTTTTACAGAAGTGTTGTTTTAAATGAAATATTTTCTCTTCCCACCCCTCTCTCCTCATCTTTTACACAACAGCTGGGGAGTCAACTCTACCCTGCCCTGTGCATAACCTATCACTGGTTATTTACAGTCAAATTTAAAATGAAGAAAATCATCTTGGGGAGTTTTTTTTCTTAACCAGTTGTACTCTGATCAGACAATGGTTTTGAGTATGTCAGGCTATTTAAGTACGGTTTATAGGGCGGTGTTTTCAGGATGTTCTTGAGATTCAGTCCTATTTTTCAATATTCCATATGCTGTTGTGGTCCATAAAGTGACCATTCTTATTTGTTTTAGAGAGAGAGAGAAAGCGCACAAGTGTGAGCAGGGGGAGGATGGGGAGAGACAGAGGGAGTGAGGATCCCAAGCAGGTTCCATGCCCAGCGCAGAGCCCGATGGGGGGCTCGATCTCATGACCCTGAGGTCATGACCTGAGCCAAAATCAAGATTTGTGTGCCCAACCGGCTTGAGCCACGCAGGCGCTCCTGACTATCCTTGTTTTTAATTGCTTAGTGATCCTACTTGTTTCAATGGGGGCTCACAAGTGCACCAGCAGTGTGATGTCATCGCATGGATTTGCATGGTCTGAATCCCTGACAGCCTGGGCTTTCTTCATATACTGACTCATGAATTCAAACAGGTATTGGAGGGACCAGTAAGTGCAGAGGATATAAATAAAACACTTTGTTTTTAAGAAGTTTAAATCTGATGAGGAAAATAAACACTAAGCCAGTAACTATAGCTATTTGGGATAAGTATATTAGAAAGAGGCCAGAGTGCTGTGGGAACACAGTAGAGGGAGCAGGGAGCAAACAATTGTGTACCCAGTTGCAATGGAAATATATGTACACCTAGTCTCTTCCAAGCTGTGCCCCTCAAAGTTTCATCCCATTATAGCATAAGCTCAGACCCCTCCATTCCCTGAACTGTATCAGGCCTAGATGGGGATGAGGCACCTTAGATACAGTTCCTTAAGTGCAGCTTCTGAAGCACAGGCCTTTCTAATTTGTAAGCTAAGAGAAGTTATCTGTCCGTCCCCGCCCACCGCCGCCCCATGTAATGGCGGGACAGTCTTAAGACAGCTGTTATAGACACCTTTCTTCTAAAAGGAGGAAGGGACATAGGAGCACACAGAAGGCCCTGCTCCATAGCAGTTCTGAAATAAGGCTGGGCAAATGTCAGAAGATTCTTTATGGAGACTCAGTCCTACTCCTGAGAATGATTCTCCATGGCTCCTAGTACCACCTTCTAGGCTTTTGGATTCTGAGTTATCTTTTTTTAAGAATTTTTTTAAAATAAAAGGTTATGTTTTTTAACTCAGTAGTTTTTGCAGCCTGTTTCTGGCCTGTAGAGTTTGGTGTTTCCAATGCCTGTTGTTTTTTTGTTTGTTTGTTTGTTTTTTCTTCATTTTGTGTTGTCTCTGTCACTTTCAGCTGCTCGTGTTTTTCCCAGCACAGGTCTGTAAAGTACTTCATTCTCCTGTGGATCTTTTGGAATTTGGTCCTTCACATTATATTCATATTCACAAATGTCTTTGAGATTAGCCCTTTTCTACTTTGGGTTTCTGATGAGGCCACTGAGGAAATTATACTCTTAAGCTTATTAAAAGCCTTGCTGTTTGACTGAATGGTTCTCTATAATACCACCTTGGATCTTTCACTGGTCTTACAGAGACTTTTAAAATTATACTTTCAGCTTCATCTTTAGACAGTGTTATCCTAGGAATGCTCTGGATTTGATCTTTACCCAGAGGCCATTTCTTAATTTTAACATCATTTGTCCTCTGAAGAGGCTAGAAATGGATAAAGAAGTCCAGTTACATGCATACAATAGAATATTAGTAAGTAATAAAAAGGAACAAAGTATTGATACACTCATCAACATGGATGGATCTCAACATGGTGATGCTGAGTGAAAGAAGCCAGACAAAAAAAAAAATACATACTGTCTGATTGCATTTATAAAACCTCGTAGAAGGTGCAAATGAATCTACAGTGACAGAAACCACATCCGTGGTCTCCTAGGGATGGGTGGTGGGGAGTGGAAGGGAGGAGTAGATTACAAAGGAGCAGGAGGAAATTTTGGGGAGTGATTGATTGTGGCCATGGTTTCATCAGTGAAAAAATAGGCTAAAACTCATCAAATTGTACAGTTCCATCTTTTTATTTTCTTATTTTTTCCATCTTATGTTGAAATGTGTCTCTTACAAGTAACATTTAGCTGGGTCTTCTAAAGTCCAGTCTGATTATCTGTATCTTTCACTGGGAGTGCTTTTTATATGCTTTTTTATATTTTTTTCCTTTTTGTTCTCTTTTGGATTAATCGGGCATTTTTATTGTATCATTTATTTTCTCATAATTTGAACTTAAGTAGTATTTCTGTATTTTTTAATAGTTACACTAAAAATAATAATGGCTACGACTTAATGTCAGGTTTGCTATGTACTAGTTACTGTTCTACATGCTTAACATATAGCTCATTTAATCCTCACAAAACCCCTGTGAGATAGATACTATTATTGTCTCAGTTTGACAGGTGGGGAAACAGGTGGCATGGAGAGGTTATGTAATCTGCATAATGCCACACAGCTATCAAGTGGTGGATCTGCTCTAGTACTACATTACCCAAATAGTGTGCCTTTAGAATCCATGCTGTTAACTAGAACAAATATGTAGTCTCTGAGAACCTGCTTATGTAGCTTAGCAAGTTAATTGGCATATTTACCCTCCTCCTGAAAAATATAAGGACTTTATATGGTTTAAACTTTGATCACTCCTCTCCCAGCTTGTATGCTTTTATTGTTATGTATTTTACTTTAAACCTGTATATTTAGTTTTAGATAGCCAGTTATTTAGATTGACTGACCTATTTTCTGTTTTCTTTTTTCTCCTTGCATCTCAAACTTTCTCTGCCTGGGGTAATTTTATTATAGCTTGAAAATAATATCTCTTTGTTGCTGGCAAATCTCTGTTTTTGTTTACCTGAAAAGTTTGTTGTGTTTTTCTTTCCCTCCTGGATTGATAGTTACTTTAAGCACATTGGAGCTATCATTTAAGTGTCTTCTGGCTTCTGTTGGTGCTGTTGAAGTCACCTTGCATACTAGTTACCATTTTTAAAGGTAATCTGTCTTGTTCTCCAGTTTAGCAATACACATATGTCTAGCAGTGGATTTTTCTTATGTATCTTGATTAAGATGCAGCTCTGTGAATCTGAGGATTGGGATCTTTCTTCTTTATATCTCTAATTCTCATTTCTTCCCCTACTCTCTCCCTCCTTCTCACTTTTTCCTTCACAATTTTAAACCATGTTATTTTGTGTTTTCAATCTGTTTCTCTCTGCTGCATTTCAGTCCCTTCAAGTCTTTTTGTCCAGTTTCCTAGTTCTCTTTGCAGCTGTGTCTGATTGCAGCTAAAGCCATCAATTCAGTGTTTAATTAATTAATTAATTTATTTAGGCTCCACGCCTAGCACGGAGCCCAATGTGGGGCTTGAACTCACGACCCTGAGATCAAGACCTGAGCTGAGATCAAAAGTTGGACGCTTAACTGACTGAGCCACCCAGGTGCCCTAATTTTAATTATTTTTTAATAGCTTTATTGGGATATATAATTCACATACCATTCATTTCTCCCATTTAGAGAGTACAGTTCGATGGTATTTGTTATATTACATTAATTTATTTAAATTGTGGCAACATGTCTATATATATTATAAAATTTGTCATGTTAACCATCTTAAGTGTACAATTCAGTGGCATTAATTGCATTCACACTACTGTGTAACCATCTCCAGAATCTATTACCAAAACTGTTTTATCACCCCAAACAGAAATTCTGTAACCATTCAGCAGTAACTCCCCATTTTCCCTCTGACCAGCCCCTGGTAACCTCTGATCTACTTCCTGT
This sequence comes from Neomonachus schauinslandi, assembly GCF_002201575.2. NCBI lineage: Eukaryota > Metazoa > Chordata > Mammalia > Carnivora > Phocidae > Neomonachus > Neomonachus schauinslandi. Next base: position 82,613,891 of record NC_058415.1, on the reverse strand, counting down.
CTCTGAATTTCCTTATTTCAGATTATTCATATGAGTGGACTCACACAATATTTATCCTTTGTGGCTGGCTTATTTTCACTTACTGATTTTTTTCAAGGTTTGTCTGTGTTGTAGCAGGTATTGGATCTTCATTTTTTATGGCTGGATAATATTCCATTGTATGTATATACCACGTGTTGTTTATGACTCTTGGGTTAGTTTCTACCTTTTGGCAGTCGTGAGTCATGCTGCAATGAATAATGACGTATAGGTATTTGTTTGAGTCCCTGCTTTCAATTCCTTTGGGTACATACCTAGAAGTGGAATTGCTGGATTATATGGTAATTCTATTTTTCGCATTTTGAGGGACTGCCACGCTTTTTTCAAAAGCAGATGCACCATTTTCCATTCTGTGAAATAATAAGAAATAATGTATATTGGTCTTTGCCTCTGGTCCCTGACACGGGGCTCGTAAAATCTTTGTAAGTAGAGGTGCTAGGAGAATCTTTTGCTCTAACATTTAGCCTTTTTTTTTTTTTTTTTTTTTAAAGATTTTATTCATCTGAGAGAGGAGAGAGAGTGTAAGCACATGAACCTGGTGGAGGGCCAGAGGGAGAGGGAGAAGCAGATTCCCTGCTGAGCTGGGAGCCAATGCGGGCTCGATCCCAGGACCCTGAGATCATCTAACAGTTAGTCTTTGACCACAGTTCTCAGCACAGACCTCCTACAACCTTTGTAATTTCCTAAGTCATAAGAGCACTAGGAGCATCTTTTGTTCTAATATTTGGATTTGACTGCAGGTTCTGACACTGGGCTTTTAAATCCCTTGGAATTTCCTAGGGGGTAGGAGTGTCTTTTATTTTAATGAGGTGACTCTGAGAGGGCTCCTCCGTGGCTCCTGGATGGGGGCTGGTCTCCAGAAACACCAGGCCATGATTAGAAGCTTAGAATTTTTAGTCCCAACCTCCATTCTCTAGAGAGGAGAAAGAGGCTGGAAATGGAGTTAATAATTGATCAAGCCGACATGGTGAAACCTCCATAAAAATAGTATGGGAGCCTTCAAGTTTATGAAAACACCCATGTACTGGCATGGTTACATACCCTAACTCCACGGAGATAGAATATCCTGTGCTTGGGATTCTCTCAGACCTTGCCCTGTGTATCTTCTTATTTTGCTGTTCATCTGTATCCTTTATTATATCTTTTATTATATAATAAACTGGTAAACATAAGTGTCTCCCTGAGTTCTGTGAGCTGTTCTAGCAGATAAACCAGTACGAGGGGGAGGAGGTCAAGGGAACCTCTGCTTTGTTTTTGTTTTTGTGTTTTTGTTTTTGTTTTGAATCTCTGCTTTGTAGCCAAGCCAGACAGAAGTTATGGGTAACCTGGGGACTACTTTTTTCCCCCCATCCCCCTGCCTACCTCCCCTCTGGTAGCCATTAGTTTGTTCTCCATAGTTAAGAGTCTGTTTCTTGGTTTGTCTCTCTCTCTTTTTCCCCTTTGTAAAGTTTTGTTTCTTAAATTTCACATATGAGTGAAATCATATGTGAATCATATGGTATTTGTCTGTATCTGACTTATTTCACTTAGCATTATACTCTCTAGCTCCATCCATGTTGTTGCAAATGGCAAGATTTCATTCTTTATGGCTGAGTAATATTCCAGTGTGTGTGTGTGTACACATACATACATACATAATATGTGTACATATATATATATATATATACATACACACATATATATCACATCTTATTTATCCATTCATCTATTTGAAGCACTTGGGCTGCTTTCGTAATTTGGCTATTGCAAATCATGCTGCAGTAAACAAACATAAGGGGCATATATCCTTTCAAATTAGTGTTTTTGTATTCTTTGGGTAAATACCCAGGAGTGTGATTACTGGATCACAGAGTAGTTCTATTTTTAATTTTTTGAGGAACTTCCGTAGTATTTTCTATAGTGGCTGCACCAGTTTTCATTCCCACCAGCAATGCAAGAGGGTTGCCCTTTTTCTGCATCCTTGCCAATACCTGTTGTTTCTTCTGTTTTTGATTTTAGCCATTCTGACAGGTGTGAGGTGGTATCTCACTATGGTTTTGACTTGTGTTTCCCTGATGATGAGTGATGTTGAGTATCTTTTCAGGTGCCTATTGACCATCTGTATGTCATCTTTGGAGAAATGTCTGTGTGTGTCTTCTGCCCACTTTTAATTGGATTATTTGCTTTTTTGTATGTTGAGTTGTATATCTTCTCTCTATATTTTGGATATTAACCCTTTATCACATATGTCACTTGCCAAGAAGTTGTGGGTAACCTGGGGACTACTTCTTGGGATTGGCATCTGAGATGGGGGCAATCTTGTGGGACTAAGCCCTTAAGTTGTCAGATCTGACACTGTCTCCAGATTGATAGGAGGAGACCCAGCTGAAAAAAACCCCTACACATCTGGTGTCAGAAGTATTGTGAATATGGTCGTAGTGTGAGAGTGAAGGATAGACAGAGGAAGAGTGGGTTTTTACAATCCCACAGAAATGTACAAGAGTTTCAATTTCTTTACATCCTTGTCAGCACTTGCTATTGTTCATCATCTTTTTATAGCCATCCTAGTGGGTGTGAAGTAGTATCTTATTGTGGTTTTGGTTTATATTTGTCTAATGACTGATGATGATAAGCACCTTTTTTGTGCTTATTGGGCTTTTATATATCTTATTTGGAAAAATATATATTCAGATCCTTTGCCTGTTTATTAACTGGGTTATTTATCTTTTTAATATTGAGTTGTAAGAGTTCTTTATATATTCTGGATACAAGTCCCTTATCAGATATATGATTTGCAAGTACTTTCTTTCATTTTGTAGATTAACTTTCCCTTTCTTGATAGTGTCCTCTGAAGCACAAAAGTTTTGAATTTTGATAAAGTCTTATCTATTTTTTGTTTTATTGTTCATGCTTTGATGTTGTATCTAAGAAACCATTTTCCATCTTAAGGTTACACAGATTTATTCCTATGCTTTCTTCTAAGATTTTTGTAGTTACATTTCTTATATTTGAGTCTATAATCCATTTCAGTTGATTTTTGTGTATGGTGTAAGGAGGAAGTCTAACTTCATTCTTTTGCATGTGGATATCCAGTTGTCCTAGAACTATTTGTTGAAAAGACTGTTGTTTCCTCTATTGAATTGTTTTGGCTCCTTTGTTAAAAATTGACAATTGTAAATATTTATTTTTAGACTTTTCTATTCACATCCTTATACAAATATTACACTATCTTGATTTCTGTAGCTTTGGAGTAAATTTTGAAATTGAGAAGTACAAATCTTCCAAGTTTGTTCTTTTCCAAGGTTGTTTTGGCTTTTCTGGGTTCCCTGCATTTCCATACACATTTTAGTGTCAGCTTATCAATTTCTGCAAAAAACCCCAAAAAACCCAGCTGGGTTTTTGATTGGGATTAAGTTGAATTTGTAGATCCATTTGGTGAGCATCACCATCTCAACATCGTCTTTCAATCCATGAACATGGAATGTTTTTCAATTTATTTTGGTAATCTTGCTGCAGTTTTGCTGAACTAGTCTACTAGTTCTAATCGTTTTTGGTTGATATCTTAGGATTTTCTTGATGTAAGATCCTGACATCTGCAAATAGAGATAATTTTACTTCTTGCTTTCCAATCTTGATGGCGTCTATTTCTTTTTCTTCCCTATTGCCCTGGCTAGAACCTCCAATACAGTGTTGAATAGAAGTTGCAGGCATGAATATCCTTGTCTTTTTTTTTTTTAATCTTAAAGGGAGACATTCAGTCTTTCACCCTACAGTATGATATTAACTGTAGGTTTTTTTGTAGATGCCCTTTATCGGGTTAACCCCATTGAAGATCTGGTCCCCTTCTAGTGAGCAACACCTTTTTTTTTTAAATCCAGTTATACAGGCTAGAAACCTAGTAGCTTTGTCCTTGTCATTTACCTTCTCACTCATCTTCCATATTCAATATATTAGAAAAATTTGATTGATTTACCTAAATGTCTTTAAAAACTAGGTATTTCTATCTCAACTATCATTATCTTGAAATTCTCGCCTTTTTGTTTTCTCATTAGGTAACTCCCATTCCTTCAGATCATACTTCATACATTATATCTTAAGGGAAACCTTTACAGATCACCAAAGTAAACTTGTTCCTTACACTGTATGCTCTTGTAGCACTTCTCATAGCTTGCAGTTAAGTTACTACAAGTCTGTGAGGGTAGGATTATCTGCTGTTTTCTTTACTGCTGTATGGCCAGTGCTCAATACTAAGAAGATTTAATAAATATTTATGGAATGAATGAACCAGTGAAAATGGGATAATTTATGTGGAAATGCTTTTAAAATGAAAATTGCTAGAGAAACATTATTTTGATCACAACATTTAGAATAACTGTGATTACTTTATTGAATTTACAATTTTTTTGCTTGGGTGTAGAGAAATTCTAATTCTGGTGGTATTTAAGGGTGGATCATCTTGGCTGGACTCACTTATTACTGATTAGGTTTTGTTTACTTGGATTATGGAATTAGTATAACAATAACAAAGTGTATGGTAAGATCTCTCTAGAAAGCACTGTAATCCTTCCTAAATGACACCTTCTTGGTAATTATCACATTTGGTTTAAGATTTCACTTAGCACAAAACGGGTTGCAGAAAGCCAAACCCTCGTATATATTCAAGTAAAGGTGATGACTTTCTTCACAATAGAACAGAGATGAAATAGCTCCCACATTTGTTATTCTGAATGGAGCCTTGGGATGAAATTCCAAGCAGCAGAATGCCACTTAACATTCTGCATGCTAGTTTGCTCTTTAGTAGTATAATTGTAAAATGAGGCAATAAAACCAGAGAGGATATAATATTTATACCTGTGCAGGCACTTCACATGATAAAATGTCACACGGGACTGTTTACTCCATGCTGGTTATTTGGATAATGCCCCACCTGCCTAGTGACAGGAGGTGCTGAGTCTTGCATAAATCTTGAAAAGAAGGTTAGGGTTAATATAGTGAATTTTTCAGCAGGAAAAAAGAATACATCATATGGGATAATGGTCATGGCTACTCTTTGAGCACTGTTTTTGTGTCAGCACCGTACTGGGTCCGTGGAGAAAAGAGAGGGACAAAAGAGGAGAGAATTAATAACAGTGAGTACCTTCCATGTGTCAGTTACACTGCTACATGCTGTCCTTACAATATATCTCAACCTTATAACAACTCTGCCAGGTAGGTGGTGTTATCCCCATGTATATGTGACTGACTCTTCTTTATCTCATAAAAAAAATTCTAATGACCTCATTGGAGTTCTGTTACAATTATCATGTTTAAACTTTGGGGTGTGTGTGTGTGTGTGTGTAATGTATTTTTTTTTTTAGTTTAAATAGCCTTTTTTTTTTTTTTGAGACAAAAATTAATGAGAAGAGACAAAGAAACATCAAAGAGCTTTTTCCTCTGATTGCTGTGTTAGAACTTTTGCCTGAAAATAGGTTACATTCCTTCTGTTTTCAGCTGAATCCTCATTAACTTTACATTTTAATGATGTCCAGGGCAAATTACACCATTTATGGTCAGTGCCTTAAAGGGATGCTTAAAAGGGACTTAAAATTTTTTTTTTTTTCTTGAAATGGTGGATGCATTTACCCCAGAATATAAATTGACGTGGAATTCTTTAAAAAATAAATAACAAAAACTCTCTAAATGTGGGGTTGGATTTCCATTTCCAACTATTATAACAACTTAATTCAGAGGAAATTATTTTCAGCTTAAAGTAAATTAATCATTGAAGAGAGTTTTTATAATATTTGGAAGTATGTAACTGAAACCAGCGTCCTACATTTATGTTTGAAAATAGTTTCAGTTTCTCATTTACTTGGATTTAAATTCAATTTTATTGCTTAGCTTTAGAAATAATTCATAGGTGGTAGATGCTCAATAGGAATAAATGAAGACAGCTTCTCCGAGTTATGAAGAAAGCAAGGGTGATTGAAATGCTAATATGTTGATAGACAGATTGTATTTGCACACGAATGAGGGAATATGCTGTAAGGTGGAACTCTTCACAGGATTCCACATTATTCAGTTTAAAAGAACAATATGAGCTACAGAACTGCGCTTTCATTGTAAGCTTTGAGTGCTTAATTATTATTAGATGATAAATTAGAATAAAGTGTCATGCTGTGTCAAATACTGTTTATTTCCTTAACAATTATTTGATAAGTGGATTAAGGGAAATTGGCCTGTCTGTTGAGAGAACTGTAATTATAGGAATGCCCATCGAACATCAGGTATTTTGTAAGGTTTGTGCTCCTGTTTTTTAAATGTGTTTAATTGAATCCCTTCTGTGTGCTAGGCAATGGGCTAATGTCCTTGTTAAGGCTTTTTTGAATGCAAGGAGAGGAACTGCACTAAAACCAGCTCATGAAGGGCAGGAATGGAAGTGGATGGATCTATTGTAGAGGGAACAGGAAGCAAAATGCAGCTGGGGTTCCTGAGGACAGACTAGAAATGGAAAGTCGTGGGTCCTTTGACTCTGTCTCTTTCATTGTGGCTTTGCTCATCCCCCCCCCCCCCCCAACCCTCCGCGACCCACCCGGGCTCCCTTGGTTCACTACTTATCTTGATATGGTTCAAATTGATGTATTCAGCCTATATGATTTTTCAAACCTGGATTCCCATGGCTAACAGACATTTTTGTGTTTGTTAACAGCATAGAGCAAGTGGCTCAGCCCAGGCCCTGGATGATCCCTGTGGTCACCCAGGTGTTATGTTGCACTGCCTTTTCTGGGCCTCGGGTGAGTGGAGAGTGGAATGTAACCAGATGGATAAGACATGGCTTTTTCCTGTGTGTAGACTTTTGTGAAGATAATGCACATAAAAATGATAATTTCTACTTAATGTGTGGAGGACTTCTCTGTAAATAAAAACGTCTGAACTCTCTTAGTCATCTGCAATGTTTGGAAACTGAGGAAATGGAGAAAGGCTTTGGGGGATACCATTGAGGGCAGATGGCATGCTTTTCTTTTGGAATGATGTTTCTGAGGTAGGACTCCCCAAGGGTCCAAATCGTTAGTTGGATCCTACTTGCAACTATCCAAGGAAATCAAGTTTACAAAGAAAAATAAGACTTCTTAGTGTGTAGCATTGAATGATTGGCGGAAATATTTAATATAGTTTGAGTAAGTTTGAGTTTGGTCCATTGTGGCTAATGACTCTCGCTTGTCAACATTTCAGTTTCCTAATGACCTCATTAAAACACTAGTAGATTCTGAATTTGCCCCTCAACTCTATCATCATCATCTTGCTTCTTTTATAACTGAGCATTGAAATGGAGCGAACTCCAGGGGTAGATAAGAGTGTGGATAGGATATCTGTTGAGTTTCTGTTTGCTTAATATATACACACACATACACATGTATGCACATGTGTGTGTATTTTATTCTTCCTAGAGTCCATAAAATATGAATTATTGTCTCCATTTTACAGCTGTTGCAACCCAAGGCACAGAGAGATGAGGTAACTTGCCCTAAGGTGATAGAGCTACTAAGTAGTGGATTAGTGATTCAATTCTAGCCTGTTTCTTCCCACTATACCATGCTGCCTCTAAATATATGCCTATGTTTGTAATATCTCTTTTTAAGGATCGTGGCTCACTTGTGTTCTGGAATGTTCAACTCTGATGGCTCAAGGTTTTGTTTCAGTATGGTTATAAAAGCATAATTTCTAGTTCAGGTATAGCCATTTATAAGCTTTGTGATGATAGGCTTTGTGAGTTAGCTCTTTATTTTTTTAATCTGTAAAATGAGATGATTAATGGGGCCTATCCCAGAGGCTTGGTATGAAGAATAAAGGAGCTAGTACAGTTTTTGTCACATGTGTTTCCGTAATGCAAATTCACTCCTAGCCAATTGGTAAAGAGAGGAATGATGTCAAATAATGTAGAAGTTGCATTGGTTTGTATATTTTATACCCCCAAGTTACATTAGGTAAATTCAAAGTAGATTAACACAGTTTTTCTTGGTCTTTACCTTTGAGCGAATTTTCAGCTTTAAGTTCTGCCTTTTTTGGGAGGACTTTGGGAAGAGAGGTTTTGAACTTGAGGTTTGGAATGAGATTGACATTGATAGGGTAAGGACTCCTGAATTAATGCTTGCAGCCTTTCTTTATAGAAATTACATAGTTTTGAAAAATAATTTAAAAATAGTATTTCAATTTTCAGAAAAGATATATATGTATGTATGTTTTTGTCATATTTTTACCCCTGGATAGAAGAATATTGATGCTTCTGGGTTGTGGTGATCCAGCAAGACTATTTTGAAGTTGTGTTTTCTCCTCCTTTAACTTGACCTGGTTTGTTGAAAAATGCTCAGTCCTTTTAGGAGCAAGCAAGGGGGGCTAGTGGAATATCTTTGTTGAGTGTTGAGACACTGATGTCTGAATGCATTGGGGTAGTGTATCACTTTGATTATTTTAATTACAGAAAATATAGTAATACGAGAAGAAAACTGCATCATATAAGAACTACAGGCTCTATACTCAGTTTGGAGTTTAAATCCTGGCCCTTCAATGGCCATTAAACTGACTTGAGCAAGGCAATAATTTTTTTGGATCTCTGTTTTCTCACCAATAATGCAGAATTATCCCCATCTGCCTCATAGGGTTCTTTTGAAAATTTGATGGCATTAGAAATTTAATGATACGAGGTATTCAGAGTGCCTCACTCATAGTAGCTTTTTAATAAATGTTTAGTAAGGGAACTACAGAACATCACAGAAATGCAGTTGTAACCTGTTTTGTGCAATTAATACTCCAAGTAATCTTGTTACTATTTTTTAAGAGAGAGATTTATTTATCTTAGAGCTCAAGCAGGAGGGGCAGGGGGAGAGGGAGAGAGAATCCCAAGGCCACTCTGTGCTTTGCCACCCAGGTGTCTTTTATATTGTTACTGTTTTTGTAACAAGTCACTGTCAAATGAAACAAATGGAACTTCTAAAAGTCTGGTGAGTTTTGTAATGTGAATAACTACTTGTAAGACAGCATTAAAATTGTTTTTTAGAAAAGCAGTGTACACCTGTATAAAATTTTGTTATAATGCAGTAATATTTTAGTATTTTCTCAAATTTGAAATGAATATTGTGTTATATTCAGTTCAAAAAATCCTATAATATGAAATATTTAAAAACTTAGACCAAAAGTATAATATATTTTACCTGCCTCCTTAGCTTTTGGGCCACTTTTCTTTGGAAATTGTATTTTATATCCTCTCCTTTAAATAAAAGATAAAGTATATTAGCTCTTTTTAAAAAAACCATATTTTTCCTCTTTATAATTTTATATGAAAAAAAAATTTGGTTACTCTTTTCCTCTCACAGGCGCCAAGACTAGTGAGTAGAACACCCATAGCCAATTTGCATGAGCTTGGTTACACTGTTAACTCCTGGATTTCCTTCAGTCCTGTTCATTCATATGTGAACCCAGGGGTATTATTGCCCATTAGCCTTTCCTCACAGTTATTTTGTGAACGTCAGAATTGATGTGTGAGTGTTGTGCACTCTTTGGAGACACAGTGCCTTGGACATACTGGGGTAAATTTTGTTCACAATTGGCATATAACAAAGTACCATAATCTGCCAGTGCCTTGTTTATGTAATTGTCAGTAAAATTTCTGGTTCAGCAAAGACTTTTTTTTTTTTTTAAAGATTTTATTTATTTATTCATGAGAGAGAGAGAGAGAGGCAGAGGCAGAGGGAGAAGCAGGCTCCCCGCGGAGCAGGGAGCCCGATGCGGGACTCGATCCCAGGACCCTGGGATCATGACCCGAGCTGAAGGCAGACGCTTAACCGACTGAGCCACCCAGGCGTCCCTAGCAAAGACTTTTTATTATCCTTGAAACTTAACCTACAATGTGCCAAGAGTCAAGAAGAAATAATAGTGAATGCTGTGTACCTACTGTGTGTCAGACACGCTGCTGGATACTTTATAAATAGGATCTTTAATCCTCATAACTGCAAAATGGAGTGTATTCGTCATTTGATGGAGCTAAGGAAACTGCCCCAATCACACTGCTTTTGCCAGACTTCATAGCTCTAGCTCTCCCCACTTTTATATTCTATATTCATAGCGACCCCAATGGATCTAATGGAAATCAGAATGTATTTTGATAGAAAGTTAGTAATTCCCTTCTACTTAGTCCCCCCCCCCCCCCCAAGCCCACTGGAATAAATGAAGTGTGTTGTGGAGGAGTGGCAGAAAGATACTTAGATTTTCTCTAATGTTTTATGAAAATTAAGAGGAAAATTCAGACATATCCACAACAAAGAGTGAGGGTAGTTAGTAGTTTGTGGGCAGAGTTTAGGTTAACCAGATTTCTGGAAGGACCATTGGATTTTTGAGTTTATTATTGTGATAGGATATTTGTGTGTGGTGGGGGTGGGGGAGTGGTGATGTGTGTGCTTGGCCCTCATAAAACTAGAGGGACAACAGATTTTTTTTCCCCTCCATGACTGTATAGTTGAAAGCTTTCTTTTATCATTTTGCTGCCATATGTGTTTGTGAAAATCAGTTGCGTTGTAAAAATTCTTATTTCCTGGAAACCAGAAACCCATTCAGTAAGTGTCCCTGCCTTGACCACTTCCTCTTCGTTATTTCTAAATGATAGTGCTGCTCTCGTAGCATTCCAGACGTTCATCTAGCTAGGATTCCTTTTTCACATTTGCTCTTTGGTGCATTTTCTCCTGTTTTATTTTGTTTCTTTGTCCTGATTAGTTCACCAAGTATAATAGAGGAGACATTTGCTTTGTTTTTTTCTCTAAAGCAAGTTATTTTAGAGGGAGAGTTTACTAGTGATAAGAGCTGTTTATGTCCTAAGCGATTGATTTGTAATTAATGTTGCCTAGGCTCTCACATGTTGGCAGAATTGGTAACAGCTTGCAGAATTTTTTAAATTCACTTTTCTTTTTGGTATTTTGACAATGTCATTCATATCTCATGAAAAAGTACCTCAGACAGGTTAAATGTGTTAAAACATGGAATGAAAAGGATGGAAGGAGACCCAGTGCTGCCTAGAAACCTTGATCTTTTGCCAAAGTATTTAAACAATTTAGTGTTTTGGTTTCCTAGCTCCAAGCTGCTTCTCAAATCCCTTGCTAATTAATCCAGTTAATGCTTTGTAGACTTACTATATGCAGTGCTTTGGCTTGCTCGTCTATCGTTGAGAAGTCCGTTTTGTTTCTTGGAGCAAACCTAAGCTCTGTTCGGGTGCAGTGATACACAGGGGACTTGCTGACGTGAGTATACTTTTTTGTCTTTAAAACCATTGTTAATGTAAATGTATGTACATATATTTGAGAGGTTCCCTGCTCTACCTAGTACTTAGGCTAAAAATTTCAAGATAAAAAACTGACACAAAATAGAAAACATGAATAGAAAACACCCTTTACACCAAACTAAAGAACAGATTAGCTATGTGAATGATGCAAATTATTCAACTTCTTCAAGCCTCAGTTTTCTCATCTGTAAAATGGGGAAAATAATCTTTCTTGCAGTGTTGTTGTTACAATAAAACGAATATCTTAAATGCTTAGCAAGTGCCCAGCATTTGGTAAAATTCAGGAAATGATGACTTGCTTTTATTATTGTGTTATGATGTTGAATAAATTCTTTGGGTGCTTGCTAAAATTTGGAGGAGGTAGAGTCCTTTCATCAGTTTTTCTTTTGGCAAAGGAATTTCAAATGTCTTAATTTGTGTCCAGGATATAAAAATCAAGCACTCATTCTTTTAGCAGGGATAATAAGAAACACACAGCTGTATTCTGCTTCAAAATGTGGTTTTAAGATCCATTGATGTGAATTATCAGTACAGATGACGTTTTTTAAAAAAGTTGACGTAAATTTCTCTCATTTGCTCACTTGAAAGCTTAGGTACAAAAAAAAAAAAATACATGGGCTGTCCACCCGCCCCTCTCCACCCCACCCTGCCAGTTAAATCAAACATGGATGCAAATTCAGGAAATTGTCGTTGCTAGTGAAACTCATGATGACTTTTTGCTACCCCATTTCTGAAATCATATATTAAGCCTTTTAACCTCTGAGTATGTCCTAGTGATTCAGAATTAATAGGGTCCTCATTCGATCATTGGGGGAAATATCACCGCCCCCCTCCTGCCCAAGGATTTCAGAGAAGAAAATTGGCTGGCAAACCATGTTACATTCTAATTTTTTCCCCTACGTACGCTAACAACGTGGTGAACTATCACAAAGTTAAAACATCCATGTAATTCCCATCCAAGTCAAGAAATGGAACATTACTAGTATCTTAGAAACCATTCTTATGTGTCTTTCCAATGAACACCCCCTCCATTCTCCCTAAAGAGAACCATTATCTTCTAACAGCATTGGTCATTTTTGCCTGGCTTTGAATACATGTAAGTGGAATCATATAAATAGTCATGAGGGTAATTTGGGTTTCTTTTGCTAAACATTGAATTTATGAGATTATCTTTGCTGTGTGGTCCTGTGATTTGCTTGTTTCATTCATTGATGTATGGTGTTCCATTACCTGAATATGCCATAATTGATCCATTCTATTGTCGATAGACATTGTTTCCCCTTTGTTTGGGCTATTTCTAGTAACGTGGCCATATGTCATTATTGTGACTGTCTGGTGCTTACGTACTCACATTTCTGTTCTGGCAATGTAATTAGGAGTGAAATGGCTAGGTCACAGTGTATGTTTAATGTTAGCATGAAACGCCAAGCAGTTTTCCAATGTGGTTGATCCAATTTGCGTCCCACCGATGTGAGAGATGCTGTTGCTCCATGTCTTCACCAACACTTAATATAAAATGTCTCTTCAATTTTTGCCTTTCTCGGTGGTTGTATAGTATATTTCATTTGGGTTTTAGTTTGCATTTTCCTGATTACTAATGAAGTTGAACATCTTTTAATGTATTGGTTATTTGGGTATTTTTTTTTCTTTAAGTTCTTTGTGTATTTAAAGCCCTTTGTATTTATATATGTTACAGTTATCTTCTGTGGTTTATCTTTCCACTTTTGATGGAGTCTTTTGATGAACAGAAATTTTTACTTTTTATGTAGTCCAATTTATTAATAATTTTCTTTATGCTTAATCCTTTTTGTGTTCTATTTTAAAACCCTTTCCCTATTCCAGGGATTTAAAAGATTTTCTCCTGTATTCTAGAGGTTTTTAACATTTAATTTTACCTTTCACATGTAGTCTGAAATTCACCTGGAATTGATCTTTCCTTTCCTTCCCTTCCCTTCCCTTCCCTTCCCTTCCCTTCCCTTCCCTTCCCTTCCCTTCCCTTCCCTTCCCT
>NC_058415.1:82552361-82600550 GCF_002201575.2 Neomonachus schauinslandi | reverse complement strand
CTTCCCTCTTCCCTCTTCCCTCTTCCCTCTTCCCTCTTCCCTCTTCCCTCTTCCCTCTTCCCTCTTCCCTCTTCCCTCTTCCCTCTTCCCTTCCCTCTTCCCTTCCCTTCCCTTCCTTTCCTCTTTCCCTTCCTTTCCTCTTTCCTTTCCTCTTTCCTTTCCTTTCCTCTTTCCTTTCCTCTTTCCTTTCCTTTCCTCTTTCTTTCCTGCTATAAGGTATAGGGTGGCAGTGGCAAAAAAAAAAATGTTGCTGACTCCCTGCTGTATATGATTTTAATTCTGTGAAATTTTTGGGACTTGGTTTTCGGCCCAGAATTTGGTTAATTTTTGTAAATGTTCCACGTGTACTTTAAAATCAAGTATATTGTGTGGTTGTGGTTATAGTGTTCTATGTCAGGTTGATATTTTTCCATTCATCTATGCCCTTACCAACTTTTTGTCTTCTTGTTCTTTCACTTGCAGAAGAAATGTATATTAAAATCTCATTCTGTGATTGTGGTTGTTTTTTCATTTATCCTTGTAGTTCTGTCAACATTTGTTTTTTATATTTTATGTGGCTTTATTGTGGTTGCATACTAATTTAGAATGATTTCTTCCTAGTAAATTGAACCTTTTATTATGAAATAACTTCTTATATTTAGTAATGATTTTTGTCTTAAAGTTTACCTCATCTGATATTTTAAAAATGAGATATAATTTATATACCATAAAATTCACCATTTCAAGTGGACTAGTCAGTGGTTTTGTAGTCTATCCACAGGGTCGTACAATCATCACCACTACCTAATTCTAGAACATTTTTATCCTTAAAAAGAAACCCCATGCCAGTTAGCAATCTCTACTCTTTCTCTTTCTCCCCATCCCTTGGCAACTATTAATCTACTTTCTTTATGGATTTGCCTCTTCTGGACATTTCATATGAATGGAATCATACAATATGTGGCCTTTTATGGGGTTTGTCTACTTTCACGTAGCATAATGTTTTTGAGATTCATCCATGTTATAGCATGTATTATTACTGCATTCCTTCTTATGGCTGAATAATATTTCATATGGCCCACCCTAATCTCAGCTCCTTCCTCTCTTAAAATATTATCACTATCCTAACTTTATAGTGATCACTTTCTATTTTTCTTTATCATTTTATCACTCAGATGTGCCTCTTAGGCAGCATAGTTTAGTCTTGACCATTTAAAGATTTTTAATGTGTCACTTTAAATTATTTATTTTAAAGATTTTATTTTTTTTAAAGAGAGTGTGAACAGGGAGAGGGGCAGAGGGGGAAGGAGAGAATCTCAAGCAGACTCTGCTGAGTGCAGAGCCCAAAGCCAGGATTGATCCCACTACCCCAAGATCGTGACCTGAGCTGAAACCAAGAGTCGGACGCTTAACCATCAGCCACCCAGGTGCCCCTAAATTTCTTTTAAACTAGAAGCTTACCTTCCATCGCTTTCTTTTCGCTGAAATTTATCTGTTAAAGAACACCAGGCATGTGACTTGTAGAGGTTCCCAAAGTCAGTATTTTGCTGATTGTGTACTCAGTATGCACTTTAACATGTTCCTCTCTCCTTTGTATTTTTTGCAAATTGGTTGTTGGGTCTAAAGGCTTGATTGGAATCATGTTTGATCTCTTTGTCAGGACATAGGTGGTGGTATGTTTTTTCATGTGGAGACATCTAATGTCTAGGTACCTCTGTTTTTATGTTAAAAGCTGTTGTTGCTCACCGTCTAGATCTGTTTATAGTAGGACTGCTTTTTACAAGGAGACACTATCCCTTGTTTACTATTTGGTAAATGTGTTACTGGTCTTGGGTAAAGGCAGGATAAATGGTTGTTTCTTTCCCTTTATTTACCAGTTTTCAAGATAATGAATTAGTTTGTATTTTTCTGCTTCTTGCATGCCTGGTAATCTTTAATTCGATGCCAGAAATAGTGAATTTACCTTGTTGGGTGCTGGATATTTTTGTATTCCTATAAGTATTAGTGACCTTTGTTCTGGGACACAGTTAATTTACTTGGAAACAATTTGATCCTTTTGGGTTGTGCTTTTAAGATTTGTTAGGGCCAAAGCAGTATTTAATCTGGGACTAATTATTCCCTACTACTGAGGCCAGACCCTTCTTTGTACTCTATCTGGTGCCCAGTGAATCATGAGTGTTTTTCCAGTCTAGCTGGAAGGAACAGTCACTATTCTTGGCCATATATGAGTGTGGGCACTGTTCCCTCCAGTTCTCTTGGATGATTCTTTCCTCTTCCTTGGGTAGTTTCCTCACATGCACGTGCAGATCAGCACTGTCCTGATTATTCAAGGGAGCCTCTGAAGGTTTCCAGAATTCTCTGTGCAGCTGTTTCCTTTTTGGTATTCTTCCCTGCTAACTCTAGCCACTTTGAGTTCCCTTTACCCCCTTAGCTGTGTCTCTTCAATTCAAGGAGTCTGATGGGATACTCCTGGCTTTACCCTCCTGTGCTTTGGCCTGGAGACTTGCTGTAGGCAGGAAGCTGGTGCAGTTGTAGGCTTACTTCATGTGTTTCTCATTCTCAGGGACCACTGTTGTTTATTTCCTGATATCCAGTGTCTTGAAAACTCTTTGTTTCATGTTTTTGTTTGTTGTTGTTGTTCAGGTAGGAGGTAAATCCTGTCTCTATTACTATTCCATTGTGACCCAAAGCCAGGTGATTTTACTAGACAATGTGATGATGGTTGGATGTTCTGGGTAAGTATTCTCAGGTGCTAGGTGTGCTTTTTCAATATGTGATTTCAAGTCTTTTTCTAAATTTTGAAAATTTTCTTGAATTATTTTAGTATTTCCTTGCTTTTTGTTTTCTTCTTTTTGTCTTTTCTTATGTATTTGTTTGATTTTCTTTGCCTCTCTTCGATATTTGCTACTTTATTTAGAATTCTTTTTATCTATTTCCTCACTTTTGGAAATGACCCCCCCTTCTGTGTCTCTTTAGGCATTATCTGTTCTGTTTGGTTTTTGTGCTTTCTCTAATTAGTTTTCATATCCTTTTTTCCTTTTAATTCTGATTCTTCCCTGAGTTCTTTACCTCATTTGTACATTTTTATAATTCTGTCTTCTGTTCTTTCATGTCTATACAATTTTCTTAATGTATTTTAAATATTTTGAAATAGAAAGTTACAGTTTTGGTTATTATGTGGTCCTGTCTTTCTGGCTGTAGGGATATTAGTCGGAATCTTACTCTGATTTGTCTTATTGTAACTTCCTATGGGATTTTCTTTTCTTTTTTTGAAATGATACTTATTTAGAGAGGGAGAGAGAGCGGGGGTGGGGGTAGAGGGAGAGAGAGAATCTTTTTTAAAAAAAGACAGTTGGGATGCCTGGGTGGCTCAGTCATTCGGTGTCTGCCTTCAGCTCAGGTCATGACCCCGGGGTCCTGGGATCGAGCCCCGCATTGGGCTCCAAGCTCAGCAGGAAGCCTGCTTCTCCCTCTTACACTCCCCCTGCTTGTGTTCCC
This sequence comes from Neomonachus schauinslandi, assembly GCF_002201575.2. Taxonomy (NCBI): domain Eukaryota; kingdom Metazoa; phylum Chordata; class Mammalia; order Carnivora; family Phocidae; genus Neomonachus; species Neomonachus schauinslandi. Next base: position 82,597,073 of record NC_058415.1, on the reverse strand, counting down.
TCTCTCGCTATCTCTCTCTCTGTCAAATAAATAAAATCTTTAAAAATAAATAAGAAAAAAGATACTTATTTTTTTTGAGCGAGAGAGAGCACATGTGAGCAAGGAGGAAGGGGGGTGGGAATGCGAGGGGGGAAGAATCTCAAGCAGACAGCGCTGACCACAGAGCCTGACGTGGGGCTCAATCTCATGACCCTGAGATCATGACCTGAGCCAAAACCAAGAGTTGGATACTTAACCACCTAGGCACCCTAGGGAGAGAGAGAATCTTAAGCAGGCTCCATGTCCAGGGCAGGGCTCGATCTCATAGCCCTGATACCATGAACTGAGCTGAACCTATGGGATTTTCTCTTAACACGTTTTTGTTGCTCATTTTTATGTGAAATTAATTTTCCTGTAATGTTAGGAGGAGGAGCAGTTAGGTGTTTTTTTTAATTTAATTTTATTATGTTATGTTAATCACCATATATTACATCATTAGTTTTTGATGTAGTGTTCCATGATTCATTGTTTGCATATAACACCCAGTGCTCCATTCAATACGTGCCCTCTTTAATACCCATCACCAGGCTAACCCATCCCTCCACCCCCCTACCCTCTAGAACCCTCAGTTTGTTTCTCAGTCCATAGTCTGGCATGGTTCGTCTCCACCTCCGATTTCCCGCCCTTCATTTTTCCCTTCCTACTATCTTCCCTTTTTTTTTTTAAACTTGTATAATGTATTATTTGTTTCAGAGGTACAGGTCTGTGATTCATCAGTCTTACACAATTCACAGCGCTCACCATAGCACATAACCTCCCCAATGTCTATCACCTAATCACCCCATCCCTCCCACCCCCCACCACTCCAGCAACCCTGTTTGTTTCCTGACATTAAGAATTCCTCGTATCTGTGAGATCATATGATACATGTCTTTCTCTGATTGACTTATTTTGCTTAGCATAATACCCTCTAGTTCCAACCACGTTGTTACAAATGGCAAGATTTCATTTTTTGTTTTTTGGTTTTTTTGTTTTGTTTTTTTGATGGCTGCATAATATTCCATTGTATATATATACCACGTCTTTTTTATCCATTCATCTGTCAGTGGACATCTTGGCTCTTTCCATAGTTTGGCTATTGTGGACATTGCTGCTATAAACATTGGGGTGCACGTAGCCGTTCGGGTCCCTACATTTGTATCTTTGGGGTAAATACCCAGTAGTGCAATTACTGGGTCGTACAGTAGCTCTATTTTCAACTTTTTGAGGAACCTCCATACTGTTTTCCAGAGTGTCTGCACCAGCTTGCATTCCCACCAACAGTGTAGGAGGGTTCCCCTTTCTCCGCATCCCCGCCAACATCTGTCGTTTCCTGACTTGTTAATTTTAGCCACTCTGACTGGTGTGAGGTGGTATTTCATTGAGGTTTTGATTTGGATTTCCCTGATGCCAAGCGATGTTGAGCACTTTTTCATGTGTCTGTTGGGCATTTGGATGTCTTCTTTGCACAAATGTCTGTTCATGTCTTCTGCCCATTTCTTGATTAGATTATTTGTTCTTTGGGTGTTGAGTTTGATAAGTTCTTTATAGATTTTGGATACTAGCCCTTTATCTGATATGTCATCTGCAAATATCTTCTCCCATTCTGTCGGTTGTCTTTTGGTTTTGTTGACTGTTTCCTTTGCTGTGCAAAAACTTTTTATCTTGATGAAGTCCCAATAGTTCATTTTTGCCCTTGCTTCCCTTGCCTTTGGTGATGTTTTTAGGAAGTAGTTGCTGTGGCTGAGGTCAAAGAGGTTGCTGCCTGTGTTCTCCTCTAGGATTTTGATGGGCTCCTGTCTCACATTTAGGTCTTTCATCCATTTTGAGTCTGTTTTTGTGTGTGGTGTAAGGAAATGGTCCAGTTTCATTCTTCTGCTTGTGGCGGTCCAATTTTCCCAACACCATTTGTTGAAGAGACTTTTTTCCATTGGACATTCTTTCCTGCTTTGTCAAAGATGAGTTGACCATAGAGTTGAGGGTCCAATTCTGGGCTTTCTATTCTGTTCCATTGATCTATGTGTCTGTTTTTGTGCCAGTACCATACTGTCTTGATGATGACAGCTTTGTAATAGAGCTTGAAGTCCGGAATTGTGATGCCGCCAGCTTTGCTTTTCTTTTCCAACATTCCTCTGGCTATTCGGGGTCTTTTCTGGTTCCATACAAATTTTAGGATTATTTGTTCCATTTCTTTGAAAAAAGTTGATGGTATTTTGATAGGGATTGCATTGAATGTGTAGATTGCTCTAGGTAGCATTGACATTCACAATATTTGTTCTTCCAACCATGAGCATGGAACGTTTTTCCATGTCTTTGTGTCTTCCTCAATTTCTTTCATGAGTATTCTATAGTTTTCTGAGTATAGATTTTTTCCTCTTTGGTTAGATTTATTCCTAGGTATCTTATGGTTTTGGGTACAATTGTAAATGGGATCGACTTCTTAATTTCTCTTTCTTCTGTCTTGTTGTTGGTGTATAGAAATGCAACTGAGGGACGCCTGGGTGGCTCGGTCGGTTAAGTGGCTGCCTTTGGCTTGGGTCATGATCCCAGGGTCCTGGGATCGAGTCCCACATCGGGCTCCTTGCTCGGCAGGGAGCCTGCTTCTCCCTCTGCCTGCCTCTCCCCCTGCTTGTGTTCTGTCTCTCTCTGACAAATAAATAAATAAAATCTTAAAAAATGCAACTGATTTCTGTGCATTGATTTTATATCCTGCCACTTTACTGAATTCCTGTATGAGTTCTAGCAATTTTGAGGTGGAGTCTTTTGGGTTTTCCACATAAAGTATCATATCATCTGCAAACAGTGAGAGTTTGACTTCTTCTTTGCCGATTCGGGTGCCTTTTATTTCTTTTTGTTGTCTGATTGCTGTGGCTAGGACTTCTAGTACTATGTTGAATAGCAGTGGTGATAGTGGACATCCCTGCCGTGTTCCTGACCTTAGGAGGAAAGCTCTCAGTTTTTCCCCATTGAGAATGCTATTCGCTGTGGGTTTTTCATAGATGGCTTTTATGATATTGAGGTATGTACCCTCTATCCCTACACTGTGAAGAGTTAATCAAGAAAGGATGCTGTACTTTGTCAAATGCTTTTACTGTGTCTATTGAGAGGATCATATGGTTCTTGTTCTTTCTTTTATTTTTTATTTTTTAAAAGATTTTATTTATTTATTTGACAGAGAAAGAGAGAGAGAACACAAGCGGGGGAGAGGCAGGCAGAGGGAGAGGGAGAAGCAGGCTCCCCGCTGAGCAGGGAGCCCAATGTGGGGCTCGATCCCAGGACCCTGGGATCATGACCTGAGCCGAAGGCAGACGCTTAACTGACGGAGCCACCCAGGTGCCCCTGTTCTTTTTTTAATTAATGTATTGTATCACATTGATTGATTTGCGGATGTTGAACCAGGGATAAATCCCACTTGGTCGTGGTGAATAATCCTTTTAATGTACTGCTGGATCCTATTGGCTAGTATTTTGGTGAGAATTTTTGCATCCATGTTCATCCAGGGATATTGGTCTGTAATTCTCCTTTTTGATGGGATCTTTTTCTGATTTTGGGATCAAGGTAATGCTGGCCTCATAAAATGAGTTTGGAAGTTTTCCTTCCATTTCTATTTTTTGGACAGTTTCAGAAGAATAGGTATTCATTCTTCTTGAAATGTTTGGTAGAATTCCCCTGGGAAGCCATCTGGCCCTGGGCTCTTGTTTGTTGGGAGATTTTTGATGACTGCTTCAATTTCCTTAGTGGTTATGGGTCTGTTCAGGTTTTCTATTTCTTCCTGGTTCAGTTTTGGTAGTTTATACATCTCTAGGAATGCATCCATTTCTTCCAGATTATCTAATTTGCTGGCATATAGTTGCTCATAATATGTTCTTATAATTATTTGTATTTTTTTAGTGTTGGTTGTGATCTCTCGTCTTCCATTCATGATTTTATTTGGGTCATTTCTCTTTTCTTTTTGATAAGTCTGGCCAGGGGTTTATCAGTCTTATTAATTCTTTCAAAGAACTAGCTCCTGGTTTCGTTGATCTGTTCTACTGTTCTTTTGGTTTCTATTTCATTGATTGCTGCTCTGATCCTTATTATTTCTCTTCTCCTGCTGGGTTTAGGCTTTATTTGCTGTTCTTCAGCTCCTTTAGGTATAGGGTTAGGTTGTGTATTTGAGACCTTTCTTGTTTCTTGAGAAAGGCTTGTATTGCTATATACTTTCCTCCTAGAACCACCTTTGCTGCTTCCCAAAGATTTTGAACAGTTGTGTTTTCATTTTCATTTGTTTCCATGAATTTTTTTAATTCTTCTTTAATTTCCTGGTTGACCCATTCATTCTTTAGTAGGATGCTCTTTAGCCTCCATGTATTTGAGTTCTTTCCGACTTTCCTCTTGTGATTGAGTTTTAGTTTCAAAGCATTGTGGTCCAAAAATATGCAGGGAATGATCCCAATCTTTTGGTACCGGTTGAGACCTGATTTGTGACCTAGGATATGACCTATTCTGGAGAATGTTCCATGGGCGCTAGAGAAGAATGTGTATTCTCTTGCTTTGGGATGGAATGTTCTGAATATGTCTGTGAAGTCCATTTGGTCCAGTGTGTCATTTAAAGTCTTTATTTCTTTGTTGATCTTTTGCTTATATGATCTGTCCATTTCAGTGAGGGGGATGTTAATGTCTCCTACTATTATTGTATTGTTGTTGATGTGTTTCTTTGATTTTGTTATTAATTGGCTTGTATAATTGGCTGCTACCATGTTAGGGGCATAGATATTTACAATTGTTAGATCTTCTTGTTGGATAGACCCGTTAAGTATGATATAGTGTCCTTCCTCATCTCTTATTACAGTCTTTGGTTTAAAATCTAATTTGTCTGATATAAGGATTGCCACCCCAGCTTTCTTTTGATGTCCATTAGCATGGCAAATGGTTTTCCACCCCCTCACTTCAATCTGGGGGTGTCTTTGGGTCTCAAATGAGTCTCTTGAAGACAGCATATTGATGGGTCTTGTTTTTTTATCCAATCTGATAGCCTGTGTCTTTTGATGGGGGAGTTAGCCCATTTACATTCAGGGTAACTATTGAAAGATATGAATTTAGTGCCATTGTATTGCCTGTAAGATGACTGTTACTCTATATTGTCTCTGTTCCTTTCTGGTTTATGTTACTTTTAGGTCCTCTCTTTGCTTAGAGGACCCCTTCCAATATTTCTTGTAGGGCTGGTTTCGTGTTTGCAAATTCTTTTAATTTTTGTTTGACCTGGAAGCTTTTTATCTCTCCTTCTATTTTCAATGACAGCCTAGCTGGATATAGTATTCTTGGCTGCATATTCTTCTCATTTAGTGCTCTTAATATATCATGCCAGTCCTCTCTGGCCTGCCAAGTCTCTGTGGATAGGTCTGTTGCCAGTCTAATGTTTCTACCATTTTAGGTTACAGACCTCTTGTCCTGAGCTGGTTTCAGGATTTTCTCTTTGTTTCTGAGACTCGTAAGTTTTAGTATTAGATGTCGGGGTGTTGACCTATTTTTATTGATTTTGAGGGGGGTTCTCTGTGCCTCCTGGATTTTGATGCCTGTTTCCTTCCCCAAATTAGGGAAGTTCGCTGCTTTAATTTGCTGCAGTATACCTTCTGCCCCCCTCTCTCTTTCTTCTTCTTCTGGGATCCCAATTATTCTAATATTGTTTCGTCTTATGGTATCACTTATCTCTTGAATTCTGCCCTCATGATCCAGTAGTTTATCTCTCGTTTTCTCAACTTCTTTGTTCTCCATCATTTGGTCTTCTATATCACTAATTCTCTCTTCTGCCTCATTTATCTTAGCAGTTAGAGCCTCCATTTTTGATTGTACCTCATTAATAGCATTTTTGATTTCGACTTGGTTAGATTTTAGTTCTTTTATTTCTCCAGAAAGGGTTTCTCTAGTATCTTCCATGCTTTTTTCAAGCCCAGCTAGTATCTTTAAAATCGTCATTCTGAACTCTGGTTCCAACATCTTGCTAATGTCCGTATTGATTAGGTCCCTGGCAGTCGGTACTGCCTCTTGTTCTTTTTTTTGAGGTGAGTCATTTTGTCCAGAGGAGAATAGATGAGTGAGAGAACAAAATGCTAACAGGGTAACAATGACCCCAGAAAAATATACACTAAACAAATCAGAAGAGACCTGAAACCGGGGGGAAAGAAAGGGAAAGAAAGAAAAAAGAAAAGAAAAAAAAAGAAAAAAAAAAGAATATGATCAAATATGATTAGGCTGGTGCATAGATCAGTGCCACACACTAGATTTTGGGCGTATTTTGGTCTGTTAGAAGAAACTGCCTCCCAAAATTTTTAAAAAAGAAAAACTTCTGTATGTACAAAAATAAGGGTAAATACGATGAAGGGATGGAATGTGACTGTGAAGATGAAAATTATAAAAGATTTTATAAAAGGAATTGATAAGTTGGTTAAAAAAAAAGAGAAATTAAAAAAAAAAGGGAGAGAATGTGATCAGGCAGGAGACTAGAACAAAACCATACACTAGAGATTTATGGTATATTTTGGTCTGTTAGAAGAAACCATATCCCAAAATTTTAGAGAACAACACACACACACACACACACACACCAAAAATAAGGTTAACTACAATGAAGGGATAGATTATGACTCTAAAAATGAAAAATAAAAAAGTTTAAAAAAAGGGATTTAGATAAGATGTTGGTTGAAAAAGGGAAAAAGAAAAATTAAAAAAAAAATAGAAAAAGAAAAAAAAATTAAAAAAATTAACTTTGAAAGACTAAAGAATCAGGGGGGAAATAGTCATGAATTCTATGTGCAGTATTCCCCCTAGCGCTGGAGTTCTGCTGTTCTCATTGATCGGTAAACTTCGTCTTGGCTGGCTGTTCTTGCTGATCTTCTGGGGGAGAGGCCTGTTGCAGTGGTTCTCAAATGTCTTTGCTGGAGGTGGAATTGTCCTGCCCTTGCTGGGGTGGGCTAAGTAATCTGCTTGGGTTTGCTCTCAGTAGCTTTTGTTCCCTGCAAGCTTTCCGTGCTGCTTTGGAGGACGAGAGTGAAAATGTCGACCTCCCAATCTCCGCCTGGAGGAGCTGAGAGCTTGGGGCCCCACTCCTCAGTGAGCCCCCAGAGAAAAGTGGTCAGTCACTCCTATCTCCCTGGTCTCCGGTTGCACTCCGTGCTCACCCGGCCTGTGACCAAGCGTTTCTATCTCTGGCATACAACCCCGTGTGGAGTCTCCAAACCCAGCCGATTCCTGCGGTGCGCTCATGCGCTGCTCCTCCTGGGGGAGGGAGGGGATTCTCCCTGATCTGTCACTTTTTGGGTCCCTGCTGGAAGAGCAGTGGCCTGACTGTGCCGTGGATCATGGTTTATGGGAACCCCCGAGCTGAGAGCCCACTCCTCGGCTCCGTCGTTACAGCCGGCTTCCCCGCTCCGATACCTGGGAGCTCTGCTGCACTTAGGCCCCTTGGTCTTTCTGTGACCCCGAGGGTCCTGAGACCACGCTGTCCCAGCAAGGGTTCCATCCTCCACTTAGCCACTGGAGCGCCGTCCCTCAGCGGAGCAGACTTCTCAAAGTTTGGATTTTGTGCTCCACTGCTCTATCACTTGCCGGTAGCAGCTGATGGAGGCTCCCTCCCCCCGCCGTCTATCCTCCTGAATATCGCCTTGGATTCACTTCTCCGCACGTTCTACCTTCCAGAAAGTGGTCGCTTTTCTGTTCAGAGAGCTGCTGCTATTCTTTTCTTCAATCTCCTGTTGAGTTTGTAGGTATTCAGAATGGTTTGATATCTATCTAGCTGAATTCCTGGGACCAGACGAAATTTAGGTCTCCTACTCCTCCGCCATCTTGCTCCCGGCCCCCTCCAGTTAGGTGGTTTTATAACTTCACTGGACTCTGTCTTCTGTTATTTCATGTGGTGGTTAAAAGTATATAATGGTTTGCTGTGTAATTTCTCTTGGTCTGTCCTATTCTCCCACTTTTATCTGAACATTCTCTTTGCTTCATCTCTATTTTCTCTGTTCAGTTTTACGGTTCCACTCCCAGCAGTTTCCCTTTAGTGGAGACCCTTATCCCTTACATGAGGATTTGGAGTTTCAAAAACTGTGCTGCTGTCCACCAGCCTCCTCCCCAGGATATCCTTTTCATCTTTTTTTTTTTTAAAGATTTTATTTATTTATTTATTTGACAGAGAGAGAGATAGCGAAAGAGGGAACACAAGCAGGGGGAGTGGGAGAGGGAGAAGCAGGCTTGCCGCTGAGCAGAGAGCCCGATGCGGGGCTCGATCCCAGTACCCTGGGATCATGACCTGAGCCGAAGGCAGATGCTTAACGACTGAGCCACCCAGGCGCCCCCCTTTTCATCTTTGAATTGGGTATAAAAATCTAGTTATCTGCAGTTATTTTTCCCCCCAAATCTTAAAACTGTTATCTCATTGTCTTCTGGCTTCTATTGTTTCTACTGGAAAGTCAGCCGTAAGTCTTATTATTGTTCCTTCAGTGGTAATTTTCTTTCTTTTTTTCTGGCCGCTTTGAAGATTTTCCTCTTCATCTTTTGTTTTCAACAGTTGTGCTATGTTGTGTTGCTTTGTATTTGTCCTACTTGAAATCTGGAGTACTGCTTGAATCTAGGATTTGGTTTTTGTCATTAATTTTGGGTAATTCTCACCATTACTTACCTAACTATTGCTTGTAATCCTAGTCCTCTCCACCTGTAAGCAGTGTTATATTAGTGTCTGTGTCTTTTAACACCATTGTTTGAATCTCTTCCGGGTCTTCCGGGTCTGTCCTGTGGGACCCTGTAGTTTTTGGTCACTTTACTTTTGTTCCTGTTTTCTTGGTTGTTGTTTTGTTTGAGTGCCAGTTATTATATGTTCAAAACTGTAGATCTATTTTAAGGCCTAGAGTAAGGATTTACATTTATTTTTGGCATTTAGGCTAGGAGCACTAGCAGTCTCCCATCCCTTTATCCCATCCTTCCTTCTCTCCCAATCAGAGATTTAGATGATTTGAAGATGTGCTTTAGTCTTTGTGAGGATTCATCTATTTCCTTTTCACTTTTCTCATGAGAAGTTCTAATTATCTGGGGTCCCAACCCAAAGCCCAAGGTGCTTCCTGGGACCTCCTCCCTTTTATAGGCTCTGAATTCCAGTTTTGTCTTCTTAACCTGTTCGTGATTTGAAAACTCTGAACAGCTTTTAGCCTCTTACTTGCTTCTCCTGGAATCAGTCCATGTCTTTAGGAGAAATGTGGCCTCAAATGCTAGAATAATTTTTTTTTTGAAGATTTCTTCTCCTGGATCTTGGCTCAGTGTAATTTGATACTTTTTTGGTAATTCTTTGATGCCTTTGAACAGTTGCTCTTTTTTATATTTTATTCATCTGTTCTATTTTCTGAATAGAAACATTGATCTAAATCCTAATTCACCTTAACTGGAGTGGAAATCCAGCTAGCTTTTTAAAAAGGAGCCCTTTATTCAGGCAGTGGTTTGTTATAATGTATCCTAATCCTAACATTTGCTCTTTGAGGCTGATGGTATCGTCCCCATTTTCCTTATGAGGAAACTGATGCCTAAATAGGTTAATGAAGTTGTCCAAGGTCACAACAAAATCTTTACCTTAAGGCACTAAATAATTTCATTCCAGGCGACCTTCTCTTTCAGACTTTGGACTTTAGGATAATAAGTACCTCGATATTATATGGTAGGTATGCAGGAAATCTAAGTGATAGAGAAATGAGTCCAAAGAGGATGAGTGTTATGTGGGTGTATACATATATATGGAATGTAAACTATAGAAAAACCTATAATTAATTTTGTGTGCATGATTAATTGGGTGTGAATCCTCCCACACAATCAGTTAAGTTGTATTTAGCTATTTTTCAATGTAAAAATCATCTTCCAAGTATTGGTCATACATTACAAGCTTTGATTTCTTGTTGAATCTGTGTATAATTTTCCATCCATACTGTGTGATTAATCATGGGTTTGTTAGAATTACAGAAATTATTTTCCAGCTTAAAGTTGCATTTAAATTATTTTAGAGTTGTACTTTGTACTTTGTTATCTGTTTACATACTGCTTGGGATCATATTCAGTTTGAGAGAGGAGTTGTTAAAGTATTTCATGGTAGATCTCCAACTAAGAGAATCTAGTTGTTGTTTGAACCTTTTATCTGATGCGAAGTCACGTGCATTCACATTTCTTTGGCACTCCTTCCATGGAGAAGGCCACTGCAAGCCATGTGGCAACAGGCAAAGATACCGAATTCTCTCCAGGAAGGAGCAGTGAAAAATTGGGTACAAAATTAAAATCAACCGCATCTTCCTTTCCAGATGAGACTTTCATGTGATAAGTGTATATAATCTTGTAGAATTGGAGCTAGTTTACCTTATTGATTCTAGAACACATTTTCTCCCATAGTTTAATGTCTGAAGTCCTGATGCATCTACAGTAGATGGGATCTTGTAATCACTGCAAGCCACGCAGCTGTTCTGATGTCATTGCCCAGGCATGGACGAACTTGGCTGTGAGTCCTGGTGGTACGATGAGACACCTGCAACTATTGACATTTCAGGATCATTTGAGAAAGTAACATGAGGCATGATTTTAATCTGAAAACTTTCTGTTGACCTATTCTTGCAAGATCAGCAGCTATTACGGGATGGGTGTCAGAAGCTTGGGAAAAAGTCTGGGAGGCAGAAGTGAAACATTTAATTTTGTTTTGGAAAAGCTGCATTATTAAGTGCTCCTCATAGAACAATGGGTGATACTGTGTGGAAAACCTGGATTAAGGACTCTGAGCTGAAAAGCGATTCAAAAGAGTTGCTTTCTGATGTGAAAAAGTTTTAGGAATACTTTGACTAATTTATTGTGCTTATATTTTATGTTTTATGTGTGCACAGTGGTGTCAGATTAAAAAAAATTTGTTCTAAACTGAACAACTTAATTTTACATAAGAAACCATTATACCGTAATTTAATTTTCCCTCCTTTTTTGGGGGGCGGGGGAAGGTAGTAATAGACTGGTGCATCTTACTCTCAGTGGTTTCTTAGATTCTGTGAAGTACAATAAGTTGTTTCTTGCATACTTAAAAGATGTTCAGTATTTATTGGGTAAACAGAGCCAAGGTTTCTTTCTTAGAAGACCTTACAGTGCACGCCTTGAGATTAAATTTGAACTAAGTTTATTTATTCTAGTTTTAAATAAGATTTATAAAAGATGGGTTAGTAATACTAGTGTTCTTTTTTTTTTTTTAAAGATTTTATTTATTTATTTGAGAGAGAGAAAGAGAGAGAGAGAGCACATGGAGGGGGGAGGGTTAGAGGGAGAAGCTGACTCCCCGCTGAACAGGGAGCCCAATGTGGGACTTGATCCCGGGACCCCAGGATCATGACCTGAGCCAAAGGCAGTTGCTCAACCAACTGAGCCACCCAGGCACCCAATACTGGTATTCTTGAACTGAAATTTCATCCCATTGTTTGGAACCACACAGTGAAGTTAACCTTTTTCTCTAAAAGGGTAATCTTTTGGTAAGGAGATGAGTTTTGTTTTATTTTTATTTTTTTTTTCTAATTTAATCTTATATTGGGAGTAGATGGCTAAAACCTTCTCTTTTGAAACAAAATAACAGTTTATAGTAGTAGATTGGGAGGTATGCTGGTGTCAGAAAAACAGTTGGATGATATATATATAAGAACACATATGGAAGAATATTTTTGACATCTTTTTTTCTTTCACTTTGTGGCCCTCTCAGTTTTGAAGTTACTTATGTGATTTTTTTTTTTTTTTAAGTTTTTACGTATGTATTTGAGAGAGAGCATGAACTGGGGTGGGGGTGCTGAGCAGGGAGCCTGATGTGGGGCTTGATCCCAGGACCCTGAGATCATGACCTGAGCCAAAGGCAGATGCTTAACCAACTGAGCCACACAGGTGTCCTGAAGTTACCTATGTGTTTTGAATTTAAATTATATACATTATAAAAAAAGTTAATGATATGCAATCTCTAGGTGATTTTCCAGATCTAAACCTTGTTAATAGCAAATCAAGAATATGCCTTCTTCACATTCCGTTCAGCAAACCATTAATGATGCATTGTGGTAGAATTTACAGAGATGAGTTGAGCACTCCTCTGCCTTCAGAGAACTTTAGATCTCTTGTAGGCAGGTGGTTGGGAGTTAAAGGTATTGGTATCCCCACTCTGGATTTGAGTGGCATTGTGGTTTAGAGGTCAATAGCATAACTTCTGGAGTGTGTCTAGATCTAAGTTTGAATCCTGGTGTTCTCCTTTGTCAACTTCTGCAAAGGGACTTTCTCTCTCCAAATGCAGCTTCTTCAATAGGGTGGTGGTTGTGAGCACCTAGCACATTGTAGAAGTTCAGTAACTGTTATTTGATGCTGTATCATATTCCTCATTCTTACCATCAGAATTCTCATCTGCATTTCAGTGTCATGAAAGAACTTTGATGTCAAATAGACCTGGTAGGATTCCAGTCTGTCTCTGACATTTATTAGGTGTGTGGAATTACACTGTTTACTTGAAGGCTCCTCTTGAATTTCTCCTTCTGGATATCATAGACTGAACTTAGGCTCTTGCCCTCCAACTTGGCTCCTTCTACAGCTTTCCCATCTTAGAGTTGTTTGTAATCAAAAACCTGGGAGTCATTCTGTCTTTGTCTCCTCTCACTCATTCATCTTTCATGTCCAGTTCTGTCTCTTGTCTCAAGGCTGCTAACTTCTCTTCCGTTGCCATCACCTGCATCGAAGCCTGTACCATTTCTCACTCAGACTGTTGCTGGGGCTGCCTAACTAGACTTATATTCAGCTTTGCCTAATTACAGTCCATTCCCCATGGAATAGCTAGAGTAATTTTTGGTAAAACGTATCTGATCGTCTTTCCTCCCTCCCACTCCTTGTTCAGAACTTTTCAGTGGCTTCCTTTTACACCTGAATAAAGTCCAGAGTCCTTCATGTGCCCCGTGAGACCTGGCATGGCTTGGCACCAGAGTCTTCTGGCTTCGTTTCCCTTGTGTTCAGTGATTGTTACACTGGCCTTCTTTTATTTCTTCTTTTGACCCAAATTCCTTCCTGTCTCAAGCATGGCTGTAGTCAGTGCTGTTCCTGCCCTCCACCCATACCACTTTTCCCCACTTTTGTCTAATTCCTTTGCATCCTTGAAGTCTATGCTCATGTGATACTTCTTTTGGAAACCTTTAAAAATCTCTCAGTCTAAGTTGGATCTCTCTATTATGTGCTGTCATAGCATGCCGTGGTTTTTCTTTGTAGCACTTACCTCCCATTTAAGATCTTCTTTCCATGGAATCTAGCTTTTTGAGGGCATAGACTGTATGGGTTTTGTTCACTGCTCAGTTATTCCCAGAGTTTTAGCACTGGTACCTAACACATTATACGCACTCAGTCAACATTTGTTGCAAGGATGGTATTTTTATTGAAATGAATGAACATTACCTGCCTAATAGGGTTGGTGTGAGAATGAGGACACAAATGGTATCTTACTACATGTTATGTGGCACATAGTGGGTCTGTGATATTATTCTTTTTTTTGCCTTCATCCTAAGGATTAAGAAAGGCCTATCAGTTTTCAAACGATAGGTTGTGACCCACTCGTGGGTAATGAAATCAATTCAGTGGGTCTTAAAGTGAATTAAAAAAAAATGGAATAGCAATTATTAGAGAAAATAACATATAGTAAGAAAAAGTATTGTTTCCTGAAACTTTTGTTCTGTGGGTGTAATATATGTATCACTGGAGATATAACCTATTTCTTTTTCTTTTTTTTTTTTTTTAAAGATTTTATTTATTTGACAGAGAGAGACACAGTGAGGGAGGGAACACAAGCAGGGGGCGTGGGAGAGGGAGAAGCAGGCTTCCCGCCGAGCAGGGAGCCCGATGCGGGGCTCGATCCCAGGACCCTGGGATCATGACCTGAGCCGAAGGCAGACGCTTAACGACTGAGCCACCCAGGCGCCCCTAACCTATTTCTTAATGTGGGTAATTAATGGGTAAAAGAAACTTGAAAGCCACTATTGTAGCTATAACACAGTATACTATATAGCTTCTAAGCAACACGGTGTTTAAGTTAGGGCAGCTAAATGCGGCTATATCCAATTCTTAAATATAATTCCATATACCCTCGCTGCCTTGTTATATTATTCAAGGCCCTAGAATCTTCTTTAGGCATCAATGTCATCACCAAAACTTGGGGGATCACTAGTTTTCCCTTTTATCTAGAGCCTGTAACTATCTTTTTCTAACCTGTGTTATTTTTTGAAAGTAACTTCTGTACGTTGTGTACCATGGCCTTTTCCAGGGTATTGAAAAGATATCTCTAATATTGTTAGTATTTTTATGGTACAATCTGTCTTATATAAACTATACAGTGATGATGTTAACATTATGTTATAATGGCATTCTCTAATAGCTCAAAGTACTGCTCTTATTAAATTTTATTGCCCTGATGACTTTATAGGCTAGTATTATTAGTTTGATAAAATCAAGGCTATACAGATATATAAAAACCCAGATTATATGTAGGGTCATAGAAAGACAGACCCAGACAACAGGAAACCAAAGCATTTAAGGGTTAAGACCATGATAGTTATGATTGTGGTAGCTTGGTAAGTGATTTCATTTTTCAGTGAATTTTTAAAATACAGGTTTGATAAGCGTTTGTGTAACTGAACTATGATTTTCTTCTTTAAGGCCAGTGGTCACTTCCAAACCTTTGATGCTGTTGACTTCCTCAGCATTAATCATTGTTTTATACTCCAGTCTCCAAGGATGCATAAATTATGATAATGGAAGCAAGAGGAGGGCTGGAGCTTGTGGTTGCTGCTGCATTATTGTGTCCACTGGGATGGTGTTGTGTGTGCTCATCCTCTGCAGATTGCTGGGCTGAGAACTGGATCCCGTTCCCTGCAAAGCTGGAGACAACAGTGAATTTTAAAAGGCATGAGAGCAGTCCTGTTAAGTGGTCAGATTGGAACTGTTACAGACTTGATGGAAAAAAATTATTCTGGGGATCTTATGAAATCTCATGCAAGTATAGATTGTCTCCTTCCTCACAGTTAATTTGTTTTGTGGGTCTTAGTGGCAAATGCTCAAATAATTCAAATTGTTACCTCCAATCCACCGTAAGGAAAGACTGCGGTCAAGTCACAGAGTTTAGTTTTCAGGTTTTCTCATGACTGATTTCTGTCAGCCATTGCAGACTGGTGAGCTAGATGCTGTCTCATTCTTTTTTTTTTTTTTTTAAGATTTTATTTTTATTTATTTGACAGAGAGAGAGAGACAGCCAGAGAGGGAACACAAGCAGGGGGAGCGGGAGAGGGAGAAGCAGGTCTCCCGCAGAGCAGGGAGCCCGACGCGGGGCTCGATCCCAGGACTCTGGGATCATGACCTGAGCCGAAGGCAGACGCCTAACGACTGAGCCACCCAGGCGCCCCGATGCTGTCTCATTCTTAGAGAAGGAGCTAAACAAGGTTCCTTGTTTATTCTTTACATTCTTTTTCATTTTAAAAGTGCGACGTTTACTTTGGAAAATTTGGGAAACAAAATATTTAAACTGCAATATAAAAATTTCCCAACACTCGTAAATTCCTGTTACTTTATTATGTCTACTTTTCAGTCTGTTGTCTGTTTACACATAAAAGAATACTGCGTATATTTTTTTTTCTGATGGATTTGAGATGAAATGAATATTTTTAGGGAAAATACATTACTAAAGTAGATGAAGAAGAGGTAGAACCCTTAACCTGGGATGATGTTCATGGAGGAATTTGATAAAGTTGTCAAAACACTGTTCATAAAAAGTTGCTAGTTTCAGAAGGCTTAGCTAGTCAGTATTCACATCTTGTAGACGATGCCTATGCTACTTAAACTGTCCCAAAATATGTTTTTCAATGTCATGCTTCTTCATTTTCCTAAGTTGTTGTAACCCAAATACAAAAATGCTGGAAAAAAGATAAGGTTGGTCTGTACTTTTCTTTTTTTCTTATTTATGACAAGGACACTGACGTTGGATGATCAGTGATCATGCTTGTTGCGCCACCTGTTTTTTGAAATCCTACAAGAAAATAAACTGTATATTTTGAATATAAAATGCTATTACATTATTCACTTTAGATGTAAATAACTTAAAAATTAAAGCTTTCATCCTACAAAAGATGGTTTATCATATATAAGATGTTGAAAACAGCAATAAAAATTTATTTTCAGTTCTCTATCACTGCCTATAAAAATCACCTCAAAACTTAACACAGTACTGATAGATTATTTCTCATGCTTCTCAGGAACCAATAATTGGTTCCTGAATTTTGGATGACAAATGGATTGGCTGGGCTCACCTTGGCGGTTCTGCTTCCAGTTGTTGGCTGGAGCCACTCATTCAGCTTGGATCTCAAATGTCCAAGATGGCTTCACTCATGTGTTTCACGTTTCACCTGGGTGGCTGGAACAGCTGGGTCCTGCCTAGGTCTTTCTCTGTCTCTGTGGCCCCTCTTCTTTCAGAAGGTCAGCCTGAGATACATGGTAGCCAGATCCCAAAAGGATGAAAGCAGAGCTGTCAAGCCTCTAAAGGCCTAGGTCCAAAAGTGGCTCAGTGTAATTTCTGCTGCATTCTGTTGTTCAAAGCAAGTCACTATGTCAGCCTGATTGAAGGAGGGGGAAACAGAACCCATGGCTTGGTGAGAGAAGTGGCATGTGTGAGAGGTGACATCTTTGAAGACAGTCTGCTGTATTTAAACAGAACATTGCTAAGGCCTTGAAGCCCTCTGTGTGCTCTTTCCCTGAATCTGCCCTCCTCTTGTCCCTTATTCCCATCCCCAGATAACCACTGCCCCGTTTTTTTTTTTTTCTTTTCATGATCATTTTACGGTATATGTAGGTATCTCTAAATAATGTTTTATTTAGTTTGCATGATTGATACGTATTTCTTAAAATAATCTCTTAAGCTTCAACTTAGAATACCTACACTGAAGATTATTTACAAAACTCAGAAATGCAAAAAGAAAAAAAAATCCTACTCCTAAGTATAATCATTGGTAACATTCTGGTATATGTTAACACATGTGCACACTCCCCAATTCATATCCACTATCTCTTGTTCTCTGAATCTGTTTCTTGAGTTTGAGTGGTAAGGGCTTCTGCTTTATCTGATTCTATAATAATTGGTTCCTGAATTTTGGATGACAAATGGCAAGAACTTGGATTTGTGAGCGATTCATTTAAACATTATTTGACTCTGTTAGGATGGTTAGAGTTTGCGTAGTGGAGGATAGATACGTGTGTGTGTGTGTGTACATACATATGTGTACTAAGTGATAATTCTTTTGGCCCAGGGACCACACTTTGAGAACTTCTGTCCTACGATATGAGTTTTAATGGATATATTGTAGCTCATCACATAAATGTATCCTACTTTAGTCAATCCCTTTTAAGTCAGGTTGTCTAGTGTTGCTCTTATAAGCAATATGATAATGATCCTCACGTACATTTAGTAGCATTTCGTTTTAATATATTTCTAGAAGTTGAATTACCTGGTCAGAAGGTTGGCACATTCGTAAGGCCTTTAGTATGTGATGCCTAATCATATTCCAGAACACTGTATTTATTATATTCCGAACTAGGAAAATATGAGAAATTTAAATGAACATTCCAAAGTCTCTGAGGGAAGTTACCAAAGGGGACTCTCAAAGTAATGTAACATTGAAATAAGTGTATTGCCTCCGTAAGGTTATTATTTTGTGAGGGTGATACTCCTTTGGATGTAAAAATTCTAATATATTAAAAAATTGACCGGGCGCCTGGGTGGCTCAGTCGTTAAGCGTCTGCCTTCAGCTCAGGTCATGATCCCAGGGTCCTGGGATCAAGTCCCACATTGGGCTCCCTGCTCGGTGGGAAGCCTGCTTGTCCCTCTCCCATACCCCCTGCTTGTGTTCCCTCTCTCGCTGTCTCTCTGTCTGTCAAGTAACTAAATAAAATCTTTAAAAAATAGAAGTAAAAATTAAAAAATTGATCAATTTATGACTGTTACACCTTGCACATGGATGATTAGCATTTTTAAGTGTATGTCTTCAGATAAAAGGGTCTCTTCTTCCTTAAACCTCCCAACATGTGGACCAACGTGATGTTTATTGTTTATAATCTCTTACAGTGACATCTCTGTAATTTTGCATTTCCTATTGTAATTTGGCATAAAGATGAGTTATCTTTCAAAGTAGTTCTAGGGAAGGTAATTTCTAACCTTGAAGGCCAGAGATTGGGTCTGAATCTTGTGTTTGCCACTTACTTTGTGACCTCGTTAGTAATCTAAGCTCTAATTGTCCTTTTTGAAATGATAGTAATACCTGGACTTGTTTATGTAGAGAGATTGGTTATTTCTGGAAACAGGGCAGTATTCTTTTGCTGTAGCCCATGGAGTTCTACCTGAAGTGACCTCCTTGCTTGAGCTTTGAAGGAGGATCACAAGTGAGAGACCAGTTAGTGGACTTCTGCACTTTTTATCCTGGTGGCCATGTTTTTGCCTTGAGAAGGTGTGGGGATAGAGTTAGGTAAGGACTGATGAGTACTCTTGTCTGTGTTTAGAATACCTCTCTTTATTTTCCTCTTTATGTATCCACTATATTCCTTTAACTTTTTCACTGGATTGTTTTGAGGATTTTATGAATGCTAAAGCATCTGAAAGCTCTTTGAAAACTGTACAGTCTTTTTTGAACTCAAAGTAATACGATGTTTGGCCCTATTCAGAGACTACTGGAATGAATCACTCAGTGGCCCTCAAGGGTGGTTAGTATCAGAGAGCCAGGTAATTATTTATATTCCTCTAAATTGTTTTCTGATAATTGTTATAGATTTTTGTTACAGCTGTTTGTCATGGATTTTTGATATATCAAATGTTCACAACTTGGGTTCATTTAAATGAGTTTATAAAATACTTATTTGGAATCATAAATCTCCTTAGGCACAACTTCATCCACAGCATTTTTCTCAGGCCGGTCCATAAAGCCCGTTTCATCCTCCTCCGTGTGTGTGTGTGTGTATGTGTGTGTATGTGTGTAGTGTAGTGTAGTGTAGAACTTGGTGTAGATGATAGTTTGGACTTTGGAGTCGTACAGACTTTAGGCTAAATCTTGGCTTTGTCCCTTAGTAGCTTTGTCACCTTGGGGAAATCAATTAACGTCTGAGATTTGTTCTCTTCTTCTGTAAAGAATAATTGTGCCTATTTCATAGGATGGCTGTGAAGATTAAAGAAGAAAATGTGAAGTCAGTTTGGGGCCCGTATGGCAAACAGGTCCTCAATAATTGTTTCCTTTCTCCTTACCCTCTGAATGTATTGCTGTAGGTTTTCATATTCTTTTGAATCACTCCACTAGTTCTGTTTTGTTTTTGTACAGATTGTTAGATTGTCCTGAAAGACTAAATTATAGATACGTTTTCGCCTCTTCGTATTGTTAGATGTTATGTAATAAAGGAGAATAATAAAGTCAGTGTGGAAAATCAGATAGGTCATAATAATGTGTATCTTTAGGAATTCTCTTAGAAAACATGCTTTTAATAAATTAATACAGTTCCCCCATTTTTGGTATTAGAAGTTATTCCTGATCTGCAGCACAATGGCTATTTGCAATAATTGATTTTTTGAATTAGATTTGTTCAGTATGTGCAGTTGTTTATAGTCGTGTGAATTTACTGAAGCAGCTCTGTGGTCAAATGTGTATTGGGGAGGTGTCAGGCTTTACACATTTGCTGATTATCTAGTTAGGAATACTGCTTATGCTGGTCAGTGGTTCCTGCTGATTTAAAAACAGAAGGTGCATCTGTAGACAGTGCTTAGATTGTATAAAATTGGTTGCATTAGCATCTGACACTGCAGGAGAGCAAATTATATCTTGAACGAATAATTTTAAAGAATTCAGCTGTTTGTGATATCTTTGTAACGAAGGTAACATTTTATCTCCATCATCTTAATTTCAGTAAGATCTAATTTACTACCTAGCCACATCTCTTCTTTTCTAGTGGGATTTAGTCTTTATAGGTTGAATCGTTTTTAGTTTTATATTTTTAATGAAGAAGATTGTCAGCAGTAGGATTTCCTGTAAGGAATTTTAATTCATTTGTTTTCAGCTGAAGTTGGAATCATTGCTAATTAACTCATGAAAATATCATTCAGTGAATAAGATCTTAACTGATCAATTTTAAAAATATTGTGTTAGTATTAATATTATTCCAGTTATTGCATCTTTAGTTTTTCTTGTTTAAATATTTTTTAGGTAGCATCACTTGGGCACAGGAAACTACTGTTCATTGTTCTATTAATAAAGAAGTGGTTGTTCTCTGATTTGATTGTTTGAATTGTGTGAATTGGAGAGTAATGTTTTTTTAGCATGACACTTTGGGAACTGCTACTTGGTTAGGATACTTTTGTTCCAAGGTCTCTTTGAGTCAGTTCCTATTAAAAGTGAAATGTGACAACCTGTATAACAATGAGAATATTTGAACAATACAAACTTATATTATTGTATGGCTTTGAGGAAAACCTCATACTGTGTCTAATTGAATTTATTATGCTTAATGAATATTTAACCAAAGAGTACCTTTTTTGTTTCCTTGACCATTGAGTTTACATTTTTAAGTATATGTAAAATATACTATAAAGTATATAGAGTGCTGAAAATTTGCAGCCTAAGAGATAATTATATAGCAGTTGCATTATAGCATTTCCAAGGAAATACTGTTAAAAAAATTGTATTCTCAATAAGTTCTAATAGTTGGCAGAAGAAGGAAGGGGTAAAAAACATTAAATTAACATTTGCTTTCATTAATAGTTTCTGTGAATTTTTATAAAAGAATTGATCACAGTGAATTTATTTGGTAAATTATCAATCTCCATATTACACACCTTCTTAAGAATGCCTTGGAGTATCATATTCAGAAACATATCATTAACTTAAAATGGTGTTCTTTCCCTTTTTCAAGAGAACAAGGAATTCACATTTAACTGCTTGATACTAGCTATATTATGTAAATTATTATGGTAAGTGTAATATTATGTAAAAACCTTCCAAGTAGTTACAAAATAGTAGTAGTTATATGAGGATTTATATCCAGTGAAATAATTTTTGTTAGTTTATTCAAGAAGCCTGGATGGCTCAGATGGTTAAGCGTGTGCCTTCGGCTCAGGTCCTGATCCTGGGGTCCTGGGATCGAGCCCCACATCGGGCTCCTGGCTCAGCGGGGAGCCTGCTTCTCCCTCTCCCTCTATCTCACCCCCTGCTCATGCTCTCTCTCTCTCTGTCTCAAATGAATAAAACCTTAAAAAAAAAAAATCACTGTGAATGAAGTTTAGTGATGATTACAGCAGTATCAAGTAAGACGTTTCTCTTAACATTGTAACTATTAAGATATATTACCTGAGTGACCCTTTTCTAAATTTAAGCTTTGAAAAGGAGCGGGAAGGTGTGAGAGTGTGAATTTTGAGGGCTAGATCAAAGTTTGGATTTGTGTCCCCATGAAACTCTTAAAACTTGGCATTTTGTGACAAAGAAAGCTGGGAGGAATGCCTGACCACTTTGCTATTGCCCAGTATTTTCACTTGCTACATAGTTTATTATGTTTGGATTCATTATGCTTTTGTTGGATAAAGCTGAATCAGTCCTTTTCCTTGGGTCTAAGAAAAATTGACCCAGTATATTCTGGTTTATTCTGTCCTACCAAATATCATTAGCTATGACTTGTCATGTTTAAGGGATATTAAGAAATATCAAATCCTTTCCTTAAATATTTTTTTGGATGAGGAGGACTTTGCTGGCTGCCCTTAGGAGTTAGCAAATGGCTGTGTCAGGCAGTTCTGCTATTTTGAGACAGTTAACTATCCTCTTGAAAAGAGTTGCCTGCTCATAGCATTCATAATAAATTTCAGCTGGTTTAAAGACCTACATTAAAAAGCAAAAGTTCATAATATTTGAAGAAAATGTGAGGATATTTTTAGAGATTTGGATAGAAAAGAATTTCTTGAATAAGCTATGAGAAAGCACAAACCCTGATGGGAAGGACTTGATTTAACCACACTGAAATTTAAAATTTTGGTATGGCAAAAGAAACTGTAAACAAAATACACTTTTCAGATTGAAGGGCAATTTCTGCAAGCTTGGGATCCAAATACATAAGGAACATGAAAGAAACAGGAAAACAGACCAAAAAAATATTAAACAGGTCACAAAAGAAGAGATACAAATGGTTGGGCGCCTGGGTGGCTCAGTTGGTTAAGCAACTGCCTTCGGCTCAGGTCATGATCCTGGAGTCCCGGGATCGAGTCCCGCATCTGGCTCCCTGCTCGGTAGGGAGTCTGCTTCTCCCTCTGACCCTCCCCCCTCTCATGCTCTCTGTCTCTCACTCTCTCTCTCTCAAATAAATAAATAAAATCTTTAAAAAAAAAAAAAAAGAGATACAAATGGTTAATAATCATATAAAAAGACTACATCATTAAAAATCAAGGAAATACAAATCAAAGCCATGAGATACTACTTCTTACATGAGAGTGGTAGAAAAATTTAAAAGTTGAATAATACCAAGTATTGGTGAAAATGTGGGGCCACAAAAACTCAACTCTTGGCAATACCTAGTAAAGAGAAAAGTGCTCATACCTTGGAACCAACAGTTTCACTTTTAAGTAGATGATGTAGAGAAATTCTCACATGTGCACAAGGAGATATAATCAAGGATGTTCATAGCATCGTTTTTTTTTTATAATAGAGAAATATTGAAAACTTAAATGACCATCAGTAGAGGAAATGGATAAATTAGGACTTATTTGTAATCGGAGAATTGTATAGCAATTGAATGAATCCAATCTGCTTACAACAAATTGGACAAATCTCAAAAATATAATTATGAATAAAAGCAAGTTGAAAAAGCAGTATACAAATACGTAAATGTTAAAATTATGAAACTTTTGTCATGTGTGCATTCATAGGTATTAACAGTATAAAAACATGGAGGGGAAGGCTGCACACTAACCTCAAGACAATGGTGATTCTCTGGAAGGAGGAGAATGAGATGAGGGTGGAAGGTGGGGCTTTAGCTATATTTGTAAATAGAAATGTTGCGGAAGTTAATATTTCTGCTCATCAGTTGGTGAATTAATAGACAAAACGTGGTATATTGATATAATGGAAAACTATTCAGCTATAAAAAGAAACTACTGATATATGCCATGACATGGACACACTTCAAAAACATTATGCTAAGTGAAAGAAGCAAGACACAAGACACCACATACTATATGATCACACTTATTGAATGTCCAGGAAAAGCAAATTTAGAGGCATAGAGTAGATTAATGGTTGCTTGGAACTGAGGTAGGAAAATAGATTAACAGTAAAGGGGCGAGAGGAATTTCACTGGGATGATGAAAATGTTCTAAAACTGATTTATGGTGATGGTTGCACAAGTTGGTAAATTTACTAATAATCACTGAAGTATACAATAGAAATGGGTGAATTATGCAATATGTAAAATGTACCAAAATGAAGTTGTAAAAAGTTAATATTTGTTAAATCCACAAGTGGTGTAGGTAAATCCACAAAGTGTGTAGCTTCATGAATGTATATAGTTGTGTAACCCTTACCCAGATCAAGATCATTTATATTACAGTAATGTGGTTATAGTTGACAATGCTGAATTGTATACTTGAAATTTGCTAAGAGGGTACATCTTAAATAAGTGTTCTTACCACACACGAAAAAGGTAATTGTGTGAGGTGATGGTGGGTGTATTATGTAGCTGGATTGTGGTGACTATTTAACAATGTATATGTGTATCAAAACATCAAGTTGGACACCTTAAATTATACCTAAATAAAGTTGGGGTAAAACACCTGATGTGGCACCCCAGAAGGCTCCATTGTGTTTCCTCTTAGCATCCTCCCTTCTCCTGCCTCCAAAGGCAACTGTTTTATTATCATTATATATCAGTCTTGTTTTTGAACTTCATAGAATTGGGATCATATACTTTTGTTTAAAAATATGTCTTGAGATTTCATCCATGTTGTTGCATGGAGTTCATTCTTAAAGATTTATTTATTTTAAAGAGTGAGTACGTGACTGGTGAGAGGGGCAGAGGGAGAGAATCTCAAGCAGACTCCCAGCTGAGCATGGAGCCTGACACGGGGCTTAATCTCATGACTCTGAGATCATGACCTGAGCCAGAATCACCAGTCGGACACTTAATTGATTGAGCCACCTAGGTGCCCCTAGTTCATTCTTTCTAATTGCTGTACAGTCTTCCACTGTAAATATACCAGAATTTGTTCATCCTTCCATTGATTGACACTTTTATTTTACTATTAGCAAAAAAGCTACAGTGAATATTGTACATGTCTTTTGGTAAACATACACACTTGTTTCTCTTGGGTATATTTCTAAGAGTAGAATTACTGGGTCATGAGTTGGGTGTATGTTGAGTTTCGCTAAATATTGTCAAATTTCTAAAGTAGTTGTGCCAGTTTATCCTCCCTCTAGCAGCATATGAGCGTTCCAGTTGTTTCACAGCCCCCTAAATGGCCCTATGGCATGGGTTTACCATACTTTATTTACCCATTGCCCTGTTGATTGATATTTAGGTGGTTTCATATTTTCAATACTTTGAATAAAACGCTCAGGAACTTTTTCGTAGAAGGCAGTGCTTCCGCTGAGTTCCATGAATGCTTTCCTAGAAATAAAATTGGTGACTTAAAAGGCATGGACATTTAAAATTGATTCTATTTGTGTTGCTGAAAAATTATACTAAATTGCTTTCCATCCAACCACATTCTCAATTACCAAGTGTATGAGAGTGCTTGTTTCCCCAGATGCTTCAGTCTCTAGATGTTTCCCATACTTTTAACCTTTGCCAAACTGATGAGGGGAAGAAAACAACAGGAGTCAGGGGACCATAAAACTTCACCACTTTGCAACCCTTTTCTGGCATCTTTCAGGGTGGTAAGGTAAAGGGTCTGCTGTCCGACACATCTCCTTTGGAAATGCTTTCAGTTTTGAAGGCTACGAGGGGAAGGAGAGGCGGGGTTGATCACTTAATGGGATCTAGTCAAGGCTTCATGCAAGAAGGATGAAAGAATTCAAGCTCAAATCAAAACGTTGTCTCCCTAGGTAACACCCGGACTATGTTGGTAAGGGCTAGAGGAGCAGATGCAATTCTTTGGCAGAGGCTACTGCCTTTCTTACCTCATTTGATTAGGTATAAGAATTCTTTTTTTTTTTTTTTTAAAGATTTTCTTTATTATTTGAGAGAGAGAGTGGAGAGAGAGTATGAGAGGGGGGAGGGTCAGAGGGAGAAGCAGACTCCCCGCTGAGCAGGGAGCCCAATGTGGGGCTTGATCCCTGGACTCCAGGATCATGACCCGAGCCAAAGGCAGAGCCAGGTATAAGAGTTCTCAAGGCTCTCAAGGCTAATGAAGCTGCTTAGCGTAGCTAAGTGCCTTGGTATAAGAGTTCTTAATTTACCTGTTCACCCTTCCTTTCAGAACTGTCCCAATTTCTGCTGTACCTGTGCAACTTCAGGAGAGTATTTGTTGCCTCTTACGAGGGAGAGACTACAGATCATTGTCTCTTGATGCCCTCTTCGTGCCTGACATGCTACTCATAGTGGGCGTGTAAATTCAGTGAATGACTCACTGGACTCTTTTTTTCTGCACCCCCCCCCCCCACTTTGTAAAGGAAATGTCAGAATAGTATGACAACCTCCTATTACTGCTCCTCAAGACTGGACCTTCCCGGAGAGGGCCAGTGGTGAGCAGCTGAGGACAAGGACCGGCGAGGAGCCCAGCATGAGTTAGTAAGGGCTCCTCTCTGGCCTAACCAGGATAACGGCACAAATGTAAACAGTCAAGTGTCTCACTGGGAAAGGAAGGGGAGCAGCAAGCCCGCGGCGCTGATGAGGAAAGGCCAGGATTTTTAAGTCCAGCTCAGAAATGGAGCTGTGGTGAGGACTCCAATTATCTGTAAGCAGAGGCTCACAGAGAGGAACAGAAGCACTGGTTACTTCAGAAGTGGTTGCGAGTTTTCATATGCCTCCTACGTAACGGGGGCTTTGGGAGGAAACAGAGTGTTAAGCATTTGCTAGGTGCCAGCTACCTTTCAAAGTGCTTCACTTCCATTATTTACTTACTCCTGAAAATCCTGTGAGGCAGACATTATTAATGCCCCATTTATAGATCAGCGTACTGGGGCTCAGAAAAACTGATTTGTCCAGGATCACACAACTGGTAAGTAGTTGAATTGAGATTCTAATTTAGGAATGACTTCAGTGCTGGGGCGTCTGGGTGCCTCAGATGGTTAGGCGCCTGCTTTCGGCTCAGGTCATGTTCCCAGGGTCCTGGGATTGAGCCCCGCATTGGGCTCCCTGCTCAGCGGGGAGCCTGCTTCTCCCTCTCCCTCTGCAGCTCTCCCTCTTGTACTCTCTTGCTCTCTCAAATAAATAAATAAAATCTTTAAAAAAGAGAAAAGGAATGACTTCAGTGTTCATTCTCTTCACTTGCCACACTAGTATGAAAAATAACATTAAAAATGATAGTAATGTTTAAAATATGCTGATAGCTTACCACACGCCAGGCATTAATTCAACTTAAGTGCGTTATTTCATTTACTACCCCATGAAATAGATGCTGTTTTAATCCACACTTTACAGATGAGGAAACTAAGCAGAGAAAGGTTAAATAGCCTTCACTAGGTCACACAGCTAGTTACTAGAAGAGTCCATGTTGAAATCCAGTCCATACCACCTTCTCGGGTCATAGTCTGGAGTGATCTTGCCCAGATGGTTTCTGAACAGCTTCATTAGCCTTGAGAGTATTTGGCTTTCTCCTCTCAGGCACAGGGATCACCTTCTTGTTTACTGTTTGTATAATCCTGCAGGTGCCAGAGGCTTCCAGAAGGCATATAACTAGACTTGGCCCTGTATGTTAAGCTACTGTGGGCAGCATATGGGTTGTCTACCATTAGGTGAGATAACTGGAGGTAGCAGTGCTACTTGGATTACATAGTTCTAGGGTAGGGCAAGGCCCCATGCAGCAGGGTCTAGAGCGGGTTTGTCCTGACGAGGATGCATAGAGAGAAGGGCCTGATCAGTGCCCTGAGCTAGCCCTCCATAATCTGAGTTTGCTGCATCCTGTGAATTCAGTTGTCCATCCCCGCCCGCAGTTGTAGCAGGGAAGAACCAACCCTGACAAAGTCCCATTCCTATTCTCAGGGATGAGTTGCTTGTTTGTTCAAAGATAATCTATGTGAGGGACTGTGTGAGCAAATCTGAGAGAAACCATAAGAAGACCATCTTTGCTAAACCTTTATCTCAGTGCTCCCTGAGCACAGACTAATTCTCTGAGAATCCTAGTTTATTCTGTCTTGAAGAGCTTGAAATTATTGGAATTTTGACAGTGGTAGAGGCACTGTAGGGTTTGGATTGTTTTTCTGTCTTGTGTACCAGCCTTATGCTGCCCTCTTAACTGCTCCCCTCTACGCCCCCAACAGCCCACATTTCCTGTGTGTCCTGTTTCTCAAGCCCTGGCTCCTTACCTGGCTCCATGGAGCCTGCCCTCACTTGTCCGTTGGCATGGATGCAGAGTACAGAGGCTGGGGAAACCTTGCTGATTTTCACCCAGGGGAGAGTTGTGTTTTTAAGACTATTGAAGAAATGCAAATTGAGGAGGAGAGCTCTCATAGCATTATTCCAAGCTAAGAATCCTTCTGTTATCTCCTATATATTAAGGTTTTATTGGTTGAAATGGAGGCTGGGCCTTTATAAAATGCAGGTTTTATAGTAATGGCAGGAGGGAGGAAACCCCTCCAGATAATGGAGTAAAACCATGGAAGCAAAGTCATGGAGCCAAGCCGAGAGGACGAAAGGAGGCTTTAAAATTCTCACTGTTATGTCAAGTGTATCAGTCTAGTTTAGGACAATTACTGAGTTAATTGCTTCTTAATGGAAAATACATATTTCAGTGTTCAGACTTCCTAAATCCTTAATTAAAAAGGCATGTTAAAGTACCAATTAAAAGTACCAATAGAATGGTATTTAAGTATTGGCCACTGCTGCTTAAATTTAGAATTTTACTTCGTTGAAAGGACTTTGTTTTGTTTTCTTTTATGAGAGTCTTAACTCTGTAGGATGGTTGGCCACAGGGAAAACCAGAAAGAAGTGCTTTCCTCGAGGCTATTTTCCTTTAAAGGTTACTTGTAGACATGGACATTTTACCAAAGCAGTGAGTTGTCTTGAGGATTTTTAGATCATAGGATGACAGAATTTTAGAGTCCAAAGAATTCTTTTAGTCAACACTTTGTTTATATTTGAGAGAATTCATATTCAAAGACTTTTTTATGATCATACAGTGGCAGAATCTAGGCCTGCTGATGCCCAATCTGACACTTTAATATTCATGCTAAATCTTTCTCATGTTATAATGATTGTTGTGATTGTCTGAGAGCTTGCTAAAAATAATTGTGTGTTAAGAGTCAGATATTGGGGGCGCCTGGGTGGCTCAGTCGTTAAGCGTCTGCCTTTGGCTCAGGTCATGATCCCAGGGTCCTGGGATTGAGCCCCACATCGGGCTCCCTGCTTGGCGGGAAGCCTGCTTCTCCCTCTCCCACTCCCCCTGCTTGTGTTCCCTCTCTCGCTGTGTCTCTCTCTGTCAAACAAATAAAATCTTTAAAAAAAAAAAAAAGAGTCAGATATTATTCAGGTGTAGGAGACACAAAGATAAATAAAAGTGGTTCAACTATCAAGAAGGCTTGGGCTAAGGTAGGGATGGTCAGCAAGTAGGTGGAAGATTGTCCAGTTTGATAAGTATAGGAAAGAGGTATGCCCAAGATGTTTATCAGTCAAGGTCTAGTTGAAGATAAGAGACCACTCCATCAGAAGAGGAGTGACTACAGAGAATTCAGTCTTACAGAATCATTGGAAAGAGTGGAGGAATATGCTTCAGGCCGATCTCCAGGAATGACTTTCAGAGTCACACTGCAGAAGTAGCACACCAACAGAATGACCACTTCTGCCGTGTCAGGAAGCTGGGGGATTCTGGAAACTGCTCTCCCAAATGTCAGCCCCAAGATATTCCCACCTCTGACCACTTGGGCTTAGAAAGTCTCCATCAGATTTGCCTCCAGAGCCATCAGGCCATTCCTGCTAGTTCCCTCCCGGCTCTCTTCTTGACTGTGCTCTAATTTCAGGTCTCACCAAGTGGATCTGACTGGCAGAACCAAAATCATACCTGGTATCCTAGTATGGGTAGGGGCCTTTGAGAAGTAGTTTTCAGCTTTCCAGCCTTTATAATACTAGGGGACCCACAGAAGATTGTAATAGGCGTCTTAATGTAATAGTAGTGTTAATAGTAGTATATATGCATATAATATGTAGAACATATATATGATTTATATAATACATTATGTACACACACAATGTAATAGTAACATAATGCTCAAAGTAGAGTGAGCCAGTCTATAGAGTCTTTGGGATCCGTGCATAAGAGGGGCATTCGATCTGCTGGTGGTGGGGAGGAAAGGTCAGAGAATTTAAACTGAGAAGTAGTACCTGAGCTGAGACTCAGAGATGAAATTGCAGATGTCTCAGCTTTTTTAAGGAACTTCACACCTATTTTGTCAAGTCTGTATTCACAAAATACAATCCTCAGACGAGTAATATCAGTTTGACCTTGGAACTTGTTAGAAATGGAAATTCTTGGGTGCCACCCAGACCTACTGAGACAGAAACTGAATGAAGCCCTTCAGGTGATTTTGATGCATGCCAGAGTTTCATAAACTGTTGTGTCTGCACGATGATGAAGACCTATAGTCGGGGGTAGATTCCTGGGAGAGACTGATGGGGACCTAGTAAGCTATATAAGCACAGTGATTAAAACCAGTAGTTTCTTGAGTTAAATCTCTGAGTTCGAATCTTGGCTTTTACATTTACCTATCTGTGTGATGCTGAGCTGCTGGGGTAACAATACTTACCCTGCAGAACTGTCAAGCTTAAGTGACATGGCAGGGTATATGCCTTTCACAGTGTGTGACACAGCATAGACATTTTGTAAAATCTTTTGGAGGAGACTTGACTAGAAGCATCCCTAAATTAATCTTTCTTGGGAAATGTTACAAAGGCATTTCAGAATTGAGTTCAATTCAGAAAGCATTTATGGAAGGCAGTCTGCTCTGTGCTCAGCACTGTGCTTGAACGCCGTGGTGCCATGGTTCTTGGGAAGAGTACAGATGGTAGGGAGATATGGGTCCTGGCCTTGGGAGCTGTTTATTTTATTTATTAAGAAGACAAGTCCTTAAACAGGGAAGTAACAGTCTAAGATAGTAAATGATTAGGTGTACAATCAGGTGTTAATAATTTGATGCTACCAAAACAGTAAATATTACAGAAGCTCAGAGGAAATCAGTCAATGTGGGCTAAAGTCGTCAGGGGTAAGTTCCTGGAAGAGGCAGATGGGGACATTATATGCTTTTGTGGGCCATTTAAATCAAATTTCTGAGGAGCGTATTTCTTTATTTACAAAGGTTTTTTGTTTTTGCTTTGTTTTGTTTTTTTTTAAATTATGAACCTTGTTTAAGATGTGGAAAATTCAGGAAATAAGGAAAAAACCCCCTATAATTTCACAACTCAGGCACTCATAGCTAGAAGTTTTGGTGGGTTTCCATTTAGTGTCTTTTGAAAATCTTTTTTAAAAAATAGTAATTGCTGTTACAGTGTGATAAATCTCTATATTCTGTTTTGAGTCAATTCTTCATAATGCAGTGATGTTAGCATTTCCCCCATGTTATTACAGACACAGCCTAATTTTAATGGTGGCATAGGGGTTGGGTCACTTGAGCTTATTAATACTCCCAATTTTTGAAATGAAGTTTGAAATAAACATAAAAGCAATTACTTATATTTCCAATTATTTCCTTGGGATAGATACTGAGAAGCAAATTACTAGGGTATGGATTGTGGACTTTGGAAACATTGCCA
This sequence comes from Neomonachus schauinslandi, assembly GCF_002201575.2. Taxonomy (NCBI): domain Eukaryota; kingdom Metazoa; phylum Chordata; class Mammalia; order Carnivora; family Phocidae; genus Neomonachus; species Neomonachus schauinslandi. Next base: position 82,566,065 of record NC_058415.1, on the reverse strand, counting down.
ACTTATTTGTTGGAAGGAGTGGTTGAATTTATGCTCCTTTTCCTCCTTCATTCTTTTTGACTCATTCATTATTTATGTGCTAGGCCCAATTCCAGGTTCTGGGGATATTAGTAGTGAACAAAATAGGCAAAAATCCCTGCCATATATGCTAGTAGGGGAAAACAGATAATAAGAAAGTATATACTATGTTGGATGATAAAATGTGCTAAGGAGAAAACACAGGAAAAGAGAATAAGGAATGGTGTGGGGATAGGAAAATTATAATTTTAAATAAGGTGATTGGGGAAGGCAGCACTAGGAAAGTAACTTGTGAATGAAGACAGCACATGCCCCATTCCTTGGTATTTATCTCACGGAATGAACAGCAAGGGAAAGGGCCATGAAGTGGAAGCATGGCTTGCATGTTTGAGGAGCAGCAAGTAGACCTGTGTGGCTGGAACAGGGAGTCAGGGTGGGGGGTGGGGGGCAGAGTAATAGGAAGTGAGGTCAGAGAGTTGCTGGTAAAGGAGGACGTGACTTAAGTAACAGGATTACTCCGGCTGCTGTTTTGAGAACAGTCTGTAGGGAATCAGAGGCAGAAGCAGACACCTGTTAGGTGACCATTGTAGTGGAAATGATGGTGACTTAGACCAGCGTGGTAGTGTGGAGATGGAGATAAATGATCAGAACTTGAATTTATTTTGAAGATTTAGTTGACAGGATTGGCCGACAGATTGGATCTGAAATGTGGGAGAAGGATCAGGAGTTCAGTTTTGGACATGTTAAATTTGAGATGTCTGCTAGGCATCCAAGTGGAGATGTTGAGTAGTAGACAGTTAGATAAATGAGTCTGGAGTTGGAAGAAATAAATGTAAAGTTGACAGTGCATATTTATATATGAAGTGATGAGACTAAAAGAGACCAGCAAAAGAGGACATCAAGAAAGAAAAGTGAAGTCCAAGGACTGAGGTCTGGGGCCCTTCAATTGGAAGAGGTCTGCAAGGAGCTTAAGGAGAAGCAGTGAGGCAGGGGAGAGGGATGCTGTGGAAGCCACATAAACAGAGAAAGTGGAACCCATCAAGGATGTCAAAGGGTGCTTATAGGTCAAGTAAGATGACTGAGGATTGATAATTGATGTTAGGGGTAAGAAGTGAGTTGGTGTGGTCATTAGTACATGAGCAGTTTCACAGCTGTGGTGGGGTAGAAGCTTGATTGGCACGGGCTCAAGAGAGTGAGAAGAGAGGAACTGGTAAGGTGGGTTCAGACTTTTCTTTGAAGTATATAGCTTTGAAGACAACGAAAGAAATGGGGTGGTAGCTGTGGGGGGCTTGACCTTTTAAAAAAGATTTGCAGAAATAACAGTCTGTTTGCATGCTCCTGGGAAAGCTCTAGTAGAGAGGTCAAATTAATAACACAGGAGAATTGGTAGAGCAGTGTTTGAGTTGGTGAGAGGGATGGGATCCTAGTTCACAAGTGGAGGAAGAGCCTTTGCAAGGGGGCACGGACAGTTCTTCATGGTAGTAGGATGAAGGCAGCGTCTATGGGTCAGTGATAATAAGTGGGTAGGAGTAGTGATGGAGGCTTGTGGGAGTTCTCTTCTGATTGGTTTTCTCAGTGAAGGGGCAAATGAGGTAATTAGTGACAATCGAGGTTGGAGAAGGTTTGAAGGGAGAGAGGAAAGTATGAAATAGTCACGGAGGAGAACAAGAGAGTGAATGAATTAAGGAAAATGTGGTATAATTACTCAAGCTCACTTACAGTAAATAATCCAAATTTAAAGCTAGTATTTTAGGGCGCCTGGGTGGCTCAGTTGGTTAAGCAACTGCCTTCGGCTCAGGTCATGATCCTGGAGTCCCGGGATCGAGTCCCGCATCGGGCTCCCTGCTCAGCAGGGAGTCTGCTTCTCCCTCTGACCCTCCTCCCTCTCATGCTCTCTGTCTCTCATTCTCTCTGTCTCAAATAAATAAATAGAATCTTTTTTAAAAAAAGCTAGTATTTTAGTATTTTAAGCGTAATGTGATTTTCTCCACCTGGTACAGGGATGCAGGTGGATCATTGGATTTAACAAGGATTGTTGGACTTTTGCCAAGTGAGGTTGACAAAGTAAGAAAGACACAAAGATGTCGAAGATGTATGGAAAGGAATGGTTATAAATAGAATTTAAGCTGGGTGAGGAGGATAGGGTGGGCCTGAGGTGGATCAAGGGCACTGAAAAGGTTGGTATAGTGTCCCTGTGGGATTGAAGAATGAAGACAGAATACTGTAGGGACTGAACTAGAAGGGCAGGAGGTGGGTCCTGGTTGGAGGCTGAGGTGCTTGAAACTGATTATTGAGGGAGTTTCAGTTATTGGTAACTGTAGAGTTTAGGTATGACCATGGGAGTGAGTCGTTGAGATTGGGTAGAAAACCTTGGCAGGGAGGAGGCCAAGGAATCAAGAATTCTGGGATTTTGAAGGATTGGCCATGTGCATACTGAAATCACTGAGACTGTGGTAGGAGTGCTGATAGAGTGAGGGGCAGTGGACCAGGATCCATGTGACTCAGGAATGAGGAGTAACCCTAGGATTGTAGATGACAGCAGGGCCGAGTGGGAGTGGGGAGTGTAGTCTGGTGAGCTCAGGTTAAAATCTGGGATTTTGGAAAATGAGGAAGAAAGGTCTGGAAGTGGAAACAAGGAACAGAGGCTGCCTACCCTGCCTCCAGGCCAGTGGGAGGGATGGAGAGGAAACACTGACCGCTTGAGAGGGCTACAGAGGAAGCCAGCATTAGGTCAGAGGAAGAATGTAAGAATCGGAAGGGAGCTTAGTGCTAAGAGATTGAGAATTGTGCTGATCACTGACCCAGGAGTGCCAGAAGGCAAGTGAAGGAGTTTCAGCGAGTGTGCCAGTTTTGTTGTTCCTTTGCCAGCTACACTTAAAATTCACTGTACTTGTGATGGATGACATGGTTCTTTGTCTTTTTAATTTTTTAAACTGCTAGTGTAATTGAATATTAATTCATATAGGAATATACAATTGGGCACGTTTATAAATTGTGATGCTTAAGAGCATGTTTTGGAAGGGTCTGATTTGGATGTGGGAAGAGGAGAAAGATGAGCAAAGCATGTCAAGTTTTGTGGGAAAGTGGATTGATTAGCCTGGCTAGATTTGGGGATTCATTTTTAAGAAACAGATGAAATTGGGTGGTTTGGTCCTTTTTATTTTTTTTAAGATTTATTTGAGAGAGAGAGCGTGTGCGTTCATGGTGGAGAGGGGCAGAGAGAGAAACTTTATCAGACTTCTGCACGGAGTGTGGACCCCAATGCAGGGTTTGATCCCAGGACACCAAGATCACAACCTGAGCCAAAACAAAAAATCGGAAACTTAACTGACTGCGCCACCCAGGCACCCCAGGTGTTTGGTCTTAATGGCCAGGCTAAGGATTCTAGGCGGTTCTAGCTTTATAACATAAAGGTCATGAAACATATTAAAAGTAGTATAGGTCCTCAAAAAAATTAAATGTAGAATTGCCGTATGATCCAGCAGTTCCAATTCTGGACATATGTCATGAAGAAGTGAAAACAGGGTCTTGCAGAAATATTTACACTCAGGTTCATAGCAGCGGCATTATTTTTTTAAAAAGATTTTATGGATTTATTTGGGATAGCGAACAAGAGAGCAGGAGCAGGGGGAGCAAAGGGAGAGGGAGAAGCAGGTCCTCGCTGAGCAGGGAGCCTGATGTGTGGGGCTCGATCCCAGGACCCCAGGATCATGACCTGAGCCAAAGGCAGACACTTAGCCGACTGAGCCACCCAGGTGGCCCTCATAGCAGCATTATTTATGATAGCCAGAGATGGAAGAAACTCAAGTGTCCATAGACAGATGAATGGATAAATAAAATGTGGTATTATTACAATGGAGTATTATTCAGCCTTAAAAAGGAGGGAAGTTCTGACACATGCTACAACATGGATAAGCCTTGAAGACATTGTGCTAAGTGAAATAAGCCAGGCATACAAGGAGAGGTATTGCATGATTCCGTTTCTATGAGGTACCTAGAGTAGTTAAGTTCATAGAGACAGAAAGTAGAATGGTGGTTTCCAGGGGCTATGGGGAAGGGAAAATTGGGAGTTATTTAATGGGTTCAGTTTTAGTTGAAGAAGTTTTGGAGATAGATGATAGTGATGGTTGTATAATAACGTGCATGGACTTAGTACCACTGAACTGTATACTTAAAAGTGTTAAAATGGCAAATTTTATGTATATTTTACTCCCTGCTCCCCTCCCCACCCCCACCCCCAAAGTGGTATAGGATATATAGGTACCATTTGGATATATGGTATAGATAAGGACTAGGCAGCAATGGCTTGTTTCCAGGGGAAGAGAGGCAGAATTTTGTTGACAAGAAAGTCTTCTGGTTGACAGGCATAGTATGTTTCCTTTGCTGGCATTTCAGCTTAATGTATACTGTATGCAGTAGTTTGGCTTTAGCTTTGGGGTTCTGAGTATGGTTTAGAGGTACTTGGGAAACACATTTTCCAAGTAGGGAAACATTTCTCTACATTCTTATCCCTTCTGTTTAGCAAATAATTTTTTTTTTCATAGAGTATCCAAGGATACCCTCTAGTCTTCAAAATTATTCTAAGTTGTTAATAGGAATTCATCTTTTTCATTATCATGTTTACTAGTTGAATTGAGCGCTAGTTACTTTGGAGTCATTTTATTTATATCCTGAACTTGGCAAAGGAGTTTAAATAGAGAAATTGGAAAGCTCTCATTCATAATCTGCTAAGGCCTATTTCATGACAACATGTTTTGGTTATTTGTCCAGATGTATTCTTATTGTTGAGTCACAATAATAACTAGAAGACAGATCAACAGGAGGACATACATAAATAAAACCAGAAAAGAAACCACTGTTGGATTCTTGGGAGTCTGATGGATCCAGGCTGAATCCTAGCTCTGTTGCTTAACTGAATTTGTTCTTAGTGAGCCTCACTCTTATTTATAAAACAGGGATACATCTACTTACCTGGCAGAGTTGTTGTTACGATTAAGATAATAAAATCACCTATGGCAACTGCTGGTATACATAGGCATTCAGTAAATGGTAGCTGTTAGTATTCTAATTATTACTGCAAAAATGTTTAATGGAACTCTTGTTTCTGAACCCAGAATGCAAACTTCGAAAGCAAAGAAATTAGCAGAAAGGTCCTTCAATTTATACAGAGATTCACCTCAGGGTTTCTGTAAATCTGGGAGAGTCCCTAGTGCATTTGATGTTTACAGATCATTAGCAAACAGATGCCAGGAGGCAAATAAACTGTAGCTTAAGGATTTTTGAACCACTGACGATGAAGAGAAAATCAGTTTCTGATAAAGTTATAACGTTTCTAAGTAAGTAATGGCAGGCAATGGGAAAATTTTAATTGGGTTTATAAAAGTTTATTTCTAGGAGCACATGTATTTCCAATTTGAGGCATACGTATACATCTGTAGCCATCTGATTTATAGTGCTTGCTTATTTCTCCACTGGGGTTAATAATAAAACAACAACTAATATTTATTGTATGCTTGCTTATATGCCAGTGTGTCTTTAGGAAGGAAGCCCGTAGCATTCAGAGGCTTGTTTTCAACTGGATATTTTAAAATTGGCCCTTTATCCAGTTAGAGAGACAGGGTATTTAATGAGTTTATTCTGTTTATTCTGTTATGCCAAAGTATTTGTTAAGCATTTGTAACAGAGAAGACCTTCTGTAGCAAAGCTAAGTAGAACATGGGCCCTGACCTCAACAAATGCTGACTCGCTGTCCTCTAGACTGTTCAGAAGGGGCTTGTGGTAGCATGAGATGAACCACGGTCTAGTCCTAGATTGCACATGTGGCCACTTCATCCCTGAAGTTTTTTCTGTCCTGGTCAGAATTAGGTTTGACACCCTTCTGCTAATCCTAGCACAGCACTTTGTCAAACTCTGTGGTTAATTAATTTGGTGGATTCTCCATTTGGGTCACACCGTATTACTCCTTGAGAGCAAGGACTGGCTTTTTATCACCTGGGCCAGTCACATCAGTGTGTTTGTGCTGTGAATAAATGCTAATTTTCAAACTTTGGACAAATGGTAACCTATTGCTTTTTTTTTTTTTTTTTAAGATTTTATTTATTTATTTGAGAGAGAATGAGAGAGAGAGAGAGCACATGAGAGGGGGCAGGGTCAGAGAGAGAAGCAGGCTCCTCGCCGAGCAGGGAGCCCGATGCGGGACTCGATCCCGGGACTCCAGGATCATGACCTGAGCCGAAGGCAGTTGCTTAACTGACTGAGCCACCCAGGCGCCCAACCTATTGCTTTCTTTAACAATGATGCACTTACGGTAGTCCCAATATCACAGCATTGTCATGAAGATTAAATTAGAAACTGTGTATAAAATGCCTATCCCAGTGCCTGATACATGGTGGGTATGCAATCAGTAGTCGTATTTGAGTAAATAATGAAGTTATCTCTTTCCACCAGATTTGACAGATGTGATATATCTATTTATGAAGACCGTATGCAGTGATGTCACGTTTGTAGTACATAAAGGGCACAGCTGTCATTTAGGTTAAGTCTGAAGTAATTATTCACCTTGGAATAAAAATTGGACACTTAGGTGCTCATTCAGAAACAAGGGCTAAAATGAATCCTAACTCACAGGGAAATTAAATGGAAACCTGAGATTATAACCATTAAAGAAAAAAGGTCCTTCATCAATATTTATCAGTTTGATAGATTTTAGGAATTAGTTCCAAACCTTGAACTAATTTTTAAAAAAACCTAAATATTTAAATAATAAAGTTGAAAACTAAGATATTCAGCAGGCAAAAAGGGAAGTATAAGTGAACATATTCTCTGGACTTTTTTGTTCTCACCAGCACACACTCTCTTTCCATTTTAAAGCTCCCTTTTAGAATTTGACTTATGTTTGATTTTTGGGTTTATGTGGCATAAGTTTGGCTGAGAATCAGATTTATATACCTTTTGTAGATGGAATTAGTTATGAAAAATACTTCAAATTATTGGTAAGTAGTGGCATTTGCTGGTCAAAATCTATCACCATTCTCTAGAAAGAGAGATGAAACTCCCAAGATTTTACTGCATAATGTCAGTGGACTCATTATTTGTAGAACAGCTGATGCATTTAGGACTTGTTGATTCACTTAATTGGTAACTGTACTACATTCATAACTCCAACAACTGAAAACAATAGGTCAGTGTCTGCTGTTTATGCATAAATAGTCACATCAGAGCAGGATATGTCTGAAAGGCAGAATCTGTTAGTTTGAGGAGGAATCTGGCACGTGAATGGTTCCATTGCTTGCCATACTGAGGTGGGTTGTGCTCTCCTTCCCTGAATAATGCTATTTGGGTTTTTATTATAGGTGTAGATGGTGAACTGGTCCTGTGTTATCAGGCCGGCTGCTGTGAAAGTGTAATACTTGAATGTGTTTTAAATGCAGGCGTGGAAGCAAAAGGCTGGAATAGAAACATAGTTTTAAAATTAGTGAGGACTGGTGCGCCTGGGTGGCTCAGTCGTTAAGCGTCTGCCTTTGGCTCAGGTCATGATCCCAGGGTCCTGGGATTGAGCCCCACATCGGGCTCCCTGCTTGGCGGGAAGCCTGCTTCTCCCTCTCCCACTCCCCCTGCTTGTGTTCCCTCTCTCGCTGTGTCTCTCTCTGTCAAATAAATAAATATCTTTAAAAAAATAAATAAAATAAAATTAGTGAGGACTAAGGTTCTTATGTCTTAGGGTCTTCATGTTTTAGGGCAAAAAGTTAATACCTGGAATAATTTTTAAGAAATTCCAGTTGTACATGGAAACCAAATGTTCATTTAAAGTACTTTGAAATGACTTTTTTTTTTAATTAGTGAAGTATACTCTTTTGTGATTTCAGGATAAAATCTGCATTGTGAAATGAGCAGTTTTTGTTTGAAGCAAGTAATTTTTAGTTTAAAAACATTTTTAAAGGAAAGACAACATAAATTATTCTGTTTCATTGTTAAGGAAAAGGAAATCATGTTGATGGGTTTTTTTTTTCCTATGTAAAACATTTGAAACATTCCTTTCAAAAATATATTTTTAATTAAATTTTAACTATCATAAATGGAACAGTTTACTAGGATAATTGTATTTAGTTAAAATGCTAAACTAGTGATTCAGGTATTTTATAATATAATGTGAGTGAAGCTGACTCTTTATAGCAGCAATGAGTTTAATAGGGAGTGTCCTTAAAGCTCTTTTTAGTGGAGTCCAGCTTGTAATCATAGTGTCAAGAAACTTTTTAATTTTACATTATACAAAAAAAAAAACTTTTCTTCTTGAAGATGAAAAAAATCTTATTTCTGAGTGTGTTTGGGGAAGATTGAGCTTGTCCTCAAAATGTGTGACTTCTTAGACTACTTTCTGAGCATATACATTTTCAGTGTATAAAATTTGAACATTTCATTAGGGAAAGAGCAGTGTAATGGACTATCCCCTGCTTGCAGCATATTCCCATCTTCTCATCTGGAAAATTAAATCTGATTACAGCTTGGATTAACATTTATGGTTGTGGGGGAGAGGAAGATAGTATCTTAAACTACATGAAATGGAACAATGAAGATTTTATCGTTTATGGCGAATTTTTAAGTCTTGCTTTTAAAGGGAAGCGTTCTTATAATTGTAAGCTTTAAATATGTTCAATATTTTGTTTCTTACTGACTGAAATATCCTAGGGATAATGACTGGGTAAATTTTAGTGGGCATTAAATGTAATTTTTTCTGCCTTGATATACCTGCCATGTTAAAAGTGAAAGCAGTGTAGATTCCCGTGTTAGCAGCTACATTTGCTTGCAGTCTCTCTTAAATTTCCTAAAAGAGCTCCAGTTATGGACGATTGTAACATTTGGTTCGTGTGCAGTTGTCACACATTTCATAGAAAATGAAGTCAGTGTATTTTTCAATAATCAGTTAAAGCGTCATGCCTTGACCCTTCAAATGGAGTCATTGGTGCGACAGAGAAAAACAGGAAAATAATTTGGTAAGGGGTGTGTGTGTGTGTGTGTGTGTACGTGTGTGTACACATACTAGTTACTGATCTACAAATGAGCCCTCATACATAACCACAGTACTTTTATGAATTATTTTGCATTTCTGTTGTAAAAGATCTGTCTACCACGTTTTCTAGGAACTTTAAGCCTAAGGCAGAACTCAAGGTTTTGGAGCCTGTGTAAAATAATTTATAGCACCGTTCCAGCAAGTCTTGCCCAAACTCTAATTCTATTAATTAAACATCCTGTGGCAATCTGGTATATCTTAAAGATTTAAAGTATGTTACAGTAGAAGACTAGAAAACATGAACAATTGAGGTCGAAGAAAATTAACCTTTCTTAAAAAAAAAATCAAGACATAGTTGTTCTGAGACTTTTCTTAATTTATTTATTTTTCCCCTGTGAGGACCTAACCTCTTTTTTTTTTTTTTTTTAAGATTTTATTTATTTATTTGACAGAGACACAGTGAGAGAGGGAACTTAAGCAGGGGGAGTGGGAGAGGGAGAAGCAGGCTTTCCGCCGAGCAGGGAGCCCGATGTGGGACTCGATCCCAGAATCCTGGGATCATGACCTGAGCCGAAGGCAGACGCTTAACGACTGAGCCACCCAGGCGCCCCGAGGACCTAGCCTCTTAAGCATGGTCACGTTACGCGCCTGAATCAGCTTGTGCTATTGGGAGTCCTATGCAGTGAAATGTCTGTGTTAAGTATAGAAATGCTTCTTGTGGCCTCCAGTGGTAGCGGTTGGTGCACACATGTCTTTGTGGAGACCTCCTCTTGCATGGACGTGGTGCTGGAAGAAGGTAGTGGCCCATCACGTTGATTTGATGCGAAGCCTTATTCCAGAGCCAGCTGCCTCTTTTAGGCTTACGTGGTTAAGAGATATATGGACTCTACCATACCATACATGGTGTGGCAAGATAAGATATTTTATTTTATTTATTTATTTATTTTTAATGGTTTTATTTATTTATTCATGAGAGACAGAGAGAGAGACAGAGGCAGAGGGAGAAGCAGGCTCCCCGCGGAGCAGGGAGCCTGATGCGGGACTCGATCCCAGGACCCTGGGATCATGACCTGAGCCGAAGGCAGACGCTTAACCGACTGAGCCACCCAGGCGTCCCAAGATAAGATATTTTAAAAACTAGGTTGAAAAGTATTTTCCTGGGAGATGATGAAATTGATTTTTAAATTTAAGAATCTACCACTTAAATCTGGAGAAAGTTGCTGAGAGAGAAGGAAAAGGAATGTTCTTAATCTTCTGTCAGAGGGACAATTCTTCGAGAAAAAGCTTGACATATGCCCATGACTCTGTTCTTTCTGCCAATTGCCTAAGCAAATTGTTGCTTTTTTCCTTGGTAGTTCTCTGATCTGCAGATTTTTGTGTTGAAAGTTAGCTGTTTGGTGACACTGCATTTGGCGGTGAGGGTATGAATGTGAGAAGGTGTTTTGGAACATTAGCAATTATAGTATTGGATGGTGGATAAAGAAATAGATATATAAATATTAGACTGATGCACACTTTTCCAGTGTATGTTATTTTCCATATAAAGATATAGAACATTTCATAAAATGTTCCCAGACCATTTAAAACTCAAAGAAATGCAGCTGATGCAATGAAATACATAGAGTACTTGTAAAAACATACAGACACGCAAGTGGATTGCTGCCAGACAGAAAATTTAAAGGCGGTTTGCTTAACTGCAGGGTGCTAGGTTTTGTACATGTGCCATGCTGAAACTGTTAGTAAGGCGGGTGTTGTGTTGCTTGAGAAAAGCAGATTGTATTTGGACCTTTTAAACTCAGATGTTTCCAATGTCGATATTTTGGTGACATTATGGCATTGTGATCGACTCAAAGTGAAAAAAGATGATTTCAACCCACTGTGCAAAATAGACATTTTAAGAAAACTCAAATTATTTTCAGTTTTTTGTTAGTTTTTACAAAATGGCTTTCATGGTTTTATAAACTATCAGATTGGATCTTTGAGCTAATTGAGTGGAACTTTTTAGGTTGGGCTTTTGTTTTTAAAAAGCATTCGCCCCCCCCCCCCCTTTTTTTTTAAATATTGCTTTAGAGAGTATTAAGAACCCATAAAGTTTGCTTTTGTAAACCTCAGGGCCTTAAAGGAAATCACAAGCTTTATGCTTGGATCATAGTAAATAATAATCCATGTATTATCTTGGAACATGATTCTGTAAAAATCTGGGAATCTCACTCTGGGCTGAGTCTTAGGATAGTTGAAGGAATTTGGTTGATGGTGTTTGTTGTCCCTGCCGCTGAGGCAGTGTTTAGAATAGTATGATTTGCATGACTCTCATCTTGGCATTCTATGGTCATCTTTACCTTCAGTATATTAAAATAAGTGGATTTTTTTTCATCCATGTTTCCTTTTTAAAATTCTGCTATATTGTATATATGCATAAAATACATTTTTAAAATAAGTTAATTATTAATATAGTTTCTTATTAACATAGTTGACTAAAGATGTAAAAACCTTCCTTCTCCCACCTATAAAGAAGAAACTTTTTTAAATTGAAGAATATATCATAAATTTTGGTTTCTGACATCCATTCCCTCACAAAGTGGTGATTAAAAAAATTAGTCTTTGGTTTTATTCCATCTTGATTTCCATCAGTATTTGTGGTTCCCGAGAAGCACAAACTACTGCAAGAAGAGATGATATTAAAGATTTATATGTGAGTCATTTCTGTATGAAGTTTTCTGGTTGAAGAGTAAGTGTTAACCACGTGACAGTTGGAAGAAAAAGAATAAGCCTTATTCTGTGGCTTTCCCAACTTCTGTTTTACTGTGTCCTCAGTGGCTTACAAGTGCTTTTTTCTGTTTTTTTCAGTCTTGGGAGCATATTTTAAATCCTAAAATACCAGCTTTTTCTGCCCCAGGGTGATTTACCTATGTTTTAGGGATTATAACTGCTACCCTCTTACTTAGGCTGTCCCATCCCCCAACCCAACAGCAAGCACACTTTTAGAGGTGTGTGAGGCATCTGGTTGTCCCTTTGCATCCTGCTAATTCTTCCCTGTAGACCTAGTGCTTTTCATGCCACGCCGTTAGTGCCCTCTGGCCTCCTCTCTCAAATGGACCAAGTCCTTGTGTGATTTCAGCCCTTCCGGCCAGAGAGAAGCAACAGTTTCTTCCTCTGGCACACTAGGGCAGCCCTGCATGGAGAGGACCACGCCAGCACTCTGCTGGTCACAATGTAGACATGGCCTTTGTCCCATCGAGTGTTTGCACATGAGGGTAAGGAAAGAAATTGATCCCCAGTTTTTAAGTCAACCAGAAGATCCCTCAAGAGCTGAAATGGTCTACAGATAGGTTCATCTCTTTTGGACCACCCATTTTTGGAAGCTCTGCTTTTTTGGTATGCCCTTTTGAATACTCCCGCTTTTGTTATTAGCCTTGGGTTTTGAAAAATAACATCCATTGACTTTAATGACTTGAAAACTGGTATTTCTAGGATTTAAATGTAGTATGTGAATAGGCCCTTAGTTTTTTCCCTTTTTGATTCCTCGCTGCAGAAAGATTAACTGCATTTTTGTGTTGTGATTTTGGAGGGTTTTAACTTTTATGTGGATTCACTCTCACAGAGAGTAAATTGATGTTTTAAAAGATAGCTAAGAAAACTGAATAGTATGTTTTGTGATCAGTGTGTGAGGGGACCCTCAAATACTGTGCTTTTCCATTGATACGTGATTTTTCAAATACATATTATTCTTGTCACTCCCCATAATGTGTCTCTGAGGAACCAAATCTCTTTCTCTTATTAGAAAAGAATGAGTGTTTTCCTAATCAATAGCAAATGGAGTGCTAATAGCATTTAATTAGTACAGTTCTGTATTGACTTACAGACGATGGCATTGGATTATCTTGCAATTATGATTGAAGAATCAAGTGACCCCTTTAGTAATTCCATTTTAAGCAGATGGTCATAAAAGGTGTTTTCACCTATGTATTTTTATAGTTGATGAGCAAGTCTAATTATGTTAGGTAGAACATAATATCTCATTTCATGATATTTTGTTTGTACTGACAAGCCAAAAGTGTATTGTTTGGTTCTGTTTTGAAGAAAACTTCATCCGGTTTTATCTGTATTTTCAGGAGTTCATAAGTATTTTGGTAAGGATACATTTTATTTTTAAAAGCAAAGAGTTTTGTATTTGTTCTTTGAAAGAATTCTTCTCCCACTCCCTGCCACCTGCCAGTGTGCGCGTGCACACACACACACATACACACACAATCTGAGACTGATGTTTAAGGTGGTTTATCAAGCACACATCTGTAACTGTGAAAAGGAGGCTTCTGATTAGAGAAAAAAAAGTCAAGCCAGGTTTAGGACTCATTTTCTCTGGAAAAATATATTGAGGGCAATTTGCAGCAGGCAAGATTTTTGCATTAGGTAATAGTCTAAAGTTAACAGTAGCATCAGGTCTTCAAAATTTTTCTTTTTTATATTTCTGGAGGAGGGTAATGGGAGTGCCTTGCCGAGTCCTTCCTTGTGCTCATCAACATAGCAGCCTCAGCTGCCCCCCTTGGATCCCCTGCCAGGGCTGCTATCATCTTCTGATCAAATATTAATGTGTGATCCTCTGCTTGCTCACTAATCCAAAGCCAATTAATATTATCTGTCAATTATTTACAGATCCTGAGGTGCAGAGGCAATTCCCG
>NC_058415.1:82374861-82547361 GCF_002201575.2 Neomonachus schauinslandi | reverse complement strand
TTATGGTTTTATATGGTCTGTGTGATTTTAAAATTTCACTATAGGCAGTTAAGCAAATTATAAAAACATACATCACCTATATACTAAAAAGGAACAAAAATATGTTGCATAACTTAGGCTAATTGTGATGGAAATTGGCATTTGTGAGTTGCATGTAATTGCTTAAATATGGAGTTTTCATCTGTTCATACTTCAGGTATGCGCTAAAGAAAACATTTCCTAAGCTCACAATTATTCATAGTTTAACCTATGTAAATGGATTGGAAGATTCTGATTAGAAAGACAACAGAGATAATATTTAATCAAGACTTGCTGCTTGTGTGTTGCTGATTGCCTTGTTCTTTTGGTGAGCTCCTGTGTTTGAAAACTTTAACGTTATTTTCTTCTAAATCTCGATAAGTCAGAGACTAAACATTTCTCTTCAAAACTTGTTCATGCCCTGATTTATTGAAAGAAAACTATCTAATAAGAAAATTACAGGTAAAATCCACAGAATTTAGTCCTAAATTCTCTGTTACTGTGAAAGGAAATCTCACACTGACATTGTATAATATGGCATACATGTGTAATATTCACACAAAATTTAAAACAAATGATAAAACTTGATTTTTCTCATTGTTATTAGGCAGAGAATCATAAGCAGTAGTGTACCTAGTTTGTATAAAATGTGACATTGATTCCAGAAAGATTCCGCTAGTCTTTCTATAGTGACTTGTCTAAGCTGTAGAACCTTCAGGTTGGAATCGAGACTTTGGGTTTGTGGTCCTTTGGGCCTTGTGTTCACCAAGCTCACAGAGAATGGAATCAGACCTGGGTGCATCCCATTTCTCTTAGAAACTTTTGGGCTTTCTTTTTTTTTTTTCCCTCATTCTTCTCCAAAGTGTGGGTGCTGTCATGCTTCCAATCTGCTCATACAAACTGCTCAGATTTGATCCACTTTAAATGGTGAGGTCACGTTTGGTCCTGGAAACTTTGACACCATATATGTGGAACAGAATTTATCGATTTATTTGAATCTGATTGAGAGGATTTACTTATAAAAGGGTCAAGTGGATCACACTTTGAAATGGCTCTACAACCTGACCTTAAAAAGACTAACTTTTAAGTGGCTGCATTTTCTGATTTTTTTTCCCCTCTGTGCCTATTTTTGGTGGCAAAAACTGTCTGGGAGAGTAGATTTGATTTTATGCATTAATTGAATGAGTATAATGTACACTGATAAGTGTGGTGTCTGCAGAACATGAGCCAGGCACCCTACTAGGTAAAGAAGAGGAGAGAAGAAGTAGATTCTACCCTTCCCCTGAAGGACCTTACTGTCTAGTAGGCTACAAGGGTAATACACGTTCAGGTCATTTTGTTGGTTTGTAGAACAGTGGCATGACCAGAAATTGGGGATGTCTCTAAAAACTAAGACCTTTGGGTAGTGATACCACCATGTAATCACATTCCTACAATTTCTTGTCCTTGGTTATGAAGCTGTAGAAGGTAGTAGAGTTAACAAGAGTGGTACAGAGAAACCCAAGTGGGAAAGTCTTGAAGCTACCCTTAAAGAAGATCATCTTTTAAGTTTGTTTTAGATGTGCTTTTTCTAAGAGTCACTGTTGATTTTTGGATTTTTCACCTCTTGCTCAAAAAGGTCAGTTTCCATATTTCTTAGTTACTTGGCAGTCTGGGATTGTAGATAGAAGCATAATTTTCTCATCCACAGATATAAACTCTCAATCTCTTCAGACCCTAGGAGCTGATTGTTTAGCATAATAGCACCAAAGCACCCTGCTGATGCAGCTTTCTTTAAGAAGTGCATCAGTATCCACAAATGCCATAAAATATAGCCTTTTTGATGGACTACATTACAGATTTTGAAAAGATTCATTGATAGAATGCAGATGTATAAATGCATCCCAGATTAAACATCTGCTTCCTTGTATATGTTTAAAAGTGTCCTGTTCTTGATGATTGGCTTGGTTTTAATGTTTTTTCAAGTATAGGTTCATGGATGGTTAAACAGTAATCCTAAAAAATCTGTCACGTGTTGCTTCTTATTTCTCCCTGTGTTGTTACAAGTCAAATTTATCACCTTGGACAAATGTCAAAATTCATGCTTTTTAAAGTGCTGAAGAAAAACCACCTTGTATGTAAGGGCTGCTCTTCTACCATATCTGTATCATGAATCTCCTCCTCCCCCCGCCCCCATTTCCAGAAAAGGGTGAATTTAAGAATGGGATAGGGTTGGACTGGCTTCTTAATGAAAACTATATTTCAAAACCTTAAACATTTAGCTAAACTCAGTTGAAAAATTGATACATTTTCTGACTTAAGTCTTTTCTTTTAAGTTGAAGATTTCTTCCCAATTTGGTCACTCCCCAGCTGTTACAGTTATATAGAAGGAACTCATTAAAAAGACAAATTCTTTTTGAGCTATTCTTTCTGAAAGCACGCCAAGCTATGCAGCTATGTTGTACTACTACTTACTTGAATCTAACTCTAGGAAATGGTAATTATGCAATCCTTACTTACACATTCTTATTAGAAGTGTTCTCCTGGTTTTATTCTGGCTCCAGAAAAGCTCCACTAGATTTTAGACATCTGTGAATACTTTTGGATGGTCTTGTTTCTTGTGAGTTACTCTGGTTATAACTAAGTGGACTGTGGCTGTTTTTGAGCACCATAGTCTGAGTCTTTAACTTTAGTCTCATGTAACCAGTGTCTGTTCATTGGGCAAGTCTGTAGTCATTAAGTCTTGTTCATTATCCCTCCTAGGTTGCTCCCCAGTCTGCTCTTTCCCTCTGCATTCAACTCTTAGCTTCTCTTCTGTGGACTCTTCCTAATGGCCTACAACCCAATGACTTTTTAAACACTTTCCCTCTATAAGATGGCCAGAGATAGCTTTCTAAAACCTATTTCAAATCACACCATTTCTCTTTAGTCAGAATTCTTGCTGGTTCCCTGGTGCCTTCAGGATTGACTCCAAATTTCTTAAAAGTTGGATTTCAGGCCCTTCGCAGTCTGACCTTGACTCAACCTCCAGCCTGGTTTCCTACCATTTTTCACTTTATAAGCAGACATAGAGCACCTCACCATTTCCCAGCATGGTTTGCTTTCTCCCACCTTTGTTTTTGCCCAAGCTGTTTTTATGGTTGAGATCCTTCCTCCAGCTTCCTCCTGCTCCCCAGGTATACTTCTGTTCAGCATTAATTGCCCTACTTATATCACTTCCTCTGTGAAACAGGTCCTGACTAAATTAGTCACTCTATCTCAGCACTTGGAGAGCACTTGGAACATTACCTCCTTACATTGTATTATTTGTCTGTCCGTCTGAACTCTTCAGGTATAGGAATGACTATAGTCAGTTAAGTTAGAAGCTGTTCTCAGCAGCGAGGATAAATTACGGGCCAGTGAATAATTGTGAATATGAAGTACGTAATACACAGACATAATTGCTAAGGAGTTCAGATTCCAGAGAGCAGAGTACAGAGGTGTGAATGACAGTGGTGATGAAGAGCATGGACTTTGGAGCCAGACTGCTTGGGTTTGAATCCCAACGCTGTCATTTACTGGACTACGTCTTTGGGATTTCATTTCCACATCTGTAAATTCTAGAGATGATCATAGGAAAGACCCCTTAGGGCCTTTGTGGGGGTTAAGTGATGTGAAATGTGTAAGAGTGCTCAGAATTATACCTGGCATCTAATAACCAATAATTATATAGTGCCTGCCCTGTCTAGGGACAGATTTAAAGTAGGAGAGTAACCCGGGTTGGGTGCTTTTGTTTTGTTGGGTATTAGGGTTATGTGTGATAACCTTTGCCTCCAGAATTTGGCAGATCCTAAGAATTCTGGAAAACCTTTCCTTTCTAAGCCCATGCCGTTCCAGAGCAAAATTTAGAGAAGTCACAAAAGGAAGAGAGAGTACTTTGTCAAGTAAAGATGAAGAGATATAATCAGAAACAGTTCCTGAGTATGTTCGAAAATGTACTGAAAATATGGAAACTCTTTAAATGGTGATGAAGGGGTTTCAAATAACTAATTATTTTTAATTTATTTCAGTTGTAAAATCTGTATATTGAGACTTTGCATGTTCAAAACCTCAGAAATTTAGTAATGTGTCCCACTATCCTTGTAAATTAGCCCTTTTGGTCACATATAGTGCTTTATACTCTTGTGTTAGCTTTTGTTTTTTTAAATACTTATATGCAGTAGAGTTAAGAGTCCTGTGGCTACCGTAATTGCAAACTGTCTAACTTTGGTCAGTTTCAGATTTCAAATGTGAAATAGGATGAAACCCAGACTGTGGACTAGTTTGTATTGTGTGTACATGTGTATATAGCAGGTGGGGGTTGATGGGTAGAAATGAAAAGGTATTTATAAATTAAGATGGTCTTTTAAAGAACGTTGAGCTTAACAAAGTTCATTTACTTATATATCAACCTTGTGAAATATGTGATATATTGTTTTATGTTGCTTTTATTCCTGGAATATTCTTATCCAGCAGTTTGTCTAGTAAATATTCATCTCTCAAAAGTCAGGTCACATGTCACCACCTCTGAGGGGTCTTTCACATCCCCTCGGTAGCACTCATCGTACCTTCCTTTTTCCTTGACCATTCTTATGTCAGAAAACTGAAAACACTTTATTGCGTGTAGTTTTTTATGTATCCTTTCCCTCCCCCAGGCAGGAGGTCAGGGATTCTTGCTTGCTTCGTGTCCATATCTCTAGCACCTGGTACTATGTATGGATATTAGTAGGCCAAATATTTGATATGTAATAATCAATGATTATTTGAATAGCATTCACACTGTGATCTCTGGGCTCAGAATTTGAATGAGGTAGGACAAACCAAGACATACATTTATTAAATCCTATGTTACCTAGCAGAGGCTTTTAAGATTCTTGCATTTGAATGTATTTCAAACATGATGCCTCTTTAGTAACATCTGATTTTAGAAGCGTAAACTGTAAATTGTTGAGAACATTATTTTTATCAGAGAACTCTTCCAACCTTCCAGATACTTATCATTTCTAGAGATCTAAACTGCTGGTAAATTGAGAAGTATTTCTGAATTTCTAAAATATATGTTATAATAAACAGATTTAATGGCAGCTAAAATCTTTGCATTATTCATGTCTCACTTATTTCTTAACAATTATCATCCCTCCTACAAATTTTAAGTGTTTTCTTTCTTCTTCTTCTTCTTTTTTTTTTTGTATGTTTGGCCTAAAGAAAAGTAGAAAATAAGTATCCCCATGTTATAGAAGATCTGGCTTTGGAAAAGTCCCTTCGGGCAAAGGCTTTACTTTTTCAGCCTCATTTTTTTTTCCTCTTTAAAACAGGAAGTAATACTAATTTTGTAGAACTGGCAGGAGAAGTGGGCGTGATGTATACACAATACCCGAATTAGTCAAGTTCAGTAAATGTTTTCTGATGTAGCATGAGGAAAATGAAGCAAAGAAAAGATTTTGCTGTTTCCATGTAATTCATGATGTGTCTGGTATTGCATTAAGTACTAGAATGTAAGTGAGTCTTTAATGTGGATAAAGAGCCTGGAGTCAAGTGATAAAAACTTTCCTAACATCACTCCCCAATTTCCCATCACAAGGCAGATAGAACAGTATTTGTTCTTTCAGTACCCTCCAGATAAGCCATGGTTTTCCCTCTAAGATTCTGAGGACCATAGCATCCAACCTAGGACACTTTGAAGAGTGAAACGGGCACCATGATTACACAGAAACAATGAGCAAACCAGGGTGCCTGGGCAAGCTGGCACATGAGGCTCCCCTAACCTAAGACCCTGTGACAACACAAACCTTGCACTCCACTGCTGCATTTGGAAAGTGAGGTGGGAGAGAGGCAGTAGCTTCATTCAGCATGGAGGGCGACCACTGCAAAGTTGTAGCTGTATGAGTGTTTGTAACTGTGGAGACAGAATCCTAATCAAGTAGGAACCAAGAATGAGACTCTCTCATTTGTAGTCAACAAAGCAGCAGTCTGAGGATTGTGGGAAGAGCTTAAGCTCCAGGGATAGATGAACTTGGGTTTGAATGTTAGCTTTTCCATTCACTGTCTTCTTCCAGTTAAGCAAGTTACTTCACTGCTTTACCTGAAACTAATTTTACTCCACTTTTAAGGTTCAGTTCACACATAAGAGGTTGATAATCTTTATTTTTATTTATTTTTTATTTTTATTTTTTTAAAGATTTTATTTATTTATTTGCGAGAGAGAGAATGAGAGACAGAGAGCACAAGAGGGAGGAGGGTTAGAGGGAGAAGCAGACTCCCCGCTGAGCAGGGAGCCCGATGCGGGACTCGATCCCAGGACTCCAGGATCATGACCTGAGCCGAAGGCAGTCGCTTAACCGACTGAGCCACCCAGGCGCCCCGATAATCTTTATAATATATAAGATTACTGGCAGGATCGTTGAGCATATGTAAAACTTCTAGCACAGAACATGGCACGTATTAGCTGCTTTGTCAGTCTCCTTCTGCTTGTCACTTTACCCCCTCCAGAGAGCAGATGACCATTGGTATATGAGGAACATAATGAAGCCTGAATCAGAAGAAACTTATGTAGGTAATTAGATACTTTAAATTATATACATAATTCTTATGTTTATTAGGCATAAATAGTAAATTTTTGACAGAAATGGCTGATACCACACTTATACAGACTTTAATAGTTTCTTCCATTCCTTTCATTTTCTATATCAAGAATAAATATTGGAGCACCTGGCTGGCTCAGTTGGTAGAGATGTGACTCTTGGTTGTGAGTTCAAGCCCCACACTGGGCATGGAGCCTACTTAAAAAAAAAAAAAAAAAAAAAAAAGAATGCTGTTTCTCTGATAAATTCAGGTCTCCTTTGGCCCATGTGGTCTCACTCTTTCCTATGAAGATTAAACAAGAAAACCTGTAGACTCTTAGCACGGTGGTTGGCAATAGTAAGTGCTCAGTTAATGCTATTTTTTTTGCTTCTAAATCTCCAGATTATCATCCAGCCATTTTTCAGCACCATTATTGACTGGATGTTTCCTCTGTGCTGGGTACTCTACTAGACACTGGCAGTGATATAGTCCCCACCATTCTTAACTCAGTCAAGTGTGAGTTTTTATTTTACAGATCTATAAATAAATATATTCTGTATATTTACAGATCTGTAAATAAATATATTCCATCCATTTTTCACATTTTAACATCTCTGAAATTGGGATGCATCTTACAGTTGATGATATATTTGTAGCATTTTTTTCCCCTAGTAGTACTGAAAAATAATAGTCTTATAACCAGTGCCTTCTTAAATGCAATGGTATATAACAGATTACTGCAGTAAAAAGTCATGCTTTCTTTGTATACAGGAAAATGGACTTTGGGATCTCGGAAGAAATACCAGATTATTAGGAGTATGTTCTGAAGAGAGATTTAAGCCGATTCTGTTCAAATTTGTTACACTTCCTTTGTTGTTCTCTTCAACCATAATCCCTTTCCATGCTGTTGGGTTATTACTGAGGCTCCTGTATGAGGTTCCTCTTCCTTCTCCAAGGAATCGGAGGCCTGACAGGTACCCAGTTGTGTGTCTTTACCCTCCTGTGGAAATGTAGGGTCCTGAGATTATGGTCAGTTTAATGCTAGGAATGATAGCAGGATTGGCGTGGGAGCTTAGGTGAAGAGCTCACTGAGAATAGCCTCTGAACCCTTTGCAATCCGGAAGACTTGGGGTTTATGGCAAAGTTACAAAGTGACGTAAAGGACTCAAACCCTGCTAGTGACTTCAGTGTGCTAGAATAAAGTCCGGGCTCCTTAACAAATAAGGCCTGTCATGATTTGGCCCCTGCCACCCTATCCAACCTGATCTTTTTTTTTTTTTTTTTTTAAGATTTTTAAAAAGTTTATTTGACAGAGTGAGCGAGAGAGCACAAGCAGGGGGAGCAGCAGAGCGGGGGGAGAAGCAGGCTCCCTGCCGAGCAGGGAGCCCGATGCCGGACTCGATCCCAGGACCCTGGGATCATGACCTGAACCGAAGGCAGACGCTTAACCAACTGAGCCACCCAGGCGCCCCCCAACCTCCTCCTCTTTCACTCCTCCGCTTCAGCATGCCAGGCTGATTTCAGTTCTTTGAATGTGCCAAAGGTTTTTGTTCAGTGGCTCTTGCTCATGCTCTTACTTTTTTTTGGCCTTTCTCTCCCTATTCCTCTTCCAGTCTTTGACTGGTGAACCCTTACTCATTCTCAAAGACTGAGCTCAACATGCCACTTCTTGAGATGTCTCTCGTGACCCTCCCATCTAATTTCAGGCCCCCATCATTCTGTCAGAGCACTCTCTTCTTTCACAGCTCCTATGACAGTCGAATTCTACATTCATGTATTCATTTGTAAAGCATCCGTCTTTCTAACTAGATCAGAAGAAGCTCCATGCAGACAAGGCCTGTAGCACATTGGTTCTAAAATGTTATCTTGCTTAGGGAAATATATCCATTTCCTTTTCTAAGATGACTGAAATACGCTTCATTCCAGGGGCTCCCTTCTGTCTACTTTCTTATTTATTAACTTTTGGGAAGCTTTTAAGCAATCAGGAGGTTTTCTTCACAGTTACTTTAAAATTCAACAACCAATTGGCAGATACTTGAATCTAAGTCCCACAAATTGATCGTCTCTCCCCCAGCAAGTAATAGTGGTTGTCTGAGCTCCTTTCTTGTTTTGATGGGGTGAAAGAGCTTAACGAGCAACAGTGTTCCAGGAACCTAGATGATGCATCTGGATTTTCAACACGCTAAGCTTGAAGTACTTAGGGGACACGAGGCAAAAATGTCCAAAAGGCAGTTGGAATAGAGCCTGGTGTTAGACATAATCTAGAAGTGAAGATTTGAATTTGAGACCTTTACATTATGATAATTAAAATTAAGGTGTAAAGAGGAGAATGCAAAGTGAGAAGAAGGAAGAGAAAATCCTGGGAAACACACTTCAGGGAAAGATGTTGAAAGAAGGGCCAGAAATTGAATAGTGAGAAGGCCCTTCTGTGTTCTACATCGAACAGAACATTGGGTACATAACATGTGTTGTTGGTGTAAGTGGTGAGTAAAGCACTAGGAAAGGCTTTCTTGTAATACTTTTTATGATATTATGAACAAAATAACTCTATATTGAAGAGCTATCAGTGATCCAAAGAGCATCAATATATTTATCTGTTAAGAAAACCCCTGAGCCTTACCTGTGATAGTAGTGAACTGTTAAGAAGGAGTGGTTTCTCTGAAGAGTTTATGCCACAAAACAGTTGTGAATTTTGAGTGGTGGAAATATGTTTGATTTGTAATTCTTTGTTTTTTGTATTTTAAATAATTTTCCAAAAAGAGAACATTTTTTTTTTTTATAAGATTTTATTTATTTATTCATGAGAGACAGAGAGGCAGAGGGAGAAGCAGGCTCCCAAGGAGCAGGGAGCCCGATGCCGGGCTCCATCCCAGGACCCTGGGATCATGACCTGAGCCGAAGGCAGATGCTTCACTGACTGAGCCACCCAGGCGCCCTAGAGAACATGTTTGTATGCAGTAGACAATTAGCCATTTAGCAATAACCATGTGTGAACTGTTGGCTCACCATAGAGCCAGTATGATTGGCATGGTCCTTTTACCTTTCAGAAATTTCTGAATTTGAGTCTTGGTTATGTTGTATGATGAGGCTCCTTGACACTCGAGATCAGGGACTGGCAAACTATTGTCAACTGGCCAAGTATTGCCTAGTGGTGGTTTATGTGTGGCCTTTGAGCTAAGGTGATTTTTACCTTTATGAAGAGTTATTTAAAAAAAACGAAACAACAACCCAGAAGAATCTGTGACAAAGTCCGTAAGTGTCCGGCAAAGCCTAAAATATTTACTGTCTGGCCCTTTAGAGAAAAAGTTTGCTGACTCCTTCTTTAGTGTGCAAGTTGTAAGTGAAACGAACCAAAAATTCCATAGGAAAGCCTCACATTGTTCCAGAATGTCTTGCACGTCATTACGCTTTTCTTTTAAATAGTGACTTAGCTGTTCAGTTATGAGAACATATTTTCGTTACTGCCTTGTGTGACTTGATAGTGTGTTCAGAAGGTAGAAGGCTTTCAGGACTGTATCTCATAGAGTAGTTCTGGAAAGTGTTGACATCTATTCTGATACTATTGTTGTGTTTATGGTTTATCCCGGCCTCAGGTACACATTGGCATGTACATGTTAGAGCAAGGTATGTAAAGTGAAATAAAACATATATGTGGAGTTGAATTATTTTCTTTGTTTATATTTTGCTGGTCCTCTGAAGAGACACTTTCTAGTTGCCAAAGAATGAAATCCTTGAGTATTAGATTTCGGAAAATGATTTAAATTGTATAATTTCTTAAAATTTCAGTACTGTTTCATATCACCTGCCTTCTGTCTTTACAATGAGATGTCACTGATCTGTTCTGAGTATAAATTTCCTCAGTTCTTGAGTCCTCCTGATATCGTTTTATTAGAATCTGCAAGTTGTGGGGAAATAAAAGTTGACTTGAAACCGTTCTGTAATTGGAGATGACTGATTAGACAGTGGGGCCCTGTCTAATCAATTGCTAAATAATTATCTCTCAAAAGCAGATTTGAGATTTATATTTTGATCTTCATAGTCTGTTCCCAGTGTTTGTTGATGGCGTCTGACATCTCCTGCCACTGGATAAATAAAGCCCATTATTTCCTTTTCAACATTTTAAGCGATTACTCTCATACAAGAGCTGAGAAGCAGAAGGTTAGGTATATTATCAAACTATGATCCTGTCTATCCGAAGAAGCTGGGAACCTTGATTAATATGCCTTGTTAACCGATGATTTCAATTCCATACTGGGTAGTGCTAGAATAATTTGTGTAAACCAAGCAGTACAGATTCCTTATTTTAGCACTAAGACTTACAAAGGCTTCTTTTAGCAGCCTTTAATTTTGTACTTATGTACGTGACATAGCCTGTGGCTGTGATAGCTACTGTGAATCTCCAGTTGTTTGGGGATGAAAGGAGGAGGCAGCTGGAAACTCGGTAGCTACATCTAGCTGTCTACCTAGAGAAGGCCTTGATTTCAAGTTTATCTAAACAAGCTCGACTAATCCCAACTATCTAGGGGGATCCACTGTCAAAACAAGCAGCGTGGCCCTGAGGCAAACACAGCTATACAGAAATGAAGGCTGGGGCTTCCAATACTCCGATGACTGCATACTGGAGGCTTTTTTTCCCCCCTGAAAGAGGGTAAGAGAGGTAGAATTTGCATAATGCCTTTTCATTGGAAACTTTTGGAAGGCTGACAGACCTCCAGCTTATAGATCTGTAGCCACAATACAGAGTCTATAGGAGAATCCTTGAATGACCTAACCATATTGAAAGAAAATATAAAAGCGTCCAAGTATAGCCAAGTGAGAGAGGGAAAGAGGCTGATGCATTGTCTAACATCTGCTGTACTTCTCGTTAGTTTTGTTCTTTGCTATTCTGTGTGGACTTTGGAGAAGCCTAAGACAGCCTAACATGAATCCTATAATCTTCCTTCTGAATATTTATGTAGTGTGCCAGCTTCTAAGCTGTCCTTTGCGTTTTCCTACTTCCCCCTCATTTTCATGCTCTCAAATGAGGCCAACATTTCAAAAGCTAAATAAATGTTTGTGAATGTTTATAAAAGATTTGCATAAATTTGTCCTTGTCTGACAAAGATCACTTTTTTCTTATGCCAGTTCTGAAAAAATTTTTTTTAAGGTTTTGGTGCTTGTCTTGACAACAAAGTCCTGCATCCCAGAACAATGATTGCTGATTAAGTGGGTATGCAATTGTGACTGAATAGGCTTTCAAGATACTGGGTAAAAAGGCCTATCATCTGAAGGCTGAATTATAGAATTTAGAAAATGTTATCAGAAGTACACATTTAAATCTATTTTTTGGTACCATATCATTAGGTAAGACAAAGAGTTCTTACACGTTAAAAGTATAACCACCCACGGTTTTAAAAATTCTTCTGTATAAATTTTAATAATCAGAATGTTTCAGTAACTCAGAATATCACTTTTCTTTCCTGTGGTTGAACATATTTAAAAATAATTTTTTGACCTGTAGGCACGCTTTGGAAACTGTAAGTCTACCAGTTGTACATATTAATATGGTTACTGGGGTGGTGATCAGGAAATAAACCAGGCACTCCCTCGAGACCTCTGAATGCACAATCATACCTTGAGAAAATCTAAACTACATGAAATATGTGTTAGGGCTTAATTATAACACACACACACACACACACACACACACACACACACACACAGCCCAGACACTTGTGCCACCGACATGTTTGCTGAATTCATTTATCTTTTAAAATCAGAATGGATTTTGTGGGGTGGCAGGGGATGTTGTGGGTAGAGGTGCTAATTCAGTTCAGAGATATTCAAAGATTGGCAAGAGAGAGAGGTAACAGCCAGTTCTGTTAGTCCTTTGGTTGTATTGGTTTAGAGGCTTAAGTTGTCATTAAGGCACAAACTGGAGCCACTTCTCTGACACAGTTTTTATCACATCTGCTAGGCTTGTGTCCCAAGAGGAGACGTGGAGAGCAGTGAATTCAGCATGGGCCCATTATCGAGTGCTTTTTCGTGTGTTGTAAAAGGAGTGAGACCTCAGGGAGGCTTGGAGCCTCCTCCCGTGTAATGTCCAAGTCAGATTTGAAGGACTGGTGGCAGGAAAGCTTTGGCCTTTGGGTGTGAATTCTAAGAAATAGAGGCACAATTAAGTTTAAAAAATTCAAGGAGTTTGAGCTTGATAATGAAAGATTTTTTTTTCTAGACTAATGTGAGCAGAAAAGTTGCCCATCTGTGCACATTTTTGTGTGCATTTAAAATATTTAAAAGCTAACAGCTTTTAATATGCTTACAAAATACAATTTCTATCAGTGCTCTTTTTTTTTTTTTTTTTCTTAAATAGTATCTTCCTGAGGGCAAGTTGCTTCTTCAGTGAAATCATGTTTGCATTTTTACTGTTGGGACCCTATTCCTTTGGTATGTGCTGACTTGTGTTTCCCCTCCCCCATTTCCCCCAATCTTTCTTCCTTTTAGGTATATCGATAATATAAATGTTCAGATAACAGGACTTAAAATGTTTAAGGAAATGAACCAGGCAAAATATTTTACAGTAATAATATTAAGTCCAAGGAATTTTATTACTGATGCCACCAAATGCTAATTGTAAGAGATTCTAACCAAATCATTTGTTCATTTTGTAAGGATTTGAAACAAGTGTCAAGAAGTATATTGACCTTAAAAATAGAGCTCTCTCATTTTCACCTCTTTGCCATAAGCTTTCACATTAATAAAATGAAATCTCAGAATAGAGGATGTGATAATACTGTAATTTGGGAATGACTTTAAGTAATTTTTTTTTGAAGATATGGAGGGATACAAAAGGAAAAAGTGATTTAAAAATTTTTTTCTATAAGATCCACAATTTTTAACGTTGGACTTCAAAGGTCATGAAGATCTATACTTAACAAGTAGTTTTAGAGGTGACTCTTCAGCTGTTATAAGCATTCCACCAATGTACTTAATTTAGATATAAAATGTAGATACAAAATTTATATGATACATGTTATAGAATATGATGAATTTCTATACTTTTTTGTAATTTTATCTTTGAATTACAACCTTGAATGTGTATATTAGGCATTATACAAATTAGCATGATGATAACATATACATGACTCAAAATTAACATTTGTAAGGGGGAAAAAAGTAAACTGGGTGTAAATATTGAAATATACCAAAGAAAGGAAACAGATTCTGTAGCGTTTGAGCAGCATTATTACAAATTTGACCCAGCTTTTATGTTTAGGTGTTGAAAGGCCTTTCTGTAAAACCCCTTATTCAAAGATTTTTCTCACTGAAAATTTTTTTTTTTTAGTTTGGCTGTAACTATAATATGGATCTTGGATTTAATTTGACATTTATAGAGAAAGAGAAAAAATTGTGTTTCCTATTTTCATATTTAGAAATTTCTGATCAACATTCTTGAACTTGGTGCTAATTAAGCTCCTAAAAACTTCTTACCATTCTGTTTTACCCTTCTTAATCATAAGCATTAAAACCTCTGGTAGCTTTCACTCGGAGTCCCTGGTTTTAACTTGAAACGGCTTAGGGTAGAAATTTTGTTAGCTTTTTGTGTGTTTGGATTTTGTGTGTGTGTTCTGTTTTTAACTTTCAACTTGAGTTTTAAGATCATCAATCAAAGGCTTTTCTTTCAAGTCAGTGGCACTGATCTCAATTGCAGGACTTAGACAGTCAACATTTCCCTCATGCCATTAAAAAAAATTTAAGCATTGAAATAGAGTATTTTAGGAATTTGTGCTCCGCTGATCTTTTCATCACACATCTACATTTTGAAATGAACAAATAAATTAGATATAAAAAAACTCAGGAAATGTTCTCCCACTGTTTCCCCGTTTCTCCCTCCTTCACTCTTTTTGGACAAAGGTAAATTATCGACTGCTGTACTAGCTTTCAGCAAGCTACAAAGTGACTGATTATAGCTCTCTGTATTTTAGAATACATTCATTTACTCAGGCTGTCTCTTTCCTTTATTTAAATGTTTTCCTGCAAACATTTTCTTTTTCCTTTTGAACTATTGAAAATGCGTCTCATCTCCCAACATTCTATAACCCCAGTGGACATTATAATCAGCCTGTGCTTTTGTCTTTCAGATGGCACTTATTTGTGGGGTGGTATGTCTGTGTCTGTCGGTTGTTTTCATCTGCTGAATACAACTAATTTTTGTTTATGGGTTTCAACGAAGCAGTGAAAACAAAGTATTGACGTCCAAACTGATGGCTGTGGCAGGATCTTGTACACCTCCCTACCCACACCCCAAATTTAGAGCAAATTGGTTTAGCCTTGTTATTAATAATCTGTTAACTGCATCAAATTGAGTCTTCGAAGTTTTGCTTCCAGATAGGATTCTATGATGGATAATATTATAAACTTAAAACTTTACCAGGTTTTTAAGAGAACGCCTTAGTTTCAGCAGAACAAAATCCACTTTCTCCAGATTGGAGCAAGTCCCCTTGATGGGCCTTCTGACCAGAGGAGAATTCACATTGGATGAAATGAATCCAAAGGAGACTGAAGTGAATCTTGAGTTCATTTCTGATTTTCATTTGCAAGTGAATCCAGTGTTAGGTGTGTGGATTTCATGTTTGGTTCAAACTCTGAGGCTTGGTATCACCTTGTGGGCAGAGCTTTGTAGATGTTGCTTTTCTACTACCCTGTGCAATCTGCTGTTTGATATATGCATGACTGAAAGGTTTGTGCAACTGTCTATCCTCCACGGATCCCCCCACCCCCTCTGCTCTTATTTCTTCCCACATGAAGTATCGTTGATTTTGTTAGGAAGAAAAGCCCTTTTAGAAATTGCCTATTTCATAAATTGTCTAGTGACACAAGGGGTTGAATGCTGAATTCTTGTCTCATTTATTTTGAAAACTTTGTGACTGAACTCACCTTAATCAATGAGCTCAATGTTGTCTCCAATAAGTTATGTGTTGGATATATTGATTGGGAAGGATTTTAGAAAACCCGTCTGGGGTTTATAATGTCAGCAGTGTTTTGATTATGAAAAGAGTTGGAACCTGGGGACATGGAACCAGGTGGCGAATGTCCTAAAGCCAGGGGTGACATGGTGGACTGGTTCCCTCCTGGGATCTAGTTCATGCCCTGCACTTTAACTGTGGTGACTGGCTACTATAGATTCACTTTTTTGCTCATTAAAATGTTAAAAAATCAAACTGTACATAAAAAGATTTGTGAAAATATGAACTTGGGAATTGATCTGGATAGCTGGCACAATTTTCCGCACCCCCTGCCTTAGCAATGAGGTCATTTACATTTCATCAGCCGTACTGCATCTTGAAGATCTGATTTATGTGGCAGTAGTTGAGGTTGTACTGAGGTTGGTTGTCTGAAAGAGCTTGTGTAGGCAAGAGGAAGAGGGGAGAAAACAGAAAATTACCATTTACAAAGAAAGTTCCCTAGCCAGAGACACAGATCCTAGTGAGAAAAAAGGGGTTGCTAACTGCTTAGTGACTTTTTCCAGTAAAGTTAATATTGAAAGGCACTCTGCCATAAATAGAATGCTCAAATTATATTTAAATCAGGGTTTTGAAGTCCCCTCTCTTGGGGAGTGGTGCTTTTCCTCTTCAGGTAATTGTGTTTTTCTTTGGAAATAGAGGATAAGGTGGTTAAATGTGTATATTTAGGCAAAAATCAGTATTAAGAAAATTGGTTTGTTTCAGCAGGTTTTATTTAGAAGACACCTTGCTTGTTTTTTTCCCTGTCTTCCGCTGATAAAACTAAGAAGATTTTTCAGTTCTGATTGAGATAATGTGTGAATATGCCTAACACAGAGTAGATGTTCATTTCTGTTTTCTCCTTTGACAGCACACCACTGGCTTGTTTGACTTAAATTGGAATATCAAGCTCTTGTAATATCACAAACATGAAGAAACATATTGTAAGGCACAAACATGTGCCTACATTTGCCTATATTCCCCTCTCTCCTCCCCTCCTCCTGCCCCATTGCTTAATTAGACTTATCACTGCTTTCTTGGGTAAGAGGAAAGCTCTTGGGAGGTGGGCTATACCCAGCCTACATTGGGTATTTTGATATTTGTTCTAATATTATCTGACAGACAAGTTCACGGTCGTTTATTACTCTTGACATTAGAAAGTGGTAAGTAGTTTCTATATTGTAGTGAGTAATAAGTTGGGCATATTAGATTCCTTTGACTCTGCTGTAGAGCACAATGCTTCCTTGGAGCCATGGGGGTCCTTTCTTTCAAAAATCTTGAGGCCTTTTGGCAGCTCCACTCCAGCATAGAGTAGAGAAGCACTTCTGCACCTGTCACTTCTGAGGGTAAAGGATAACTGTCTTTGTAGCTGATGTTGGCAGTGAGTGAGCACTGGGTACTGAGTTTTAAAGGATGCTCAGTACATATACTGAAGTCAGGAGATGCTTTGTGGTATCTGAAACCTGATGGTGTGAAAGGAAATTTGTAAGGAATTTTTTTTTTTTTTGCATGTAAATTGTAAGAGTTTGGTGCATGTGGGTTAGAATATGTTTTAGACTGCAGACATTAAAATGATTTCTATGACCTTTTTCCCAATATTTGCCTGATACTAACATTATGCACTGAGAAATGGCTCATTTTTTCTGATTCTTGATAAGCTTTTGCAATTTATTTAAACATAATTAGTTTTAAAACAATCTATACGGATTTCTGGATGCCGCATTATGGAATTAGCTGATGTATCAATAATGCCTCATAGAATGTGCTGAAGTTTTGTTATCTGCTTTTTTTCATTTTTTTAGTTTCCTCTGCCTTTACTCTTTCGTAACATGCCTTAACAGTGCTGTGATATACATAGTACCAGTCCAAGATGATATTAAAAAATAGGATATGCTCAATTGAATTATGTAGGCGGAACATGCTCTGGCAGAGCAAGTCAGTGTGCTTTCTGCTTCATTGAGTGGGTTATTAGATTGATGTGGTTTATTTCTTGAATGATAGAACTGGTTTTAAAAATAAATGAAGCGAGAAGCATCAATTCAGTTAGCATTGATAATTCATTATTATTGGTTAGAAAAGTGCTGCATTTGTAAACTGATCTATAATTTATCACTTGGATTAGGATTTGCAATGGGCAGGTTTGTTTTAATTTGAACCAGCTTCTCAGTGACTGAACAATGTGTTCTTCATTTTGTCTTGAAGTTGGGATTTTAAATAGTTAAAAAGCAAATCAAATGCATGAAAGGAATACTTTTTTAAAATTTATAATGTTGGTCTGTGAACTTATGATAAGCACCAACTGTGGGCTGTCCAAGTCTGCAGTTAAATTAAGTCAAGCTAGAGAAAATTTTATGAAGGAAGTAATAAGTAATTACTTGTATATGTGTTTAGCTATGTGTATATATGCCATGTACGTGGAAATGTGTCTCTTGGGAAAAGTCTCACACACACGCACACGCACGCACCCACTGTGTATTGTGGCTCATATAGTGGTGTTCTTAATGCAAGAAGCTTCTCTTTTATGAATAAGTCTTTGAAATGTTGCTCTGCTTTTTGTTTCCTTTTTGTACACTTCCCCTGAATAATGCATTTGGTCTTATTACCTACATATGTGTAAAAAGATATTTAATCTGGTAGTTTGCTTTGGATTTTCACAAATTACAAGCAGGTAAGTGTTCCCACTTACAATGACACTTACTGAAAATAGTGCATACTTAAAATTATTATTGTTTGATTACAAAATAAATTTAAGCCAGAGATGGCAACTTCTTTATAAAGTAAGAAAATGAAGTTTTAAACTCTAAAAAAAATGTAGTTGACAACATTCAGAGACAATTATCTTCATGTTGGCTTTCTATTCTGCTTGCGATTTGGCCTATTGATGTAGGGAAGCGTTGTCTAATCCCGGCCCCCTCTGTTCCTAGGTAACAGGCAAAAACGGTGCCAGCAACAGCGGCCCTGCCAGGCCAAACCCATGTGGCTCAGTGTTATTCACTCTGATCCATATGGTCAGGCTGGAGATGGTCCCTGGAGGGGTGTTAACACTCAGCAACCCAACCGCCTCCCTCCCTTCAGAGCTTTCCTGCATGGCCCCTGCTGCTTGCCCATGTGTGATTCTTGATTAATTTTTCATTTTTAATGAAGTTTGATCATGTTTATTATTTCTCATGATTGACTGCCTGTACTCCTCCCATGTAATTGATAAAGCCCATATTTCTTCATCTGTCTCCTCTTTCTTCAGGGTAAAGTTGCTAGACTGTGTGCCGTGCTTAATGCTAGATTTATTGGTCCCATTAGATGTATAAATTATCTCTCTTTCTCTCCACAGGAAGTTCTACAGACTTTGACCAAGTTTTGTTTCCCCTTCTATGTGGACAGGTAGTGTCAGATTTTCAAACTTTACTAGAAAAAAAAGTGTCAATAAACCTGCTATGGAAAATAAAAACCATACCATTCTTAACATTCCGTCTGTTTAACCAAGATTTAAAACGTCTATGTTTGAAGGGGAGTTGCAGTATTCTCCTTTCCTGGGGATTTTATTGACACTATCAAAAAGTTTAAAGCTTGGAGCTTTGCATTGGTTGGTCTTTGAGGTGTATTTTGCATGACATTAAATTTTTGATTTTGGTTATCAGACTTGAACCGTGATTAAGAATGGTTGGTATTTATTCCAGTGCTATTTCATTTTTATTTAAGTATGAACATATTTAAGTAACGTTGCATTATTACATGGCCTTATGAGTATTATATGGACTTCGTTTTTCTTTGATTCAACGTAAAATTTAAATTACCACAGGCCTATCTTGTTTAAAGGTGTTCAGCTATTTAAAAGACATGTTGCTTAATAGTGTCTTGCATTTTAGGTGTCTAAGAATGGTATCTCTGGGGAACTAAGCATTTTCTATAGGTTCTATACAAAAATATAAAATCATCTGAACATTTCCTTAAATTTTGCATTATGATAAGCTCTTGGAAAGGTATGCATATAAGAACTCCAAGATAGTTGAAATAGTCTGGCGGATTAAAACAAACAAACAAACAAACACTGGTTAATGGTAACAATTTTGGAAGAGCTTTTTTTCCCTTTTTAAACTATATAAAAACTAACAATAATAATAAAATGTCAAAACAGTCCTCTTAATCTTATTTTCAAGAAATGTCTACTGTGTGTTTCATTACATTTTAAGCATTATTTTTGCAGTCATTTGTCCACTTGATTGTTTACTCTTTTTAATTTTCTCTTAGAGAATTGAACTATGCACTGTGCCTACGTTATGTCTTAAAAAGTCCACTTTTAGTGACAGTTTTTAGAATATAAGTAATAACTGCCATAATATGTTCTAAGAAAGCTGTAAAATGGCCCATCTTCAGGAATAGTCTATCTTGTATTTTAGTGTACCCAAACCTGGCAGGCCTGAAGGATTTTAGTGGTTTTGAGTGCACGTGGAAAGTGTGCTGCTTGGTCTTTTCTACACTTTTGCAGGAGCGGTGTCCTGCTTTGTTTGGCAGAAACCTAAAAATGGTGTGAGATGAGAATTGGTAGCCAAAGGAGTTTAAAAGAGTACTAAAAAGCAAAAAGAGTACTAAAAAGCAGCACTGGAATGTTGCCAACCACTTATAATCTCTGTTTTCCCTGGTTCTAACATGTTATTTTTAAGCCAATCAGCCATTGTAGTATTTCCAGACTTGCGCCTTTTTAAATCCTGGTACCAGGGTTGTTTTAGTAGTTAACGGGTTGATGCTCAAAACAGAATAGCCTTAATTTTAAGAGGGTCAGTCTTTGTAATGAGAGTCCTCTTGTCTCTTCTTTATCCTGTTCCTTCTAAAAATAGCAAGGAAGTAGGGTTTTGTGTAGAGACGTTTAATGCAAACTTCACATTTATATGTATGAATTAGCGATGCATGAAATTTCCTCCAGTCACTTATAAAATGTATTACAAATTATGGCAAGGGCATATTTATATAAATTAATAAAGCTGAAATGTTTTTTAAAATGTGGTTAGGTATCTAACAAAGAAAAACAAAAATACATTTTTACATGACTTCTTGTAGGAGTGGTGATCTGTTTTGGATAGGTATTCCTTAATTAACTTTGTAAACTAATATTGAAAGAAATGCACAATGAGATTAAATCCACCCCAACACACACACACCCCTCTCTTCCTCTCACACCAACCACACTGCTCTATTTACCTGTCTGGGTGATTACATTCTTAAATGGACAAAAAGCAGAGTCCCTAAATAATTCTAAAATCTTTTTTGTCACCAGTGGCCTGATGCATTTTTGTTGTTGTTAGAAGAATATTTTTCTTCTAAAAACACTTCTCTCTAGATCACCCTCCCCTAATCATGTTTCTCATATTTTTTCACGAAACGATTTGGGACAGAAATGTCCATTTATGGATCTATTTTAATCCTTGCCTTGTACAGTGGTTCTTTCTTACATTTCGTTATATTCCCACCCTATAGGTGTCGGTAACTTTTATTGATACCAAAAAAAAGCCCAAACTCCACTTTGAAGACTATATTTTTTCTCTTCTCTTCCCCACTTCTAACCTTTGCAGAGTTTCATATAGAAGAGATAATAATAATGACGTTTATTTACAATAAACACAAAGGTTTTAATGTTACTATTTTTTTTTTTTTATTACTTTGCAGTTAGCACGGTCAAATGGCTATGCCCAGACTCTGAGGCCCACGGAGCCCCCCAGATGTATTTTTGATATTGTTTGCCTTAAAAAATATGTCAGCATGGGAGATGAGTAATGCCCTAGGTGATTACGTTCAAAAAAGAAAGCTTCCTAATCTTTTCAGTATCTTTGCTTTTCTACCCCAAGGAACAGTATGTACAACTTTCTGACATTTCTAGTCTATATCAAGAGTGGGATTTTCACAGACATCATCAAATCACCCGTTAACATTGACATCTTACTGCCTCTTTTGTTGTTTTAAGATTTTTCTTTCTGAAACTAGGACTTATGAAACATAATAATGCCAGTAGCTCTTCAAAAGAAAGTGCTTTCTCATGTATCACCTCATTTTATCCTCCTATCCTAAGAGATGAGACCAGGTACTGTTATCTTCATTTAAAAAAAATCTAAGCTGCAGAGAAATTAGAATTTGCCCTAGATCCCCTTAGGTTGCTAGCACAACGTAGATGTCCATCCCCCAAATGAATGAATACATTTTTCTGTAGAACATCTTGTGGGAAGATGAGTCACCAAATAGAGCAGAAAGAAGGAAATTTATATTTGAGTTCCTAATTGATTCTAGTCAGTGTGCT
The DNA here is from genome assembly GCF_002201575.2 of Neomonachus schauinslandi. Classification (NCBI taxonomy): domain Eukaryota; kingdom Metazoa; phylum Chordata; class Mammalia; order Carnivora; family Phocidae; genus Neomonachus; species Neomonachus schauinslandi. Next base: position 82,525,521 of record NC_058415.1, on the reverse strand, counting down.
GGCCATTTTCACATTAGTACTTCATTTGTTTTTCCCTGCAACTCTAAAAGATAGATGATGGTGGTAGCTCTTTTACAAAAGAGCAAAGGAAGGTTCCAAATGTGTAGCATTATGTTGGGTGTTATGGAAATGGTATTAGACTTGGAGTTCTGTCCTCCATGTGTTTCTCAGTCTAGTTCAGGAAGTATTATAAGTACACGTTTAACAGTATCTTTCCAAAAGGACAGTGAGGTTAGGGAAGACTGAGATGGTCAGAGAAAACTTTCACAGTGGGGGAGACTTGTGTTGAGTCTGCAAGGACCATAAGAAGTGGGTAAGTGGAAGGGAGAGCCTAACACCCCATATGTGCTGAAGAGCAAAGCAGAGGAGAAACCATGAGTGAGCCTAGAGATTGTTCAGCCCAAGCAGATGGAGCCTGCTGGGGAGAGGGTGACATGTACCGTGATAGCTTGGACTCTGGCTACAGGAGGCCTTGAAAATGTGTGCAAATAAGACGAAATTCATCTGGTTCAAATGTCCCATTTTACAGAAGGGAAACCAAGATTTGTAGAGGTGAAATGATTTGCTTATGGTCACAACTAAGTAATAACAGAGCTGGGAAAGAAACACATACTCTTATTCCCAGTGCAGAATCAATCAATCCTTCCTTCCTCCCTCCCTCCCTTCCTTCCTTCCTTCCTGATTTATTTGTCAGAGAGAGAGAGAGAGTGTGCACGCACACGCACAAGCAGGGGGAGTGGCAGGCAGAGGGAGAAACAGGCTCCCCGATGAGCAAGGAGCCTGATGCTGGACTCGATCCCAGGACCCCGGGATCATGACCTGAGCCGAAGGCAGACACTTAACCGACTGAGCCACCCAGGTGTCCCTAGTGCAGAGTTATTTCTACCTTATGTTGTCCTTGAAGCTCTTGGTGGAGAGGAGTCTTGAAATGACAGTGCTGAGAGATCCCTGTCATCGCTCTAAAAAACTTACCCTTATTGATGAAAGCTGTTTCTTAAAAAAAAAAGAAAAAAGAAAAAAAAAGATTTGTATCCCATTTTGTACGGTGGTGCTACTCACTTGCACTTGGTAGCTGGCAGCCTGCTTCCGTCAGAGCACTCGAGACTCACTGGAGAATGGAAAAGCTCTTCCTCCCCAGCTTTGTGCTTATCCTCTTTCGGAACCCAGTGAGTCGGCTATCATTTAGTTGCTCTGTAAATCATCCTGTATCCCAGTACGCACAAATGACATGAGCACAAAATGAAATGACATAATCTTCTAAGGGTCAAAGGAAGGGGTAGTTTAGTGATTTAGGATGTAACCACAGATGCAGATGTGATTCACACGCCATTGACCATTTTATTATGTCCGTTATGTGCCAGGCGCTGTGCTGTGTTCTCCTCCCGCTCTAAAAATTTACACATTCGCAACTTACCACTACCGTAATGCCATATATGGGGAAACGGACTCAGAGAGGTTCAGTAACTTGCCCAAGGCCCCACTCCTAGTAAGTGGTAGAGCTGCTTTTGGAGCCCCCATTAATCTGACTTCCAGTTCCACCTTCCTTTTTCTACTTGGTCATACCGCCTCCATTAGATCCATTAGACCATAACTAAAGTAACCAAAAAAACTTCCAAATTTCTCTTTTTAAAAAAGATCTTATTTATTTGAGAGAGCGAGAACGTGCACGAGTGGGGGCGCGGAGCAGAGGGAGAGAGAGAAACAGGCTCCCCGCTGAGCAGGGAGCCAGATGCGGGCTTGATTCCAGGACCCTGAGATCATGACCTGAGCTGAAGGCAGATGCTTAACCGACTGAGCCACCCAGGCAACTCTCAAAATTTCTTTCAAAAGCAATGTATATTTATTATAGAAAAGTAGCAAATTTGCTACGTAAGTAGCAAATTCTGATAACTGAAGAAGAAACCTACGCAGAAAATGAAACTCAAGTGCTTGTCTGTTATCTGCCCAGACCTTTGCTCTTGTTCCACGTCTACACGTTCATCCTGCTCTGCTTTGCAAAACTGAATTCCTTTGGCCCACTTTCATCCCTTGTGTTTCATCCTTGGTTTAGTCCTTTGGTTTGGTCCCATGAGTTAAGCTGCACCCCGTGATCATTTTCTACAGCATTTGATAACAATAAAGCACTTAGGCCTTGGTGGAGAGAACATTGGGAGTAGCAACCTGGAGGACCAGGTCTTTGTTTTTGTTCTGCCATTGACTTGCTCCTTGCTGTGAAGGCAAGTGATGTCTCCCCTAAGGGCCTTAGTTTCTTCATGGGTAAAATGAGGGGATTGGATTCGATCTCTCCTGTTCCTTCTGGTTTTGCTACTTTTGGTTTCCTAGTTAGGATTCATTTTCTCTTTGTCAGGCTCATGTAGATGAGGGAGTGAAGAGATCTCTCAGAATTCTCTGGTGAGTTTCTTGAGTAGATAGGCATTGCCCTGTATCTGGCAGTGTGTGACCTACTCTTGGTCCCCAGACATTTTGGGTCAATGTCATTCTTGCCAGTTGGATCTTTGAGCTTGGAATGTGAGAAACTTGAGTCCTAGGCAGATGAAAGGTTTATGGAAGGAAGCTTTGAGGCTCATGTAACTCAAGGTTGAGATGTGGTAGTTTGATAAAACTTGATTCCTCCCTGATGTCCTATATGCACAGATGGAAAGGAAAAGCAGCTCTTAGGGGTGCCCTGCACTAGTGCTCAACAGGTAATTGTTAGTAAGCTATACTAAATTGAGGATGACAGAATGTTCGAGTTCCATCTCTCGAATTTTATAATTTCAGAACAGTAATTTTCACCTTGTATCCATTATATGCTACTTTGTATACATTATTTATAATTCTCAAAACCACTCTGCAAAGTATTATTTTCATTTTGTAGGTGAGGCTCAGAGAGGCACAGTAACTTGCTTGTGCTCACAGAGCTAATGAGTAGCCTATCTGGGATTCGAATCTAAAGACCTGTTTCTTCTCTCTCCTGCATCATGAATCTCTGCCTCTGTTGAATCATCTCCAGCAGCCTGAAAACTACCTCTCCTCGTCATTCCCATTCAAGGACTGCCTCATTGTCTCTTCTTGGAAGAGTTAGCTGCACACTTCAGTTTATCCCACAGCCCTCTCCAGTCTGTCTTCTGCTTCTGTCATTCAACTAGAGCTTTTCTTAATCAAGGTTATCTGCAACCTCGATACTGCTCAGTTCACTAAACATTTTTTTCTCTCTCATCGTGATTCATGGGTACAGTTGACCAGTCCCTCCTGCTTGTTCTCCATTTTTCCTTTGATGGTCTTTTCTCCCTGCGTTCTCTAAATTGGTGCTTCTGTAACCTCGTCCTGGATCCTCTTTTGTTTCTCTGAATGCTCTCCGTAAGTGATCTTGTTCTTTACCGTGGCATTAAATACGTCTGTGTGTAGATGACTTCAATTTATAGCTCTGGGCCAAACTTTTTCCTCTGATTTCCTAAGTAGTATGTTCAACATGTACTTGACATTTCTATTTTAAGGTTTCTCAGACTTAACATATCCTGAATGGAACTCTTAGATCTCCCCCCAAACTTGTCTTTTCTATCATAAAATGGTAATTTGCTGTCTTTTTACTCTCAGTACATCTGCAAGCCTGTCATTTACACCAGCTAGCTATAACTTGGAACTGTCCACCCAGATCCATTTTCACTCTCTCTACATGAGTTAGGCCTCCAGTCTCACCTGGACTCGTACACTAGCTTCCTGATTACTTTCTTTGCATGTACTTCTTCCAAACTGTTCTCCACATAACATTTACCCTTGTACACTAGACTGTTTTTCTCTTGATGAAAACCATTCAGTGGCTTTCCATCACCTTTACAAAAAAAATCCTAAATCTTTGCCATGACCTGTGAGGCTTTCTGTGCTTTATCTAGCAACTTCATATCATGGCCACTTTCCCTTTAGCTCCTGTATGTTAACTGCACTGGTGTCCACTAGTTCCTTGAACATGCCTAGCTCTTTCCAGCCTGAGACTCTTTCCCTAGCCCTTTCCTCTGCCTGAAACACCCAGGCCCTGCTTCTGAAGGGGTTACTCCCCCTCATCCTTCAGGGTGAGAATCATTGTCACCTTTGAAAAGCTGTCTCGAACCTTGTTATCTGAGTAGGGCCTTGCCTTCTCTTCCATTTGCTTCTATCTTTGTTCTTGCTTTGGTTTCATAAAACACTGGTACATGCAGCCGTATGCTGTGTGGTACACTTGTTTATTATTCCTCTCCCACGTGCGGGAAATCTCCATAGCAGGATGGCTGGCCAATACTTGTTCTGGTGCCCAGTGTAGTAGTTGCTCGGTTTACAAGGTGGACAACTCAACTAAAAGGCTAATATGGATAATCCCATCTCTCACTGGAAGATTGGAATCACACTGTCTGTTGACATGCTTCATGCAATTTATACACTCAATCTGTAAGTAACTTCGAGATTAAGCAAAATGCTGCCGGAGGAGCCTTAAATGGCTCACAGGCAAGTCAGCATGAATGTTAAAGTCTGGTTTGAATATTTGTTGCTTTTCTCCCTTGTTTTCCATATTCATCTAGGCCTTGGAAGCACAGCTAAGGGTGGTCTTGGCCCTGGTCTCCTGGGCAAATTTGGTTTCTCTTGCTTAGTGGGAAGTGGTGTGTTTGGTAAGACAGTTATCTGGATTCCTCACATACTTGAGTTCCTTTAACAGAGTTGCAAGCTGCAGGTGAGGGAAGGGTTTCCTTGTGTTTAGTGTAGCCTGGTAAAATGGAGAGGACTTTGAACTGGAATTGGGCTTGGAATTTTGTGTTAGTCCTGATACTTTGAAAAAAACAAAACCAAAAACATCCCTGTGCCTCAGTTTTCCCATCTTAAAGCGAGATGTTTTCTGCAGTTCCTCTCAGTTTTAATCATCGTGAAATCTCTGATTCCTGTTAAAAAGTTATGGATTCTAATACTGGAGGTAAGCATTAAGACTGTAGCCTTTAACGAAGCAGACCCTTCCCCAAAGTCATTTTTGTGGAGGAAGCATGAACACTGTCCCAGAGCATGGCAGGAAGCAGAGAGGGAATGACAGATTCCTTGGAGGTTCAGACGCCTTCAAGTTAACCTCTGACTGCCCTTGCCTGACTTGTAGTTGATTGAAAATTGTCCAAGGAGAAAAGATTTCAGAGTTTGATGGTTTGGGGCCTCCTTTGTTTGTTTGTTTGTTTAAATGGCTTGTACTTCACCCTATTAGGAATTAAAAAGGTGAATCAACTGAGAATAATAAGTGCTCTCTCCTAAGCTGTGATTCCCCACCCCCGCCCAAAAGAATCGTGTTCCCTTTACTGAGAGTATGAGCAGCTTACTTGGTCACCCGGAGGACTGTCCTTTACTGAAAAGATGCAACAGAGAAGAGAGAAAGGCAAACTTCCTTTCTCTACTCATAAGGATTACAAAAATGAGTTAGTCGGGAAGAGTCTGAGCAAATGCTTGATTTTAATATGAATTTTTGTTTTCCTTTAGATGGTAACTTAACAGCTTGCATCTCTTTTATTAATTGTTTTTATTATGGACTGACCTTTATAGTAAATGCTTATCTCACTTATTCCCAAAACCTCCTTTGGGTTGGGTGGTAGTTTCTCATTGTTATTGCAGGTAAAGAGACTGAGGTGCTTAAAGGTTAAGTAACTTGCTAAATGAAGGCCCAGTGAGCAAGTGATTGAGTTGGGATATGAACCAAGTAAATGAGTAATGAATCTTTCTTTGAGCCTGGGATGTCGCTAAAAGCATTTTCAGCATTTTTAATGGTAGTGAAAAGATAATGGGGAAATTAATGACACTCAATTCACAAACGAGTTGTGTTCATTCTGTGTCCTTTTCCTAGAGATCCTGGGTGTTTTCATTCAGTCCTATCAAATACCCTTTCCTTCTAGGATGTTTCATTTTAAAAATTCTAGAAGGGAAATCACACTCTGAGTTAAAATAATGAACAGTCATATTTTGTATGATCACATAATAGTATTTCATAAAAGCATGACCTATTTGTAACTTAGCATCATCGTGACCTGTTGCTTTTAATATTTTAATAATTCAAGTTTTTCTCCTCCCGCAGTGAGGCCCACTTTTCTCCCCAATCACTTTAATTATGTGAGCTAGAATCCTGTTTCTCACACATCTTCAGTTCTCAACCTTGTTAAAATTAATCATATAATCCCCCTTTAAAACATAGTATTAAATCACCATAGTAACACAGTATCCAAGCTTTATTGATAAAACATAACAGCCGTAAGAAGGTAGAGTTTGGTGTCCCCTGGACAGCTCTATAACTTTTATAGAAATGTGTTCCTTCTTCTGGCTTGTGTAAGGTGGAGGGATAGCATTACTTACACCTGTTTTATTACCACACTGCTTTTAAATTGCCACCTTGTTTTCGCTCACCTTCCTAGTTAAAAAAGGAGAGTGGAACACTTTCTTTTCTTTCGGAATTATTTTCTTGTACTCTCTAACCACTCTTTAGGGGATGGAATTGTTTCCTTAAACATGACCAGGTAGGGTCCTTTGACCTTTTTTGTGCTGGGATACCTTGAAAGTCTCCTTAATTTTCATTTGATTATGTGGTTTGTATAAAGGAGTTTTAGAAAGGAAGGCTATCCATATTTGAAAAACTAATTCATATCCTATCCAAAGACTCAATAAGCCTGCCTTTGGAAAAGGCCTGGTGAATGATTTTCATTTCTGCTGGCAACTTATAAAGTAAATGATAGGTGAGAGCACTGATTTGAATATTTTGTCTATTTGAGTGTATTTTGTAAAATACAATGCATGTAAAATACAATATAGGTTAATGAGTTCCTTTGAATAATTCAATGTCAAATTCCAGAATATTATGTTAGCATAAATTTATGTATTAGGATTTGAAATATTTAAGGTTTTAAAAAGGAATCCAAGCCAAGTGGTAAAGTGATTTTTTTTTTTTGTAAACTGATTTTAGAGAGTGGTCTTTAAAACATTTTGCAACTGCAAAAAAGAGTTTTTAGATTAATCTGATTAGCAATATGCTTTTTAATCGTTTGAAACGTATTTCCTATTTTCTGTCACTTTTATGTGTGGTGTACTGAATTTTGCGTTGATGTGGGAATTTTTAGCTTTTTTTTTCGCCTTTATTTCTTTAAAGCCTGTTTCCATTTCTTAGTACCTCACATTGTATTTCTGTCTGTAAAATATATGTCCCTCATAAACTCAAAAATTCTGAAAGATACAGGAATGCAGGAAAGTAGCAGCTAACCTTGCTCTCTTGAATTCAGCAACTCCCCTTAGAAGCTCTGTGAACATGATTCAGTTACCTATCTGTTCAGTCCTTCTGTTTCCTTTTCTGTAAAATGGGAACAGCGTCTAAATTCCAGGGTTGATATGAGTTAGTGAGATGCTATATATCAAGTTTCTAACTTGATGCCTGGCACCCGGGGGACACTTAAATTCTGTTGCCATTACTGGTTTTGCCAGCCAGGGGAATGGTCAGGGGAGCGTCGTTAACAGCAAGCTGACAGAGCAGGCTTTGGCATCATAAAGACCTGGGTTTAAAACACAGCTCTTTGCAGCTCACTGGCTGGCACCTTAGGCAATGCTGCTTCTAGGCTATTTCCTCATCTATAAAATGAGGTTAATAGAATCCTCCTTTCAGTATTTGGTGGGATGATTAACAGGGCTATACCTGCCTGAACTCCATAAATGGAAGGCATGGTAGCTCCAATGAGGTGATGAGGTGGTCACTATCTATAAAATGAGGTTAATAGGATGCACCTTTCAGGATTTGATGAGATGATTAACAGGGCTACCTGCCTGAACTCAGTAAGTGGAAGGTTTGGTAGCTACTTTGGTAGTGAGGTGGTCACTAGAATGGGCTGTTTGCTGGGTTTTTTTGTTTTTTTGTTTTACTAGCTCGCAGTCTGTTCCCTTGAAGGGTGTAAATTTTGAGTTCATTTATAAAGAGTTCCACTGAGAAAGGAAGTGTTACAGGTTCAATGACTTGTCATGATTAGATACTTTATCAAGAAACTTAGTGCACATTCATTTTTCCCCCTTTGTTCTGTCTTTGCTGCAGCCTCACAGTTAGCCAAGTTGGCCAGAACTTCACGTTCGTGCTCACTGACATTGACAGCAAACAGAGATTCGGGTTCTGCCGCTTATCTTCAGGAGCGAAGAGCTGCTTCTGTATCTTAAGGTAAGGGACAGTGGCTATTGGCTATTGGCTAGTTCTGTGAAACAGTGTCAGCCTTTGCGTTGTTCCCCTGCAATTAAATTTTCCAGCTGTTCTTTTTATTTTTCCTATCTGTTTCCCACAAGTCACTGCACTTGGGGAGAAGGACTTCACAGTGTTGTTCTTGCACTTTAAGTTCTGCAGATAATTGTCTTTATTTATTTGCATCACATCCCTTGGGTGGGAAAGGGATCATTGCTTCTGTGGAGTCAGCATGGCTTCAGTTCCTCCTGCTGTTATCTGGAGCTGTCAGAAACTAGCCTGTTAGGCTTTCCCTTGGACATTTTGTGTATGTAAGATTATTAATAAAGTATGTGTCTGTAGCTCAGGACGTCTTGCAGACACTGATTGTGTCCTTCTCAAAGTAACACCCTTGCCCTCTTTGGGTCAGTGAGGGAGGAACTGTTTCCCAACTTGGCTACTTCTCTAGAGGTTTGGAAAAAGTACAGAATCCTGGAAGAAGGCTTCTTTCTTTAGGTCTTCTAAAGCCCCTTCAGACACCAGAGCCGCACTTGCTTAATGCTCCGTTTCCTCCTGCCAGAGGGGCAAGGTGTGTTCTGGGGTGGGGGGATGTGTGGAAATCCGATTTTGGAGCTGCTGGCTCTGTGGGCTCCTGCTGGGCGCCTCCTCAGGGGGAAGTAAAGGCATCCCACACACTTCTCCTCTCCATCTGCCTCGGTTAAGTAGGTGTCAGAGGGGCCTGCCTCCTGTCTCTCTCTGCTCATGTGGAGCAACCCGGGGCAGGACAGCGGGGAGGCGCCCCTGACAAAACCCGGGTCCCCAGTCTTGGGCTTGCGCCCAGGGATAAAAGGCCAGACTCTATGAATTCCAGAAATAGTGGTTCTCTGGTACATTAGTTTTTGCACTTTCTTCTTCTCCTCACCATGGCGAGACCTCCCACCCCAGCCCCCCAAACACACACACACACACACACACACACACACTCATACTGTAGGAGAGAGAGGGGCTGACTTTTGAAGTGCCTTTGCTCAGTAACTGTCAGTCTGGACTACTACGTTTGCATTTCTCTACACAAATATTATTATATATATATATATATATATATAATAATATTATTATTAATTATTATTAATCAGCAAAGTCAGCTCTCTTCTTCACCAAGCTTAACATCTGTAGTTCGGGCTCTAGAGGGCAACTGCTGGAGAGACCACAGGGAGGAGGTACAACCCGGATGCTCGAGATTAAATGCCTGAAGCTGGTCTCAGGCTTGCCTCAGTAGCCTGGCCCAAGCCTTACCCACCTGGAGTAGCAGAGTCTGCTGTAAATGAGTATTTACTTTTTGGTTCAACAGTGTGGGATTTTTTTTTTTTCCTCTTTTTAAACAAAATTTTCTCTTCCGTTTTTGCCTAATGTTCTGTTTCAGCCTTGGCCAGGGCACTGCGTATTTATATAGTCATTTAGAGGAGATGAGGGTTTAAGACAAGTTCTTGAAGTTTTGCAGAAAGGTTTTTGTTCATTTGTTTGTTTCAGAATATTTTGGTTTACAGTGTTTCTTTCAAAGCTGCAATGTACATGTTTGGGGGGTGGGGTGGGACTCTGAACCGGCACACTCATTCACTCAGCAAATTTCTGAGACTGGAAAACTATTTTTTTAAAAAGTTAAATTTAAAAATTGCTCTCCTCTGATTCTAGTATTTGACTTTGTCTATATGTAGGGTCATGGGTGTCATGCTTACAAAAAGCTAGCTGATTAGGCTTCATGCTGCCATCATTTAGAATGAAAAATCGCAACAATTGGTATGTTTTCTATCCGTTATACTAGTTTGGAACTATGGGAAAAAATGGGTGGGTTAATTCATTCATTTGTTTGTCAGCCCTTAATTGAGTGCCTACTATTAGCTAGTCCCTGCCCTTGAGGAGTTCCTAAGACTAACTGGGGGGATGGATGATTATGCTGCAGAATGCTGTATATAATGTGTAGGACAATTGCAAGGCATAGTGTCTCCTTACTGTGGATATTCTAGTTCCAGAGGATAGTGACTGTGGTTAAAAATAGAGTCCAGATGAATTCTGGGACATGCGTTTCATGGGTATTCAACATGGATGGGGGAGGGAACTCCCTTTATCTCATCCAGCTTGTGCGCATGTGGAAGGTACACACAGTGGCACTTCCCCTGTGGCTTGGTTTGGGAACACTGCTGAACTGAGACTGGCATATGGATGGAAGGGTCTGCTCTTAACCTTGGGTGACTAGTTGGCAGCATGTTCACTGGCGAGGTCTGCCGGGAGAACGCAGGTGCGATTTGGGTCTGGGTTCTCTTAGCACTGTTGGTCTCCTTGCCTTTTGGAGATGCTTGGTCTCTTTGCTTTTTCTTCAGATGCTTTCCCATTAGTTAACCAGTGCCTTGAGGTCCAGTCACTGTCCTCAGTGTGCCCAGTGCTCCAGCTTGTCTGCTCATAAGCCACCTGCACTTTTGCTTTCCGTTTCTTCCCATGAGAGGCGTAACTTCCAGTGTTGGTGTCTGTGCAGACACAGCCTCCCCTGTTCCAGGATTTAGCTTCTTGGGATCACTTCCTCTCTGACTGCTCTCCCAGGCTCCTATGCTTCCTGGCCCGTATAAGTTACTGGACCTTTCTGCCTTCACACATTTATCCATCCACCCAGAGCAGCGTTCTGCAGGCAGAGGTAATCATCCTCTCCTCTGGGTGCACCCAGCATGCTCTGCATACTTCAGTTACACACACATAAACCTTGAGCTTCCTTTTACCTCTTCCTCCTATTACTCTGAAGTTAACTCTTTAAGGGTAAAGACTGTGTCTTACACAACTTTGTATCTCCAGCATTTAGTGCAGTGCTTGGCCAAGATGTTGTGTGCGTGGCTTTCAGAGACAGGGAGATGTATTCCATTTGAATGGAAGAACAGGACACTGTTCTCTGAGAGATAGGACAGGCCTTGTGGGACACTAGTTCAAGAGAAAATGTGAAATACAGTTATTTGTAGAGAGATGTGGTTCATATTCCTAAACTTACTTCTGTTCGTTGTAAGAGGTGTATCTTTGAATTTCACCAGGGAGATCTAGTTGTTGAGTGACAGGCATTGTGTCCATAAAGGACTAGGACATCAGTATTAGAAAACTTAAACTTCATTTCACAATGAAAGGTTCTTAGACATCCTTTATGCAATGCAAGTTATTGGGTTCATTGTAAGACACATGGTCTGTTCCTTCCCCATAGAATGTAAGCTCCATGAAGCCTGGGATCTGTTTTGATCACAGATATACCCAAAGTGTAGTGAGAGATGGCTATGCCTAGTAGGCACTTAGTAATACTTGTTTTATGAAGGAAAGAATTCCTTCCTGATCAATAAGCCCTGTGTTTAAACATTTTTTAAAAGTTGGTTTAAGTTCTATCACCAGCTGACTTTGACAGAAATGTAGTTGTGCTAGAGTATAAACAAGTCTCATTAACAGAAATACCATGGTATGTAAAGTCAAATGCATTATTTCTTCCCACAGTTGACTAGTTCTTTCTATTAAAGTGTTTCACTTTTCCTTGAGATTTGCCATAATATTATTTACCTGTTTGCTGGATCGTAGTCAATACTGGATTAAAAGCACAGCTAGGAGAACAATAGTTATGGGTAAGTCCTTCTTCATTATAAACCCAGGAATGTGAGAGAGAGCAGTAGCATTTTTGGGTAGCACCAGCTGAGTCTGATGTGTGGTATACGTATTTACCTCTGAAATCTGTCAGATAGCATAAAATGACCTGGAACCATAATTTTTTCATGGTTTCTGATTTGCCCAAATGACACATGTTCCATTAAGGCTAAAATTGTAATGAATATGTTATTTATAGCCAACTTTGGTTTTGGAGGAATAGAAAGAGCCTAAGAGTTCAAAGCCATAACTGTGTTGTTTGGGGGAGGGTGGATTATGGGAGATATGGCACACAATAATTAAATTTCTTTACTCTTTATAAGGGAACTTTAAAAATAATTATGTTCTACAATTTTCTCCTTTATGTATAGGAATCTTATTTAAGTCTTGAGAAAGTTTGAGTAACTGTCATTATACCCATATAAAACTGTTCAGAACCTGTTATACATTTTGGGAAGAAATAACTTGTTTCATCAAGACAATATCTAAGATTTTTTTTAGTTTAACATTTAAATTGTTATTCAATTTGTAGGTATCTTAGTACCTAGTATATACCAGGAATGAGCAATGTGTAATATTTGGTCTTTGGCCTTTATTTACCCAAAAATGAGCAAAAAAGATGGTCTCACCCCAGCTTCCCCTATGAGAATCCTGTTCATTCAAGATTTTGATGACCTGAACTTTTTAAACTTGGTGTTATAAACTGAAAAGAATATGTACTTTTGGTCCTTTACCAAATTTAAAATTTAGTGTGCTTCTGGATGCACCATTCCCGGGTCACCTCTGATTTTGATACCCACCTCCTATTTCACTTCGGCTATCCTTACTGTCTTAGGAGCCACGCAATCTTTGGGATGGGCCTATGTAAACAAGTAAAATAGGCTGTGATGAGTGCTATTTAAAAAAAATATGTATGTGCAAGTTTCTTTGGGGTCATCGATTAGGCAGTGCACATCTCTGGCTTGAAGAACTAGGGAAAGTGTTGCTGATGGTTTCCAGTTAAACTGGGTCTTAAAGAATCACTGGGGGCTTGCCTGGAGGAGAATTGGAGAAGAACTTTGTAGGCAGTGAAAGCTGGCATGTTAAGGCCCAGAGAAATGAAGGGTACAGCAAGATGGAACACTGATGTGAGGGCGGTGGCAGGAGATGATGCCATAATGTCTTGGGGCTAGGTTGGGAAAGCCCTTGTGGGACATGAGCAAGAATTTGGATTTTCCCATACCAAATGGAGCAGCATCAGATGATAGGGCAGGCATTAGAAACATTGGTGTTTGTGGACCAAAGGGAAAATGGCTTTTTGTACCTGAAATTGCTATCTGCACATGGTTGGGATTTTCTGGCTGTTGTTAGAGGGATGCTGCACATCACTCTGGGGGTAGCACTCTGATGTAGATTGGAATTTTCAAGCCTCAACTTTAGGTTTGTTTGTTGTCATTGTTGTTTTAACTATAACAATGGAATATGTTCCTGGGACCTTGTGGGGGAATTCTTGTCCTCCTTTCCATGCAAGTTGGCATATGGGCTTGTGTTTCGACATTAATTGTGTTAAGTGATAACCATCTTCCTTCTGGAACACTTTCTGACTTAATGGCAGACACAACTATTGCGTCCTTTTTTATCCGCGTGGTACTCATTTCTATAAACACAGAAAAGCTCAGTTTTCACAGAGGGAAAAAAGAAGCTAGAAGTAATAAAAGAGTCTGGTTTTAAGAACTTTGGTTTCTCTAACTGTTCCAGTATTTTTAAAACAACACATACAGTTCAGGAGAAAAATCAAAGGGCTCTTTCCTTAGGCAGGTGCGGTGTCAGAAGCCCTTTTGGATGGATTGTGTGTTAGCTGCTTTGGTTTAAAATAAGTGTATGGGGGATGGGGAAGGGAGTTGGGAAGGAAGGCTGTGGGGACAGCTCCCAGATTTTTACCTTAAAAGCAGGTGCTGCTGAAATATTCCAGAAACAGATGGAATCTCCTATTCTTGTTTTAAGCTATTTATGGTTGTCTCGCCTGAGGGTACCCTGCTATACAAAACTGCACAGCCTGATGTTTGAGGGCAGTTTGGGCATCAAAGCTGGGGCCCCTCTGGGAGAAATCAGCCTTTCTTCCCCAATACCTTAAATACCATTTGGAAAACCTGGATCTTTCATACTATTTAACAGAAGACTTTCCTCTGCTTTTCGAATATTTCCATCTCTCTGGAGCTGTTTGATTTCTTCTTAATTCCTCCCGTAAATGTAGGGTGGGTACAGTGTTGTCTTCTGAATGGTCAGCTGGGAGAAGGCCCAATTGCTCTGGCAGATTATAATTCCCCCCATTGTGGATCTGTCAGCAGCTGAACCCATGGGTTGGGTCCTGTGGAGGCTCTGGTTTAGTAGCCCTAGGACCCTTCCTGAGATCTTCAGTATTTTGAAAGGCTTGCATGGGAAGTGTGCTCATCACATCAGTTTGTGGGAGGTGATAACTTTTTTTTCCTTAATTAAAAAAAATGTACTGGTTGGGGAATGTTGCATGTTTTATTGCCACACAGATGCCTTCATGCTTAGAAACGTATAATCCTCTGGGGAGCCACAACTCAACAATAGTAACAAGCTGTACAGTTTCTGAAAAATCACCTTTGAAGAGAAGAAAGGGAAATAAATGAAACTGACCTTTTTCTCCTAGAGGCCTGCTGTTTGAGGGCTGGGAAGCTGGTCAGTTGGAAAGACAGGTGTGTCCTCTGTAGCAGCAACCCGCCTCAGGGCTGTCTCCATGGAAGGAGGCTTCTTTTCTCCTCCTGGTCCTTTTCAAAGGACACCAGCCTAGCTCAGCCTTCCCTCAAGCAACTTGAGCCCAGCATTATGGGTATTTGAAACTTCAAGACTTTGGCTAAAAGAAATTCTTCATTTTGAGACTGAATGAGTTGGAGATGACAAGAGACCATGATATTTTCTTGACCTGTTTTAAAAGCAGAGCATTTAGACAATTTCCTTGTCTTAATGCCCATGAAGCTTACTATAGAGCAACAAGTGAAACCACCCTAGGAACTCCAAAAGCGCACTTTGGTTCTTTTGCAGCCCCCCCCCCCACCGCCCCCCGCCATATACCACTCATTGCTACCTCTAGCAATTACTGCTGATGGTTAATGTTGTTATAGCATTTTATAGATGGGTAGACTAAGGACAACTCACTACAGAGGATTTGGAAAGGAGGGGGGGAATGATCATTTGTTAGCATTTATTTGATATACCAGGGGGCTTACATAATTCTCATTTATTCTTATTGCAACCTTATGAAATTATCTCCATTATAGAGAAGTAGGGGTTGAGACTGAGGGAGATACAGTGACTTGCCTAAGATCTCACCAGGAGTAAGTGAGGGAATTTGGTTTGGAACCCCAAATCCAAGCCGAAGCTCATGCTCTCAATAGCTTTGGGCATATTTCTAGTAACTTACTTTTGACCCTGATTCAAAACTCAGATTTTATTTTCTTGCCACCAAAGCAGCCATTACGAGTTTCAAAAGTTTTTTCATCTCTCTGTATGTATTTAGTAAAAGGAAGCTTGATGGGTAGTTTGCCACTGCACAATGATTTCAGAGGTGAGCTGTCAAAAAGAGTTCTTAGAAATAATACACTACAGCCCACCCTCATTTTATAAATCATGAAATTGAGATCTAAAAAGAGATTTTTGTCCCAAATTATTTAGCTGGTTAATAGCGGTCTTTTTGACCCCCCAGTCCAGAGTTTGTCCAGGATATGGCAATGATTCTTCCAGCTCAGGAGAATAAGGCCAAGGCCACCTGGATCTAAGGTTTTTCTAGGCTCAGTAACCTCCAATTAACATCAAGGCCAGCATCATTGAAGTCTGTGTGAACTATCCAACCGTATGATTATAAAGAAAATGATCAGTTCTGTTTAAATCTGAAGCAAAGTATGTTTGAATGGAAAACCAGTAAAACTGAGTCTGCTTTCTGAAAGAGTCTTAAGAATTCCCCATGAAGAACCTTTTTTGGGAAATGGAAAACATTCTGCAGGAGAAGCCAGTTGATGCTTTTTAGTGGAGTTTGAGTGTCAGCAAATTTTTTGGACCCCCCCCCCCCACAAGCAAACCACTTTCTTTTAACAGCAACAACAAGCAGAAGGCATTTATTTGAGCCTTATCTTTGCTTTTCACTGGGCAGGAGGTAGAAAGGAAAATAACTCAATATGCTTCACACCTAAAATTGCCCTTTGGATCTAAGCTGCACTCTTATTTTAAGAGCAAGTTAGATTTGTGAATACAAAGAGGAGTCTGAATTTAGGTTGTCTGGCCCTTCCAGTGATCAGTTTAGAAGCAGTGGGAAGCCTAGCATTTGTCCCTCATGGAGAAGCTCCAGGGGACTGAGGTAATTGTGTACCTCTTTACATCATGTCAAACAGAAAAATCATTATGCCATCTAACGTTGGAAGATCCTAGAATTCTCATAATCAATTATGAGCCACTTATTTTTAGGATGTCATTTTATGTGATTATGAAGATATACTTTCTTGTTAGAGGAATTTAGAAAACTTGAGAAAAGAGAAGCGATTTATAACATGCCACGACTTTAATAGTGACTAGAGGAGTTTTCTTCCTTGAATGGGATCGTGCTGTATAGTTTTGTATCTAGTCTTTTCACTTAGTATAGTGTAAGCATCTTTGCATATCATTAAATATTCTTTCCTGAGAATGTTTTTGACTGTGTACTTTGTGTGAGGTTGATTTATAAGAGAAGAAAGCTCTTAGGAAAATCTGAGAAAGTATTTTTGCTAAGACTTAGGTTCTTTTAAAAAATGCATTTGTTGTAGTGACTTTGTCATTTGGCTAATTACTTTGGTAATTTTGTTAACAAAACAAAACAAAAACCCCACAAAAAAACAAAACCTGTCAACTACTTTTTATCTTAACGCGTGAACTTACTACCAAATTCTTGACAAGGAGAAATAGTTATTAACTTCTGAAAACAAAGAACATAAAGTATGGAAATAGTATCAAAAGTCTCCATTAAATCAAGTGGTAAATAAAGTACTTAGTTTACTTTTCCTCTCCACATTTCACTTTGTACATTTACGTCTTTAATTCTTTTCATCAATATGAGTTGTGTTGTGCATGGCAAAAACAGTAATGTGGCATAGAGGGAATATTTTTAAAGTTAGATAGCAATATAAATTTTGAGTTTTGAATAATTACATTCTGAATGAGAACAAATTACACATACCTTAAAACTTTATGTAGAAATGTACGGAATTTTTAAACATTGTAGGTAAAATTAAATTCTGTCTTACAGTATGCAGTGGAAATTGAGTAGGTTTTTATTTCTTATTCATGGGACAGGAAACTACCAGTAATCTTCAGCACAACCAAGGGCAGTTGCCCTTTAACTCAGTTCACAGGTGTTAGGCTGCCACTGTGGAGATTTTTAATCCCTTATCTATAACACAAAGCAATATTTATTATAAAATTAATTCTGAGAGGCATCATTTATGGTTTCTAATCCATTCTATTTCAAATGCCTTTGAAGTAAAGTGGGTGGAGCTTTGTATGTGGGGTTAATTGTCCCATTGTTCATTTATTCAGTCCGGTATTTTAACTAGCTCTTTATGTGTATTAATGAGCCCAAAATGCAGCAAAAAATCCTTGACTCTAAAAACTTAATATTAAGAAAAAAAACTTACAAGTGTGGTGGAAAATGAAGTTGGGTGAAATTTAGTGCCCTATACTTTTTTTGTCTGAGCTCTTAATGACTGGTTTCCTTTTTTTTTTTAGTTTTAGTCCCATAGGAAAGCAAGAAGTCTTTGGGGGACTAAGAAACAAAAAGCCACTGCAAACAAAAACAATTCCAAGCCAAAAGACTTAAGGAAGTATATTTGCATCTTTTAGAATTTTTATGGTCACCTCTGTTAAAAAATTTCTAATTCTGGATACCAGTTTTAGAGAAATTTTTAGTTAGTACTTTTTTCTTTTTTATTAGTATATGAAAATATACTAAATGTTGATCATTCTCATTAAAGATAACCAATGTTTTCTGACCACTGGAGACAGTACTTGTTTTTATATCTTTTTTTTTTTTTTTACTTTTCATTAAAATTCCCCAGAGATTATAATTCTAGATCTTTTTTATTTGAAGAGATAGTTAACTTTCATATAGTGCAGTTCCTCCCTGAACTCACCCTTTCCTCAGATTCAGTACTTGTCTTGTAATAGAAAGAATACTTGTGCTATATTTGATTTTTATAATAAAAAAAATCTTAAAAATTGCCTTTATCATAAAAATGTTTTCACTTATTCATCATTTATCTTTGTCTCAGTTACTTCAGTGGTGGATTGATGATGATGCTAATTCAGAATATTGTGGTGAAGATTAATTAAAACAATGAAGACTTGATAAAGTTCTTTGATTATTGTATCTGCTATGTAAATGTTAAATTACAACCCTGCGCCTGCCTTTTCCAAATTGTGAAATAAAATCTGCAAATAGAGGGGCGCCTGGGTGGCTCCGTCAGTTAAGCGTCTGCCTTCGGCTCAGGTCATAATCCCAGGGTCCTGGGATCGAGCCCCGCATCGGGCTCCCTGCTCGGCGGGAAGCCTGCTTCTCCCCCTCCCACTGTTGCTCCCCTGCTTGTTCTCTCTCTGTCAAATACATAAATAAAATCTTAAAAAAAAAAAAAAATCTGCAAATAGAAAAGTGCACGGAGTTCAACACAACCCCCCCACCCCTCCCCACAACTTATGTATACATAAGTATATAAATATTTATGTATATGTGCACACATATGCAAACGTAAGTACACAGTAATAATTATATAACAAATACCTATGTAATCACCGCTTAAGAAATTTCGTACACCCAGATAATCTTTGTCACCTATGTATGTATCCCTAAATAATGTGGTATATAGCTTTCTCTGGTTTTGAACGCTGTATGAACTGAATTACACAATTTGGAATTAAGTCTTACTTCTTTTGCTGAACACTTGAGATTCAACCATGCCGTTGCTTAGAGTTGTTTTTTTTCTTTGCTCGCTAGCATTCCACATCGTATGACTATACTATAATTTGTCGAAGCATTCAACTGTAGGTGGCCGTTTGGGCTGCTGCTAGTTCATGGTTTTTATGAACACTTTTGAACAGGTAGCCTGGTGTACACAGGCACTACGTTTTTTGGTGTATAAACCTAGGAGTTGAATAGCTATGTCACAGGGTATGTTTCTCTTCAATTTTATTGGATAATGCCAAATTGCTTTCTAAAGTGGCATTGCCCGGGCGCCTGGGTGGCTCAGTCGTTAAGCGTCTGCCTTCGGCTCGGGTCATGGTCTCGGGGTCCCGCGATGGAGCCCCGCATCGGGCTCCCTGCTCGGCGGGAAGCCTGCTTCTCCCTCTCCCACTCCCCCTGCTTGTGTTCCCTCTCTTGCTGTGTCTCCCTCTGTCAAATAAATAAAATCTTAAAAAAATATATGCCTTGGGCGCCTGGGTGGCTCAGTCGGTTAAGCGACTGCCTTCGACTCAGGTCATGATCCCAGGGTCCTGGGATCGAGCCCCGCATCGGGCTCCCTGCTCGGCGGGAAGCCTGCTTCTCCCTCTCCCACTCCCCTGCTTGTGTTCCCTCTCTCGCTGTCTCTCTCTCTGTCAAATAAAGAAAAAAAATATCTTTAAAGTGGTATTGCCATTTTATGGTTCTGCCAGATGTGTGTGAGTATTGCCATAGTCCCACACTGCTACTGCTTACTCCTTGCTTCTTAAAGAAGACATGCAACCTGCTCTTCTTTCTCAAAGCCCATGAGATCTAGGTATTGTCCTTTTTCACTGACCTTATTGTCTAAAGAGGCATTGCTAGAGAAAGGCAGCCTGTGGGGAGGTGGGAGGAAGGCCAATCATCCCTGAAAGGTAAAATGAGCTCTGAGGTGCATGGCCTGGAGAGCATGGTCAGGAGTCCGCGCAGGGCTCGAATCCTAGAGCTGCTAATGTGGACATGTGCTTTTGGGTGCTCCATTTACTCTTTTTGAGCCTTAATTTTCCCCAATCTACTTTTTTGGTGAGGATTAGAGATAATTTAAGTGAAGATCCTGGCAGGGTAGTCGTTGGCACCTTACAACATCACACAGTGCTAGAGTTACTACTAGAAGGACAGACCAATTTGTAACATCCCGTCCTTGTCATAGGTGTTATTTGTGTGGGCGTGTACATAACCAAGTTTTTTTTTTTTAGATTATTTATTTATTTATTTGACAGAGAGAGAGATACAGTGAGAGAGGAAACACAAGCAGGGGGAGTGGGAGAGGGACAAGCAGGCTTCCAGTGGAGCAGAGAGCTTGATGCAGGGCTCGATCCCAGGACGCTGGGATCATGACCTGAGCTGAAAGCAGACGCTTAATGACTGAGCCACCCAGGTGCCCCTACATAACCAAGTCTTCATGAACTTGGTCATGTCAACTTAAAGATGACTCTTGGTGGCTATGAGGTCGGCATTTACACTCTGTTGGTAAGGGAAGGTATAAAATGGTCCAACGTTCCTAGAAAACAATTGGCAATATATATTCATAACACTTAAATTATTCCCACTTTTGGAAATCTGTTCTAAGGAAAACTCAGGAATATATGTACAGGTCTGTGTATGAAGATGTTTATTGTAGCATATGGAATGAAAAATTAGAAACCATTTGTGGAGGGGGAGAGCTAAAGTCTGATACAGTGTCGCCATTAAAATGATGTTTTTGGGGCGCCTTGGTGGCTCAGTCGGTTAAGCGACTGCCTTCGGCTCAGGTCATGATCCTGGAGTCCCGGGATCGAGTCCCGCATCGGGCTCCCTGCTCGGCGGGGAGTCTGCTTCTCCCTCTGACCCTCCCCCCTCTCATGTGCTCTCTCTCAAATAAATAAATAAAATCTTAAAAAAAAAAAAAGATGTTTTTGGTGATCCTTTAATGATACCAAGAACATTTAGGACATAATGTTATGCAGAAGAAGCAAGAGATAAATTATATCTGTATTTTGTAAGGAATTCATAGAAAAACGATGGATGATTGGATAACAAAGTATTAACAATAAGAATAGTTAGGTAATGGAATTATGGGTGTTCTGATTTTCTTCTTTTTAGTTCTTCTGGCAGTTTTATCCTGTCATGCTCAATACAAATATTCATTGCACCACAGTTTATGTATTTTTTAACTTAGAAAAAAGCATATAGCACATGATTCCAAATATATAGAAGTTACAAACAACATGCCTTAACTACCAAACTGATGACTGATGCTCTAGCGCGTTTGTCTCCTCTCCCCCCCTCCCCCCCCCGCCCCGCGCCCAATTGTGTTATAGATTTGACCTTTGGGAAGATCCATGTTTTGAGCCCTGGGAAGATCTGTGTTCAAATTTTGATTCTACCACCTACTAGCTATAGGAATGTAAGCAAGTCATATCACTTTTCTGAGCCTGTTTCCTCATCTGTAAAATAGAAGATATTTCCCATGGTATCTGTGAGGATTAAGTGAGATGTTTGATGCTCAACTCAAAGTCATTATTCCTGTGTTGCCTTGCAAGATTTAAAATAGCACCATCGGTTGTGAAATGCACCATTGATGTGAAAACGGCTTTTCAGGGGGGAAAAAGCGGGCTGTATTAAGTTTTCAGATTGATTTCAAGAAGCATCTTGATTTTGAAAATGTTAAAAGTGAGTTAGAGTTCATCTTAATTGAGAAACGATTGTATTAATTTCTGTCCTATAGATTATAGCTGTTCTCCACTCACCTAGTTGACCTTTAATTTTCTCAGAAATTTCTTTCTTATTTGTGTAAGGGGACTAGGAACCTATTCCCAATGCGTGCCTCAAACCTGCTTTTTATGGCCTCGGGATCTCTGTCATAACCCGTTTTATTCTTTCACAAACTGAGCCCCTGGGGAGCTGTCTGCACTTTTCAGTGTGATCCAGCTGAATTCCTTCCCTTCCCCACTCGAGCCCTTTGATTTGCCAGGTTTTTGTTCATCTACCCTAAGGATGGACTGAGATCGCTGAGCTCAGCCTCTCTTGTGGTGCAAAGTGAGAATTGTTTTTAATTGGGCAGAAACATGTGGAAGGATCAGGAATATCTCAAGGGATTACAGAGAAATTCCAAATTTGTACTACTTACAGCCTGTGTTTAGAACAGGGTCTGCTGGGAATAAATGTTAGTTAGTGTGGCCTGTGACCTTAAAAACTGTTGACATGGACTTCAGCCAGAAACTAGCCACAGACCTCCTTTGTTAAACTCATTCATAGCTCCTTGAAAACTCTAGTCAGTGAAAGTTGCCAGCTCCAATCTAAGCAGAGCGCTTTTTTTTTTTTTTTTCCCATGCTTTGGAAACAGAGGACGCCCCTTAACCAGCAAGGCTTCTTTAATAGGACTACATGGCCTTAAACGCAATTGGAATTGACAACTTCCTGGCTTGGGTTTGCCAACTGGCAGGGCTCTGAGGCCGAGGGGACAAACAGCGTTGGGGTGCTGTGCACTTGTGTTTGTGTATGTGCGGGGGAGACTGAACTCCAGAGCATTGCGATACCCCTTCACTCCAAAAGCCACACTCTGGCCTGAATTGGACACGTCTTCCTAGTGTTCTGGCTGGGACAATTCAGAATTCTCTCTCAATATAAGGAAAAAAAAAAAAAAAAGCTGCCCTTTCTTTTCAGTTGAGCCTAGACTTTCCCTTCTCCCCTCAAAACCCTTGATTTAATCTTTTCATTGGTGTTGTGTTGGTTCAAATATAGAGTAAGAACTTGCAACTGAGATTGGGGAATTGTTGGTTTTGAATGGTGCTCAGCACCCACCGCCTCAGGAGCTTTATGTAACAAATTTTAGTTTCTGTCAATCTGAAGGGGCAGCCAGGTTATCTCTTCATTTTACTTATCGAGGAAACTGAGGCATGAAGAAGTGAAGCAGTTTCTTATCCCCTGGTCTCTATATCAAAAGGAATCCTAAGAAAAGGCCTTAGACGATTTATTGCCTCTGTAAACCAGCATCTTAATTGAGACAAAAAACTAATATTTTTCCTAGTGCTTGTCTTTAATCCAAAGACTATCTGAATATAAAGACAGGGAGGCAAATAGAATGTTTTGAAAAATGAGTAAGTTGATCATACTAAAAAGAGGAAGCAGTTATTCTGCTTACAGTTTATTTATTTTAATACTGTAACATGTTGATGGTGGGTAGGGAGTCTATCTTAATTATCAACTGTCATCCCGAGATACACAGTCATATCTGTCCATCTCTCTCTACTTAACCATTTGTTAAATTTTGGTTGTTGGAAAATAATATTTATTTCCAGTTATGCTGTTGAAATTGTTATTTTTAACATAAATACTCTAGCAAAGCCATCACTTCTAAAAGCTGCTGAGGGTTGGTGTGATTTCAACCAGGCATGTGTGAGGGGAAAAAAGGAATGGCACATAGGCCTTAGGAACATGGAAACTCTGGAAAGAGAAACTATATAATTTCCTAGAGACTCTACAAGAATTTAGATGTAATTAAGAGAGAACACCTACGAGTACCTGATCTGTAGGCGCTCCATAAGTATTTGTTGAATGAATAAAATTTCTCATTCCCAGTTTGCCTTCCTCAGCACCCTTACCTTAAAGCATTTATTCCTCCCACAGAAGGTAGATGATGCCCTCATGCTGAGTCACCTAAAGTTCTAGAGTAAAGCTTTTAGATTTAGTCAGAACTAGATTCAAGTTCTGACTTATTAGCCATGTGACAAATCAAAACACTTGACTTTTCTGATCCTCATTTCCCACATCTATAAAATAATGAGACCTACTTTGTAAAGTTGTTAATACACTGGTAGAAATGTTATCTAAAACATCTAATTTGGGAGTTAGTAACAGAATTTTTTTTTTTTTCCCCAAAAGGAACTTATATTTTCATCACATGCTTCTCTTTTCCTTCTATCAAAGGGAATCATATGAAAAGGTCTCAAATGCTTTGCTGTGTCTGTGACTCTCACTGCTCATTCAGGGAATGTAGTTACTCTGTAGACCAGCTAAGAGTGATTGAAAATGTCCCAGACTCTACATAGAAAATCTTTATAGAGACCCCTTTCATTGCCAATTACATCTTTGTTTACATTTAATACTTTGTATTGGAAATTTTAAATGCTGCAGATTTGTGTAGGTTTCTAATGCCAAAGACAGAAGTAAACATTTTTTTCCATAGACTTTCTTGCCTTATGTAGCCTTTGTGTCATATGGTGAATTAGAATGGTATTTCACTTTGTGATATTTTATAAAAATGTCAATACGGTTAATAGTTACTATTTGCATTAAATTAAAAAAAACCTGAGTGACCTATGGAAATTGCTTAATGGTTGTTTTCTGTACACTGTACTAAGAATAGATTGTTAGAAAATATATTTAGATAGATTAAATAGGTGATTAAGAAAGCCAGATTCTCCTTTTGCTTGCTTTTTGACAAAAAGGAAATGCTCGTAATCTCAGAACATTAAGCAGTACAGAGAATTATGTAGAATTCTTCAAACCTGTGTTAAGCGTTCCCCTTCATACAGGATTTCACGATAAGTTCTCTCTTTCTTAAACACACTTAAAGGTTGTTTTTATAAGAATTAATTCTAAAACTCCTCCATATGAGCTGATGAATCTGTTGGGTTTTATAACCTTTGTATTTGTTGTGTGAGTCTCACCCTTGGTGTTTAGTGTGAATAGCAAGTTATAGGAAGCCCGTTTTCTGTCTCCTACATACCAGGGGATTAAGAATGTGCTCTGGACAAGGTAGAGGAGGGTGAAGAATTCTGGTGTGTAGAGAAGGGAAGATTATTTGTCAGATTTCATTTTACAGGACTATTTTCCCCCCAGAGTTCACAAGATGAGTGCATGTCATCTTTTTTCCTAAAGATCTCCCCCCTCTAATGCTACCTCATTTTCTAAACTTTCATTAATAACTCTTTGCAGCTGAAGCAAATATTTTAGATCTTTCTTGTACTCTTCTCCAGCTGGGAGTGTCTTTCACACATCAAAGCCAGATATGAGCCTCTCATTAAAAATGATACTATGAGTTCATCATCTCAGAAGAGTAGGACCTGAAAACTTGAGCTAACTTTCAGCTACAAGTCAGATCTAAGCTGGACTGAGATTTTTCTGTGGGTTACCTACCACATATCTTTTCTCAATTTGTCACTCCAGATGCTGTAAAGTCTGCCTTTCCCCCTTTGTTTTGTTATATCTGAAGATTATCTTTATTTGGAATAGGAAGTTAGTTTTAGAGCTTAGAAAAGATAAGTGCTTGAAAATTTATTCTTAATAAGAAGATAAGGAATGCTGAAGCTTAGAAGAAAGCCCAGGGTATGCTTGTTCTTGTCCCTCCTTCCTCTCCTACACGCATTCTGTGCTAGATCTTCTTACTCCCCAGCTGCACTGCCTGGTTTAGTATCTATAAGATAATTATTTAAAACTTCTGAAATTAGCTCCGAAAATGCACAAATTCCTTTTTTCCTACCTTTTGCTAATGAAAAGCAGCACTGACACTGGAGTGGTTGAACAGATTTTTTGGGAGTATGGGAGGACAACTGGTTATGTCCTTCAGATTTTAGTTTTGGAAACAGTTGTAGATTGGGGTGAAGGCTGGAATGTTATATTCTAGCTAAAAGCCACGCTAAATATTTTGAGCTGCTTTTATATGTATGTGCATGTGTGCGCGCACACACACAAATGTGTTATAACAAAGTATTATGGGTTCCATCATTTGAGTAATAGCTACAGCAAATCCAGATTAAGTCTTTTCCATAGTATTTACTTTACTTACTTTGGTCAATTTCAAGCTCTGTGTTAGTATTTTCTAGCCAAAGGTGAAGCTTGTCCCCAGATAAATATTAGGATGGCCTGCCAGCCAAATCCCAGGCAACCCACTGAATTGCTCTCTTTGATAGTAGAAAGGTCTGGTTCAAGTTGCTCTGAATGGCATTTAACTATAAAACAATAGCCTTAACAAAAGTTGCTGGTGTCCTTCAAATGGTTTCTGTACCAGTAGCCAATTCTTTTGGCATTTTAGCATATGAGGCTTGTCCCATAATAATTCAGAGTGCAAGTTCAGAGCATTACGGAGCCAATGAATGGTTGCGGGGCGGGGGTGGGGGCGGGGAGAGAAAAGTACATAAACGTGTTATAAATGCATGAAGTAAAAAATGAAAAGCAAACAAAAACATCACCCCCCCCCCCCATATACACACACGCACACGCACATGGAAACCCAGAAGCTGTTGACTCGGCAGTTTTTCATTCTTTATGGCTCTAGGGACAGGTTTAAATTGGGAAACATTTTTTTATTCTCTTGCGCTGTGTTGAACAGAAATGCAGTGTTTGATGTAATCTGGCCCAGATATCCGCAGTGTGCAGCTTTGTGATGATTATTTATCTTCAGGTTTTTACTTTGTAAAAGGAGAATCGGCAAACAATTGTTTAGAGTTGTAAGTTATATTTAGTGACTATTTTTGAGATCCTGTGTGCTTAACAAACAAACATATAGATTAGTTTATATATGTATTAAATTTCATTTCATTTTGGCTATTAATCTTAAAATCCTCTTTAACAAATGCTGGTTACGAGTCCCCTGATAAATGTTAATATGTCCGGCGCTTTT
The DNA here is from genome assembly GCF_002201575.2 of Neomonachus schauinslandi. Taxonomy (NCBI): domain Eukaryota; kingdom Metazoa; phylum Chordata; class Mammalia; order Carnivora; family Phocidae; genus Neomonachus; species Neomonachus schauinslandi. The sequence goes on along the minus strand of NC_058415.1, from coordinate 82,499,100 downwards.
TATTCTGGGTATTGTTCCTCTTATTTCCATTTCTTATTCTTATAGGAAGTTTTTTCAGCTAAGATCATTAAACTAGTGGGCCCTTTTATATGGTCTTCGAAAGAATTTTCTCATGTAAATTTGCCAGAAGGATATTTGTATTTTTTGGTTAAATAATAGCATAGAATGTAAATGGCAAATTTCAATAACAGTTGCCAAATGGCAGCCCATTTACTACTTGGAGTTGGGGTGTATTTGTTTTAGGAGTATTGTTTTCAAAGTATTTTCAGAGGATGGAAGTTGTTCATAATTTACACCAATCCATTGTTTGCCCCCTTTGAAGTGCCCTGGATGGCTGCTAAGTCCCCCATAGAAAATGGAGTTAGAAATTTCTTTTCAGAGGTGGGAGAGGGGGTGTCCTGTTGTCATATAATCCTATTTTAGAGATCAAGGGATACACACAAAAATCTTTGCCTCTGTTATGTTTCTTCCAGACACAACTAGATTTTCTTAGTAAATTTAATTCAGACTAATCAATTATATGATGAGCTGCCCTTTCAGGATCAAGTTCAATTCAAAGTTAAATTTCAAAATTTTTGAATGTTTTCCATGTTATGTACCGACAATGATTCTAACCTAATATAATTATAATCCTAACTCAGGTAGTATTAACCACTGTACCCTTTAGCTCACCTCATTGGATTTAATGAAATTGTCTTAAAAATGCTGAATAAATTACATTGACATTCTGTAGCTTTAAGTGCCAATGTGAGGTTACTGATCCTGATCAATTAAGGCAGTCTTCATTGTCAGCAATGTAGTATATATAGAAAAGATTAGTTTTAGGACCCAGGTTCAAGTTTCATATATGTACCACTAATAGGCCAGGTGACATCGGACCAGGTGCCTGATGTGGATCATACTCAACTGTAAAATGAGGGAGTTGAACTAGATAGTTGTCATCATCCCTTAAGACTCAAATATTCTGTGATTTTTAAAAATCATACCATCTTACTAAGTTCCAGTGGGCTCGTTAGGGCTTTATTGCTAAAATTCATGTTTCCTGGATGATTTCCTCCCTTATTCCCATGAATGTGTTTGAGATGCATGATCAGAGGGATTATAGAAGTTTTAGTACAGCCTTGTGAATGCATGGCAGTATTTAAACACTTTTTTAAAATTGCATTAGATTATTAGCATTTTTGTCACTTTTAGATGGAAAACATTATATGTGCAACCTCATCCCTTTTTTTAAAGTAGTAGGGACAGTGGCTATATGCTGTTGTCATCTTTTCCCCCTGACAGCTCTGCCTGGGGAAACTAAGACAGCAAGGGACTTTTTCCTTGCAACATGATAACATGACCTAGCCTGGAACCCTGACGTAGTGAGAGAAGAACCACTGGGTTAGGACAGCAAAGACCTTTGATCTCAACTGTGCTTAGACTTATGGGCTATATGACTTTGGGTAAGATGCTGGTTTCTTTTCTCCCTCTGTAAAATGGAAGTGATCATGTTAGCTCTTCCACACTCACAGTATGTCTCTTATAGGTCATCTGTTCGCAGACACTTCTGAAGACCTTTTTTTTTTTTTCCATTTGTTTGTGCTTTTAACCTCAAGACAAAATTGCTATTAGTGTGTATAATTATTGTGAGAAATTTTGCTTCTCATCAGAACTGCGTGTCTAGATAGTACTTCTAGGGAAGGTGCAGTCTGTCTGCAGTAATTTTTCTTTTTTTTTTTTTTAATTTTTTTTTTTAAAGATTTTATTTATTTGAGAGAGAGAGAATGAGAGAGAGCAAGCACGTGAGAGGGGAGAGGGTCAGAGGGAGAAGCAGACTCCCCGCTGAGCAGGGAGCCCGATGCGGGACTTGATCCCGGGACTCCAGGATCATGACCTGAGCCGAAGGCAGTCGCTTAACCAACTGAGCCACCCAGGCGCCCTTCAGTAATTTTTCTAAAAGGTAGATGTTGCTTTGGCAATTCTGAATTCTTGACTAATAATAAAAAATTCCTAAAAGGAAATATATCTCAACACTTACTATTTTGGTTTTTTTTTTTTTTTAAAGATTTTATTTATTTATTTGAGACAGAGAGAATGAGAGAGACAGAGAGCACATGAGAGGGGAGGGTCAGAGGGAGAAGCAGGCTCCCCGCCGAGCAGGGAGCCCGATGCGGGACTCGATCCCGGGACTCCAGGATCATGACCTGAGCCGAAGGCAGTCGCTTAACCAACTGAGCCACCCAGGCGCCCTCAACACTTACTATTTTGAAAGGCTAATTTCTAGATGTTCAGGTGAATACTGAGTGCTATGTATGTAGTGAGGGTGATAGGAAATCATGAAACTGGCTTCTTTGGAAATGTAAAAATCCTAGGAGCATCATAAAGCTTCCGCAAGTGAGTGCTGTGGTATAGTGGGAAAAGCAGGAGCTTTGGGGTAAGACAGGTTTGGGTTTGACTCTCAGCTCCCCACATGCCAGCTTATGATCTTTGTTATCCAAACTCTTGAAACCATTTCCCCCACCCACCTCTGAAATTCAGACGTAAGGATTTGCCTCCAGGTGTTGTTGTTTGAGACAGTATTTGCAAATCAGCAGGGTGCCTGGTAAACAGTAGGGACTCTGAGTGGTAACTATGCACTCCTCCTCAGATGGACAGGTTTAGAGCATTTAGAAGTGATCATAGTAGAAATTGGAGTATTTTATTTTTTTAAAGATTATTTATTTATTTATTTGAGAGAGAGAGTGAGAGAGAGCGAGCATGAGAGGGGGGAGAGCCAGAGGGAGAAGCAGACTCCCCGCCGAGCAGGGAGCCCGATGCGGGACTCGATCCCGGGACTCCAGGATCATGACCTGAGCCGAAGGCAGTCGCTTAACCAACTGAGCCACCCAGGTGCCCGAAATTGGAGTATTTTAATGCTCATCAACTGGTTAATACTCAGGAGGTCACTGAGCCTTTAGATGGCTGTGTCCTTTGATTTGTTCCTTGATTCTCCTGGGGGGAAAAGCCCAGAATATAAACTCAGAAGGTTCAAGTCCCAGCTTTTGTTTTTTGTTTTTTAATCTACATCTCCATAAGCATGTCTTCACTCTTCTGGACTTCTTTTCCCCATCTATATAATGAGGACAGTCATAAGTCCTTCAAAGGATTGTTTTATTATTTGTTTCAGGGGTACAGGTCTGTGATTCATCAGTCTTACACAATTCACAGCCCTCACCATAGCACATACCCTCCCCAGTGTCCATCACCCAGCCACCCCATCCCTCCCACTCCTCTCCACTCCAGCAACCCTCAGTTTGTTTCCTGAGATTGAGTCTCTTATGGTTTTTGTCTCCCTCTCTGGTTTCGTCTTGTTTCATTTTTCCCACCCTTCCCCTATGATCCTCTGTCTTGTTTCTCAAATTCTTCATATCAGTGAGATCCTTCAAAGGATTGTTATGGGTATCAAAAAATAACATACTACTTCGTAGTATTGATCCCCGTAGGAGTTTTACCTGGTGACCAACTGGAACTCTAATACGGCTTTTAATTTTTATTATTTTTGAAATTTTCCCAATTCCCATCTTGGGATGTGTTAATATAAGAGATTGAGACAGGAATTTGCCATGGTAGAAGCCATTGTGTTCAGGGAGCTGAGTGTCAGTACATTCACATACATTATCCCATTTAGTCTTCACAACAGTCGGGCAAGGGAAACATTATTTTCATTTTATGGAAAAAGAAAGGGAGCCTTGGACATTGGTTATTAGCCAATAAGTTAATATTAGTTATTAACTAATATTGTCATCTGATTTTAAAACCCATGTGCTTTCCACTCTTTTTGCTGCTCCCATCCCATACTTTCTGCCTTGTCTAACTTAGGTTAAGGAGACAATTACTGGGTGTCTTTAGGTCTGGATATTCCACTGTAGGCAATGGGGATGCAGCAATATAAGACATACATATTCCCCATCTTCACATGGCCCAGGAGTCTAAAGGCAGACACATAACTAAAAAATCAGTTGTAATATCCTGCTAAGAAAAGCACAGGATATTAGCTAACTGTGTAAATGGTTAGTCATCTGTATATTTTAAACAATTTCCTCTAAAGAGCTGACTTCTGTTGGTTTCAGGTGTCACATTATAATATATTATAATCTTAAAGTAGTTCTGGTTTTTGAGTGAATGTAATGTCCTTTATTTCCATAACTTAAAAAAAACTTGCTAAAATATGCATAAAAATTCAAGAACAGTTCATATTTATTAAATGCTTACTATTTGCTGAATGCTTTCCATGTGCTTTCCATTTAATCTTCACAATGACCTTAGGAGAGGGCACTGTGGTCTCCCTTGTACAGATGAAGAAACTGAGGATTGGAGAGATGAAGTGGCTTTCCTGAAGTGATACAACTAAAAAATGACAGGATTCTTCCGATTCCAGAGGCTGCATTTCTAAACAGATTCAATCAAATAAGTGCACTAGAGAAGTAAAATCTGTTTTTTCAAAATTAAGAGATGCTATGACTTTTTAATTCTACTTTTTCAGTTTTCAGTTTATATACAATAAAATTCAGTTTTGTAATGTTCAGTTTTGAATTTTGACAAATGCATAGTCCTATATCTACAACTGCAACCAAGATAAGGACAGTTCCATAACTCCCCCCAAATCTCCTTGTCCTGCTGGTTGTAGCCAAACCCTTCTCCTGTTGCTAACCCCTGACAATGACTGGTCTGTTCTCCATCCCAAGTTTTGCCTTTAAAACTGAAGTGCCATTAAAATGTAATCATATCTGTTTCTTTGGGGGACTGGTTTCTTTCACATAGCAAAATGCATTTGAGATCCATCTGTGTTGAATATATCAGTGACTCGTTCCTTTTTATTGTGGAGTAGGTGTTCTGTCATATAGATGCAGCCACAGTTTGTTTATCCATTCATTATTGAAGGACATTTGGGTTGTTTCTAGTTTTTGTGATTATGAATAAGACTTAAAAACATTTGCATGCAGATTTTTATGTGCACACAAGTTTTTGTCTCTCTTGGGTAAATATCTGGGAGTGGGATCTCTGGGTCATAAGCTGAGTATACATTCAACTTTACAGGAAACTGCCGACTGTTTCCCACAATGTCTGTATCATTTTGCATTTCTGTCAGCAGTGTATGAGAGTTCTAGTTGCTTCACATCTTCACTAGCATTTGGTATTGTCACTATTTTCTTAGTTTATATTCTGTTAGGTGTTAGCGGGGTGTGTTGTGGTTTCAATTTGCATTTCCTTAATGACTAGTGATTTTTGCCGTCCGTGTTTCATCTTTGGTAATGTCTATTCAAATCTCTTACCCATTTAAAAAAAATTGGTTTATTCATTTCTTTATTGTTGAGTTTTAAGAGTTTTTTTTTAAAGATTTATTTGAGAGCCAGTGTGCAGGAGCAGGAGCTGGGGGGGCGGGCAGAGGGAAAGGAGAGAAGCAGACTCTCCACTGAGCACGGAGCCCCACACAGGACTCTATCTGACCCTGAGATCATGACCGGAGCCGAAATCAAGAGTTGGATGCTCAACTGACTGAGCCACCCAGGCGCCCCGAGTTTTAAGAGTTTTTAAAGTATTCTTGATACAAATCCTTTGTCAGTTGTGATTTGCAGATATTTTCTCCCTGTCTGTGGCTTGTCTATTCATTCTCTTCACAGTCTTTTTTCACAAAGCCAAAGGTTATAATTTTGATAAAGTTTAATATGTCTTTTATTGATCATACTTTTAGTGTCATATCTAAAAACTGTTTGCCTAACTCCAAGGCTACAAAGATGTTCTCCTGTGTTTTCTTTTGGAAGTTTTATATTTCACGTTTAGGTCTGTGATGCATTTTTTTTAAGGTATGAGGTTGAGAGTTGTTTTTTTTTTTTCTGTGCACGTCGACGTCTAGTTGTTCCAGCATCATTTGTTGAAAAGTCCCATCTTTTCTCTATTGTATTACCTTTGCACCTTTTTCCAAAAATTGACTGTATTTAGGTGGGTCTATTTCTGGACTCTATTCTGTTTCACTGGTCTGTGTGTCTATCAATACCATTCTGTCTTGATTACTGTAGCTTTATAATAAGTCTTGAAATCAGATAGCATGATTCTTCTAGCTGTGTTCTTTTCAAAATTGTGCTTGCTATTCTAGTTCCTTTGCCTTACTGCATAAATCCTACTAGGATTTGGATTAATACTGAGCTGAATATATCATTTTGGAGAAGCTGACATTTTAACAGTATTTGAGTCTTCCAGTGCATGGACACAGTACATTTCTCCATCTATTTAGGACTTCCTTAATTTCTTTCTTTGGTGTTTTAAGGTTTTCAGCATCCAACTCCCATACATACTTTCTTAGATAGACCTAAATGTGTCTGTCTTGTTTTCGTTGTTGTTGGATTTTTTGAGGGAGGAGGTGCTAATGTACATGGTACAGTTAGAAAAATTATAATTTTTTCATTAATTTCACTCTAATTCATAATCTTTGTTTTTTTTACCTATCATTTAAGGTCTTTAGCAAGTGAAAGATTGTTTCTTGATGTTTGTTCTTTGAGTCTTCTTCATCTGTCTGTGATCTCATGGCCCTTATGCCGTTTTGTAATTATGATGTCAAAACAGCTTCAAAAGATACATCTGGGAGGATCTGCAAGGGTTCTCTGTACAGATGGATAAGTTTTGAGACAGAATCCATGTTTCCTTCTTTCAAAAATGCCTATAACACTAACTGAATTTCTTTTGTTTTGCTATGCATATGAGAATACAGTTTAACTTTTTTTTTTTTTTTAAAGATTTTATTTATTTATTTGATAGACAGCGAGAGAGGGAACACTAGCAGGGGGAGTGGGAGAGGGAGGAGCAGGCTTCCAGCGGAGCAGGGAGCCCGATGCGGGGCTCGATCCCAGGACTCTGGGATCATGACCTGAGCCAAAGGCAGACGCTTAACGACTGAGCCACCCAGGCGCCCCAGTTCAACTTCTTTTACCTCAAAATCTAGTCTAAAGTATGGATATTAACTTTTAGCTTGATATTTAAAATGACGCTTTGTAGTATACACTCTGGAAAAAAGAGGATGTTTTCTGGGTATTTACTCTTAATTGACTAAATGAGAATAGTTTCAGGGAAAATAGATGACAACACTGTCCTTCAGAGTGATAGTGACCTGACCAATGTTGAGTGGCTGCTCAGAGAGTATGACTTGAATATGTGCCCCCCAAGCACCAGAGTCCCTGGTCTTTCCCACTCTGCTCTCCCAGATAGTCTTCTCCAATTTCAGTACTTCATGGAGCTGACCTTTTGGGTGATGGAAATCCTTTGAAAATCTGCTGAAAGCTCCAGGAACTATCTCCAAAAAAGTGTTTTTGGATGTCCTTCTAAAGTTTTTCAGGGTTTTCTCAGAACCCCTTCTATACTCTCTGGATCCTAGAATAAAAATCCATGTTCAAGATTTCTTCTTTATGCACTGATTTATTTTTTCCAGTTACCGGGAACCACCCAAGTACTATATTCTCTCCTATGACACTTGGATGCTAATTCAACACTACCTATCATGGGTGCTTGCATATGGGTAAGGGGGAAAAGCCTGAGGCTCTTCTTTCTACTCTCTTCACTTCCTTCTACTCTCTCCATTCATTTTTTTCATTTGCTCATGCTCTGCGCTGGGTCCTAGGGATTTAGCTGTGAATAAAACTCTATCCCTGTCCTCAAGGGCTTCATGGTCTAGTGCACTTCGGAAATCGTCATGGTTGGAATGGCTAAAGTTTGTTCAAATGAAGTGGAGAGGCAGCATGGAGGAGTGGAAGAATCTGAATTTGCAGTCAGCCCTGGATTAAATTTTAGGCAAGTTATTATTAAATATTCTAGGCCGTTGTGTAAAGGGAATATTGATGGTGTCACTTACCTTATATCCTTTCTAAGTGAGAGCTTTTCTTGATTAAAAAAAAAAAAAAAAGGACTTTTTCCAGAAATTTAATATACCCAAGTCTTCAGAAGAATGCCTGTTGGAGACTGAGCTTTTAATAATGTTTAACCATTATTAGCAATTAAAACTTTTTATTAAAAAAAAAAATACTTGAGGGTGAGTCAGTACTGTGAATCAGGACCTGTTACTGGAGATGAGCATATGAAGAAATGTCCTACTGCAACACAAACTTTAATATTTAAGATCTGTATTTGCTAATATCCAGCAAGATTTTACTGAAAATGGTTTTAAATAGTGAGTAGAAGTTATATTCGGCTGTGCAGTTTTTCTTACTTGCCAAAAGCTGCATTTGGTTTTTCTTTTGTCGTTTGCTGTTTACCTGTGAGAATCCAGTTTTTAAGTGACCACATAGGTATTTCCTCAGGAAGAAAACTGTTTCAAGATTTCCATGGCATAATTTGTGACAGGATTAAGTTATGTCACCTTTGAAGTCAGTCACAGCCTGAGAGCACAAGAAGTTGTTTATAAAGGAACCCATCGATTCTCCCTCTTTCTCTGGAAGCATCCGAGCAGTGAGACTCGCACAGTCTGTTTGGCACAGTGACCGCTCTCAGCTGGCCTGGGGCCCTCCTGCCGCTCAGCAGAGAAAGGATGCGCCAGAGTTACACTCCTAGCTGAGCAGAGCCCTCCTGCAGGTCTGCTCCTGCTTAACTGGGGCCTTGCAACTGTGGACCACAGCCTGCTGGTTTCGTGGCAATATCTTTTCCTTAATATTTTCCATCTGGCTGACAATGACCTATAAAGACAGACACAAACCAGCATTTGAATTATGAGGAGTGTGATGCTAAAATGCTTCCAAATCACACTCTAGAACCTGTAGTCATGGGCAGCTGCCTTTGTATACTGGAGAGAAGGAAACTTCTCTCAAGTTGGTTTGCAAAGCATTCAGTCACATCAAAGACCTGAGCCATTCAGCTTTTAAAGGTCTTAAAAGGCTTTGTAAATTCTGTCTCTGAATGTCACTGAATATTAGCATTTAACTCACAATTGTGCACTAATATTCAAACTTTTTGAGCAAAAATATAATGAGGGTCATGAGCGAGTTTCATATGCAGGTTCTAAATTTCTAGCTATATCCAAAGCTTTAACAATTAGTGAGGCTTGGGACAGAATTGGTATCATTGCATCCTGAATGGCATCACAATTGCAGGGACCGTGTGCTATAAACTTAGAACTCATTGAAAATGAGATTTCAGAAATGAAGAGTTGCCTTTGAGTTTCTTTTTGCTAAGAACTTTCGTGAAGATGCATTTGTTAATGGCTTTTGAGCCGGATTGAAATAGTCTATGATAAAGCCAGTTTCATGTTCATGAGCCATTAGAAACCGAATTAGAATATTAGTCTAAATTAGAACACAAGTTCACATTTTTTCACAATTGTGTACCCCCTATCAAAACACTTAAGGATAATTTGTGTTTTTTACAGCTTGATTCTCTTAGGAATTGCTCATTGTCTTAGTCGTTTTATTCCTAGACCATCCTGTAGACTAACAAAGGTGAGTTGCTCATCCCCAGGCTCAGAGAGGTTATGATCCAGCCTCTGTGGCCAAGCCTTGAAGGAAAGACTGAGGAGGCCTGGCCAGGCATTTTGATGCTCAGACCTCAAGTCCATGCTGCCACCTCCTGTCTGCATCCTAGTGTTCATTTTAAATCAACCCGGTTTTTCTTCTGAAGTTTGCTCAATGAATTTTTTTTGCCATTTTGTGCTCCTCTGTCTTCTCTTCCCTTTCTCTCTTTTCCTCCCCTCTCCTCGCCCTCACTCCAGGTGGTTAACTCTCAGTGCCAGAGTTGAAGACAGATTTGGCCTGGAGCCAGCATTGAGAATGCAGTGTTTATTTTTCAGTACCACTAAAGGATGGAATTCATACTAGCGTCTTAGGAGGAAAGTTTAGGTATCTGTGGTTTTAGAAGTTGATTAGATGCTCCACATGTGTGACCTGGACCCTCCCTCTCTTCAGTCTCCTCTGATGAGTGGTGCTTGTTTTATATTGTGGCTCTCAGTTTCCAACTCTAGAGGTTAGGATGAGAAATGCAGGTTAATTGGAGCAGCTCAATTGACTTTAAAAATGGGAGTGAGCGCCAACTGCTGAGACTACAAAGGTTAGACTAGTTCAGTGTCTTTGAGAAGAAGGAAGGAAGGAAGGAAGGAAGGAAGGAACATTTGGGATTTTCTTTTTTAACAATCAGGGCAGCAAGCAAAGATCGTACCAGAGTACGGTTAGTGTTAGTTATGGTCCATTCCTTCATTCAGTAAACATTTACTGTGTTCTACACGAGGCAGGCAACGCAGAGAGGAGGCGTTCTTGTTGGGAGAGTGTGGGCAAGCCAACAGTTTCAATGTGTTAAGTGGGTGAAGGAGGAAAGCCCTGGTTGGGGGAAGGTAGGAAGTAAAACGAGACTGACCGGGCAAGTGAGAGTGTTAGCCCAGGGAGCTGGGGAGCTGGTCTGTAGGAATGGGGAATAGAAAGAGCATTACAGGCAGATTGAATCACACAGGCAGAGGCCCAACAGCAAGGCAGCATGGTGCTTCTGCCTAGTGGCTATGCCTTTACTGTGCCCAGAGCAGAGTGCCTCTGGTGGGGAGAGCCTGAGAGCAAGGACCTCACATGCCATGTTGTGGCTTTTGGACTTGAACCTGAAGTCCATGAAGAGTGACCTGGGGAATCTTAAGGAAGGGAGTGACATCATCAGATTTGTGTGTGAGAAAATCATTTTTCCTCCAGTGTGGAGGAGCTGATGCGGGTCCCAAGCCTCTCCTGACCGTTGTTAGGGCAGAAGAGTAGAGGAGGGGTTGAGGTGGGTGGTTAGTGAGCAAGCAAGCGAGCAAGCTTGCCGTCTAAAGCAAGAGACAGGCCCTCACTTACGTACTTGGAAGGAGTATCATTTATGATCCAGAAGTCTTATAATCGAGAAGTCCTGGTTTTTATACTTGAATTCTAGCATTTTTGTCTCTTAAATGCTCGTGGGGTGTTTGTTGAATGAATGAATGCCATTTCTTTTGGGCAAAGGTGGCTATTTAGTCTTCTCATTCCATTTTGCTTAAACTCTCATTTTTTGTGTATCCCAAGTGTACAGTCACAAACCACAGGCCTGAGATAGCCCACACATAAACTGGGGTGGCAGCAGGAAGCCAGTCTTGGATTTTGAAACTTGCCAGTGATAAGCAAGAATCAGTTGTAAATAATCATGGACCAAACCATAAAAAAAATGATAAAGTTAATTCTGCCAAGATGAGTCTGAAAATAGTTTGAATGTATTTTGAATAGCCCTGATAGTCAGAAAGGTGAACATTGTATTAGTTGCTGGGCCTAGTAAAAAGACTGTATTTTGCTGAATGAAAGGATCGGAGGGGCAATTCTTCTGATCTTTTGCTAGACTGCACTGGGTCCTCTACTTTGATGACATTTGAAGTTGCAGGCCCATTAATGAGAACACTTTAGCTGGTCTCAGACCAATCTTTCTTCCTCTTCTCTTTACCTTTGTTCATCTGGGGCCTCCCCCGCTTTGGCCCCTCAGCATGGGCGGACCTTCTTCCATTAAAGAATAAGAGCAGTTTCCCTTGGAGCTCAGGCCATCTGAGACAGCTGCCTCCTGTCACCCCCAGCCCCTCTTGTTTTCTGTTTTCTTTAAGACTTAGCTGAGGGTTGGGGTGAGGGAAACCTTTTTTCCTCTTTTGCTAATCTTTTACACTGCTCTCGGGGACCTTCCCCTATTTGCATACATGGTGATTCTGAGCTACGTTTTGATGTAGAAGGTACAGTCTGTAAAGAAAAGTTCACATATTTAATTGATGATCCTGGCATGGAGGGAACAGAGTAATTGAGTATATTGTCCATTTTCAGGATGAAAATTAACTTAGAGCTAGCCTTTAATTAAGAGCTGCGGTAGTGACTGAGGCAGTGAGGCACACAGTGAAAAGGGGGAAGGCTTTGAATCCACAGACTTGAGTTCAAGTGTCGGTTTCCTCATTGACCAGATTTGTGACTTTGGGCAAATACTTAACGGGGCTTCATTTTCCTTCTCTTTAAAATGGGATTTAATAACACCAGCAGAATCTCTGTTGTTACAAGGATTAAGGTCATATAAAATAATAGATAGTGAGTACCAGCTCTGTTTCTGCTCTCTGGAGGGCATCTGTCATCATGATTGTCATCCATCACAGTGGCAGAATGGTGCCCTGGACCTGGACCTGGGAGTCGGGGTAGGGTGTCCACCCTAACCTGGAAGCCGCGTTCTGGCAGTGCATGTGATGCTGACTAGGGTACTTGGCCTCACAGAGCTTTAGCTTATGCAGTGAGGGTGGTGAGTCCTACCTTATAGGCTGTGGAGACTGAGATGGTGGATGCGAAGCACTGGTACAGACCTTGGCCAGTCATGGGTACTCCGAATGTAGGCCTTTGTTGATGTCATCTGGGTTCTCGTTTGAAAACATTTTTTTTTTTTCTCTCCGAAGCCGTAGTTCCAGTTCAGTTTTGGCCTCCAATTTTGATTGCTCTTAATGTTGTTGCAACGAAAGAATGCCCAGGAAATAATCATTCCAGTGTTCCTCTGGACCTGGAATGTATGAGGAATCAAATGCAAACATATAATCCTCGATGTGAATCTTTGTAGGAGACTCTTGTTTCAACTGCCTTGAGAAATTGCACTGAGTATGGGAAGGATGTCAGAACTTTAGCCAGAGCTGCAACTATAATCACATTATTTTGCTGCTGCTCAGTGGAGCTAAGAAAGCTTAAGAGTATTACCATCTGGGCAAAGCCAACCAATGGTGAACTGTGAACTGCTTACCAACTTAACAGAAACTCTTGCTACCTCATTCATTAATTAGGCCTTTATGGCACACCTTCTCTGGGTTGCCTGGCAACCATAATAGCAGTCATTAAATTCTGTCATTTTGTATTAACCCTTTGGCCCTGGGTGGATTGAGAGCCCCCACCTTAACACTAATGCATTTTACATTAGTACATCTACCTGGGAAATCCCCTTCCCTTGACACATAAGCTGTAAAGAGCAAATAGCCAGAGTCCAAAACCAGAAAAATTTCCTTTTTTCCTTCACATTAGTGTATGTGCTTTTAAGGCTTTGTATCTGTCAGGATGGAGGCCATTTCCCAATTTGCTGACAGACAGACATAACATACACCCAGCAAGATGAAAAGACTGCTAGTTTCCCAGAAAACAGGAGCTGACGGTGACTTCTGTAGGCTTATGGAGGAAGGAGCCCGTGTGAAAACCAGATGGGAGAGCTGTTAAGAGTTGTATGTTTCCAAAATTGCCTTTGTAGCTGCTTTACGAAAATTTGGACCGTGCATGCTGGAGGGATAGGGGCCATTCCAACAACACACTGCTTGGCATCTCAGAAATGGATTAGAATGGCAGGGAATAAACTATGTACTCTGGCAAAAGCTTTGAGGGAAAGGAGTGGCTAACAGGCAACCTCCAGGAGCCCTTGGCTCCTGCAGTGCTCCGTCCACTATTACTCAAAATTCCATACATGGAAACAAGCTGTGAAAGCCCTAAATTAAAATTGGGTTTAGGAACTAAAAATGCTATATTCTCTTTTCTTGAATGGACTAAAATGATTTGGGACATGTGCAGTGTACGTAAAATAAAATACTTCAATTTCAAAGAAATATTTATTTTTCTCTTAGTAAAAAGGGATTTAGGTTTTGGTGTTAGGCAAACCTAGGTTCAAATCCCCACTGTGTGATCTTGCACAGCTAGCTGGTTTGCTTTCTTTTTGAGCTCCCTTTCCTTATCTATGAATTGGGGATAATCCTTTCTCAGGATTGTTGCAGGGGTTAAATGCATTACACTGTATATATCTCTGGTCAGAACTTGACCCATGATATGTACCCCATGCATTTTTTCCAATAAACAAGTATTGGGACTACAATGGTGAGCATGACACTCTGCATTTTTCAGGAAATTTACAGCCACATTTGGTATCTGATCCCCGTTGTTCCTCAGTTTACCAGGAAAGCCCAGAGAAGGTGTTCCCTGCCAAGGTTATTTGGCCAGATCTGAGAGTAGTATCTGGGCCACCGGACTAATCCGGTGGCTTCTCAATTAATTTTGTAAAAAGTAAAAAGTAGCCACATTCCTTCACTCACCACCTCAAAGTTCTTTTATCAGACTTAAAAACTAGATCACACATTTGCATTTGTGGTTCATATGATGACAGTAAAATCGTTGGCATAGTTTATTGAGTTTACCTAAACATGTATCCTTCATGCCTCCATCCCACCAAGAATGTATGCGATACTAAGAGCATCTGGGATTTTAAGTGGCTACTGTTTGTTAACAAAGCAGTGACTTCCCTGAAGGAGTTTTGCGAGTTGGGAGAACTCACAAAGGCAGTTAATTTTGTTCTTCGGAGCAGTGCGTCCACTGCATTCGTTTATACTTCAAGCAAGCTTAAATTATAACCCAGGAGCGAGTCGAACCATTATCCGATTTGATATGTAGTTTTGATTCTATTAGTAGTTGTCTTTAATAGATGTCTTGTCATGTAGGTTTCCTGATTATTAGTAATTTAAATTGACTCTGAGAATGAAAGGAAACCGCAGGCAAGAAACTGATGGGCTGTGACCACAGCGGTCTTCCAGCTCTCACGGCATCTGTGACGCCTCGACACCCCCCCCCCAACACACACCCCCTTCAAGGCTTTGAACAGTCTTTTGGCTAATGCTGAGAATGAGAGCTTAATACCGTTACCGTATGGGAACCTGTAAAAGCAAATGGGCATCGTAAGTGTTCTTTCCTCTTTGAAGGTAAGTGTCGTCCATGGGTCCCCTCTCTACTTGATCAGATTTAATTTGACCCAGGAGTATCGATCTGGGAGGATGCTAACTGAAAAACAATGATTGCAGGAGAGGTAATTTCCCTTGTTCTTATGCAGTGTCTTTCCACCACTCTCTGGAATTGCTCACGGTGTCTTTGTGAAGGGAATGGATGAACATTTGCTGTTCTCTGCTGTGCTTTAGGTAGTGGCCAAATTCACGTAAGTCCTCAAAGAGGATGTTCCCTGGAGTGGTCCCGGGCAGTGCAAGTCATGCTCTTGCGGGGCATTTCTTGTGGGCTTTAAGATCCAGTGCTTTGGCACTGATTTCCCCGAGCTCCAGTCCTATAGCTGATGACCCTGGAGTCTGGTATCTTAGGTTGGATTTAGCTTAATTTCAATCCAGAGATTTGAAAACCGACTCTGGGTCATTTGCTAAATAATTCTACTTACTCATTAACCAAGTGTGTATTAAGTACCTACTTATTCAGGCATTTACGTGAAGGAAGCAGGGGAAGGAAGTTCTTTGGATGGGTGAATGAATGAATGAGTTGTACTTTCTGTCTTCAGGTAGCTCCCAGTCCCTTTTAGGATGGTCTGACCAAGGCAGTTTTTATACGAGTGTTAGAACCTTATGCTGATGAGATATGCTCCCAACCCAGGGTCTCTAAGCCACAGAGTTACTTTTTGCGACAATTTTGTATTCTCATTTCTCTTGCTCATCCAGAAAAGCTAAATTGTGAACAAAATATATTTTAGAAGTGAGTGAAAAAAGAATTTTTAGGAAGTCAGTAAAATCTGTTGCTGAGAAATGTTTGTTCCTGGCAACCAACCTGAAGACTTTTATTATGGAGAGAGAGCCTAAGAGGGAATCCATTTTCAATTTATCTGTCCCCCTGCCCCCAGCCCAGTTTTCACCATTTTTATAGTTGTGGTAACGTATAGGCATGGGGCAGGGTATGAGATCATGTTGCTTTTCTCATGCCACAGCATGCTCTCTCTCCAAGGAGGGCTGGCTCTGAGAGGTTTTGTCCTCCCGACCTGGTGAGCCACGGTGAGCCACGGTGGCCTGGGGGATGCCACCTGCACAGCCTCCCACACTACTGGGGCTCATGTCTGTGACTGAAGCAGGCTCAGCGAAAATTCAAGAGGACCAGCCCACCAGGATGACTTTTTTGGAGTGTTCGAGGGTGAGCACTGGGCTACTACCACCCAGGCTGATCCAGCTGCCTCTATATCCTCCAGCAGATAATAATGCTGCTACTTTGTCTTTTCTTTACTTGATCAATTCTAACATGCTTGCTAGGCAAGACTGCTTCTAATTATACACACTAGTTTTAAAGTAATTTCAGAGGTAAATTCCAGTTTCTAGATAGCTTTTATGTGTAAGCCATTGGTCTAGCTTTAAAGAGGGACATCATTTTAGGATTTATTTTTAACCTCCTCTCCCTGTATGAAAAGGCAGAATGGCAGAGTCCTGTCTTAGAGTCAAATCTCAGTTAATCTTTTATGAACTATATAGTTCATAATAGTTCACTTCCTGGGCAAAATATCCACTTCCAAACTTCAGTTTAGAGATAGTAACATTCATTAATTAATTAATCAACAAATTACTATCCTCTCATTATTGCTAGAATTAAATATCATATATATAGGAATTATTGGCAGATTGTGATGCTTTAGGATAGCCCAGGCTTTTCACGTTTTCACTCTTAATCTTTAGTTCAAATTTTAAAATTTATTCACTGTATTTACTGCGATTTGTGGGAAAACTATATAGTTTGAAATGCCATAGTAAGGAGTTTGTGCAAAGCTATGATGAAAAGCCCGAAGTCCCATTGCCCTACTCCTATGAACAGTTGCTGTGAAGAAATGGAAATGTTATTCTGAATTGACCTAAACCAGTGGTCCTGCGCTCTAATCTCTGATTCCCAGATGATAACAGATGTCTCTTAAGTGATTCCAGGTGTTCTGAACATAGTGAAATCTCTTATCTGCCACCTCCACAGTTACTTCTTAAAGTTCTTTTATATTGCCTCTTTAATAGTATTTGAAGGATCGGGGTTCCTTGACAGCTGTTGGAACTCTTAACGCCCTACTTGAAGGGACGCTGCTTTTAGTCCTCAGGTGATCTCCAGACTTTCATGCTGTACTGTTTGATTCAAGCCCACATGCCAAATAGTTTTAATATGTTCTCCTTTTTTATTAAACAGATTTTGTCATGTCCAGGAGATTTCCTGCCGGTAGCAGCTCTAACTTTTTCTCACCATCAAGGCTTTCCCTGCCCCTTGTTAACTCTCGGCCAGGGATTTTCTGCATACTTCTGTTCACAGTATTCCCGGTGGCATCCTATAGGCTAGGAAACCTTCCCTGACCATCTTCAGAATTCAGTACTCCCTCTTCCATTTAGAGTGTTTCATGCATACTTGTAGGTTCAGGCCTTTCAAAGCCCACATTTAACTTTGGGGGAAGTTCTCATGTGTCGAATCTGAGCTTCACTTCTGTAGCAGAAGTTGAGGTATTTTGGTAGAACATTCTGTCAAATACGATGGAAATTCGGAAGGCAGAATGATGTAGTTAGAGAGCTGGACTTGATGTCTAAGTTCAGCTCTACATTTTAACAGCTTTTTGACCTTGGGCTCATACTTTGCCTTCCAAGTCTTCTCACATTAGGCTGTATTGGTTTTGTTTTTATCCTCTCTTAAACCCAGTTAAAAGAAGGGAAGTATTGGCTTGAGATGGAGGAGACAGAGACATTTCCTGTGTTTCAACAGAAGGGGAGGAGGAAGAGATGGGCATACATTTTTGTGTACATCCAATGTCTGGCCATGTAATCATGGCGGTAATAATGGCTGGTATTTATGGCATGCTTACTCTGTGCCACACACCATTCTAAATACTCCAGATATATTATTTAACTTTCATACAATCCTGTGAGGTTGGTGCCACTCTCATCCCCAATTTAGAAAGGAATAAACAGAAGCACAAAGTAACTCACCCAAAGGACAAGGTGAGAATAAGGACATAAGTGATCTGGTTCCAGAGCCCAGCCATCCAGTGGTGTTTAATATTTATTGAATGAATGTGTTTTTGGAAAGTTGAGGCAATTCCTGTCTGTTAGCTTCTATTTTCTTGATGAAGTAGGTGGTGAGATCAGACACTGAGAAGGAAGAAGAACGTGTGTGGAGATGAGGTGTTTGAGTGGAGAATGGAGAAGATGTAAAATAGTTATGTAGGCTGACTAGTGAAAACAGAACTGCTGGATGGTATTGAAGGCTTAGTTGATGCTGTAGATTCTATAAATGTAGAATTTTTAGAGATACAGTATGTTTGGGGGGAATTTATTCCCTAGCCATGCTTATCAGCCTAAATGTAGGCACAAAGAAGGTAAATAGTTGTATTCATTCAGGGATTAGGTGTTTTCCATGCATATGAGATGAAAGGGAAAGAAACATGGGCCTTTCATGATGGACCACAGAACTAAACTAAGCTAAGGCAGCAGTGAAGGACAAAGGGTTTAAAAAAAAAACGGAGGAATGGTAGGGAGGAGTTGTGAGATGAGCAAACACGAAGGATAGGAAGAAGCTAGTTTCAAAAGTGGGGATTCTGAATTAGTGATTTCAGAGGCAGAGCAGGTTTGGCAGTGGCAATGTCAAGGAGAGACTAAATAAAGCCAAATTTATATGATGCTGAATTTTTTTTTTTTTTTTTTAGATAAGCCACCTTTAGATGATTCAACAGGGCAGCTGCACTTTGGGGTTATCTTTCTCTGGCTGGTGAGTGAGCAGAAAGGGTTTCCTGGAGTGATAGTTTTGTTGAACTCAGGCTTGCAAATTTGGCATTCAAACTCTGATAGTGATGTCTCCCGTGTTAACTGAGCAAAAGGCCCTCAAAACTCATAATGCATGTGCCTTGGTAGAGAATTTGGTTGGTGGTATTAAAAAAAAAAAAACAGAACAAAACAAGCCAAAATCTCTTGCATCAGAATGCTCTGTAATTACTTTATCTTAGTCTTTATAATGTTAAATGTATGCTTTTTTTTTTTTAAAGATTTATTTATTTATTTGAGAGAGCGAGAATGAGAGAGAGAGAGTACATGAGAGGGGGGAGGGTTAGAGGGAGAAGCAGGCTCCTCGCTGAGCGGGGAGCCTGATGCGGGACTCGATCCAGGGACTCCAGGATCATGACCTGAGCCAAAGGCAGTCGCTTAACCAACTGAGCCACCCAGGCGCCCAAATGTATGCTTTTTAATTAGCAAAGATAAGTGTTTATGAATCTGAGTATTATTTACATAGCTAGGTAAGGAACTGGGAAGCTCATAAGTATTTTGGAGTTTGGCTATCAGCATGGTTTGATGAAAAGAGCATTAATCTGAATCAGAAAGACCTGAGTTCAAAACTTGTTCTACCAAGTGCTACCTATTCTCCATCTGTAGCAGTAATTTTTTTTTTTTTTTTTTTTTGAGAGAGGGAGCACATGAGCAGGGTGGGGGAGGGACAGAGGGAAAGGGAGAGAGAGAATCTTAAGCAGGCTCCTGAGATCAGGACCTGAGCCGAAATCAAGGGTCGGTTAATTAACCGACTGAGCCACTGAGGTGCCCCCCTGTAGTAGTAATTCTTAATTCATTGATCTGTGGCAAGGATTAAATAGCTTGTGTAGGTAAATGTCTGGCCCATAATAGCTGCTGAACAAATGTTAATTTTCCCTTTCTAAGACCCCATTTCCCACTACTCCAGTTAATTTTAGATCATTGGCTTGAGGAAACCTTGGTTTTTCAAGTTCATTAGAAATTCTGAGTGGAGGGGCGCCTGGGTGGCTCAATTGGTTAAGCGACTGCCTTCAGCTCAGGTCATGATCCTGGAGTCCCGGGATCGAGTCCCGCATCGGGCTCCCTGCTCAGCGAGGAGCCTGCTTCTCCCTCTGACCTCCCCCCTCTCATGTACTCTCTCGCATTCTCGCTCTCTCAAATAAATAAATAAAATCTTTAAAAAAAAAAAAAAAAAAAAGGAAAGAAATTCTGAGTGGAAAGTTTGTCATACATTTTCCAGCTTTCATGAGTGTGGCCAAAGATTAGGAGAGGTAGGTACTATCAGAAATATAGTTCATAATGTAGACATATTTGCCAGTATTGGCCCCTGCAGTGGTTTGCTTATATGGGTGGATAGTAGCCATTGTTGAGCAGGCCACATACCAAGGAGGCAGTAAGCGTTGATGCTAGAGGAAGGTGAGTATTTGCAGAATACTTAGTAACAGGACATGGGGAAGTGCCCAGGGGAGGGGTGCGTGGAGTAAGAGGCCTCCGATATTTGTTCCCTGAGGTCAAGTTCAGAAGTCGCAAAGCAGAATCGGTGCCAGGCCAAGCATAGAGACCCAAGGGAAATCACTTTGGGGAGAATAAGACAGGGAAGGCTTTAGAGCAGAGTTGATCCCAATGTGAGTCAGTTCTTGATCATTACAACAATTCCATCCAAAAGGCATGAGAACAAAGACCATACCTTCTCACCTGGAAACTGGGGCACTGGTGCTCAGAGAGGGGCCAGAGGCGGGGGCAGGGTTGGGAAAGAGAAGTCCTTGGAATTAAGGAGACCTCATACAGAGGGGCTGCTGAGCTGACAGGAGACTTGTCTACTCCACTTAGGCCTCCCCCCTGATAGGATTGCATAATGCTTGGCATCTCTCCTTTTAGACAGAGAACAAACCTGACCATTTTCCATCCTGCTGGGTTGTAGAGCGACAGCTCTTGATATGCTGACCAGCTGCCTCAAGGTTGATTCCAGAGGAACAGTAGGGAACTTACTGATAGCCAAAAGGGGCTGACGCAAAAGTAGTTGTCCCAAAACTGTAAATGAAATTCAAGTCATACGTTTAACCCAGGGTCACCTATTTATTATGTAATACCTGAAAATAAAGTGTCAACACCACTGACATCACAAAGAAAACAAGTGATCATTTATTAAGAGATTAGAATCTAGTTAAAAACAAAATTCAGTTTTGGGAATGTTAAAAGAGGTGGAAAGCAGAAAGCTCTAGGAATTTTGTTTTGATTTTACTCCCAATTATATAATCAATACATGCTCATTGCTCGTCCTACTCCCCTACCAAATTGAAGGTGCTGTAGGAAAAAGGAGAAGCAGCACCTGGGTGGGGTAGTTTGTTGAGCTTCCGACTTGGTTTTGGCTCACGTCGTGGTCTCAGGGTCGTAGGATTGAACCCCGTGGGGGTTCTGCGCTGAGGGTGGGATCTGCTTGGGATTCTCTCTCCTTCTGCCCCTCCCCCTGCTTGTGTGTTCTCTCTCTCTCACTCTCTTTAAATAAATACTAAAAAAAAAAAAATAGAAGAAAGAAACCCACACAGCCCTACCATCTGCATGCAACAATTATGACATATTCTTTTAGTGTTTTTCATATACTTGCAATATTTTTATATGGTTACTTTTAAAATTTATTTTTTCAGTCATGAATATATTTAGGCTCTAACGTAAGTGTACAGCGCATCAAAATTGAAGAAAATGACCCATAATGCCATCTACCCAGAGAACTTAGGTGTCCAAAATACTCTGTAAGCAATGTATCAACATTTTCTTCGTAAATAGTTAATATGTAAATATGTAATTAAAATAATATAGGTGTAATGTAAGGTACAATTAACCATTCTTCAATTCCGGTTTTCTTTCCATGTTATCACTTTTATGCATAAATAGTTATTACATATGTTATTTGATGCATATGAAATAACATATGTAAAGGTATGATAAAATGAATATTTGAGAGTCAACTGCCCTACTAAAGAACATGACCAATGACATTAAAACCATTCCTGTTGGCTACATGGACCATTTCCAGTTGTTTCTCATTTGTTTGTTTTTGTTTTGCGGTAACAAACACCACTATTAATGAACAATCAGAATAGAAATTTTGTAAGCTGCTACTTCCACATCCTCTGACCCACCTGCAAGTTTGTTCATTTATTCTGCTTTTTCTCCTGTCCAGATTCTTAGCAAGAGGGAAACCCTGCATCTGCACACTAGATTCCATCCTCTCTCATGGACTCAAGATGTGATTCCAGCAACTCTCCCCTTTCTATTCAGGATTATTATTTCTCTCTCTCTCTCTCCCTCTCCCCTCCCCTCATTGTACAGGCATGTGGCTATTTTTCCCATCTTAGAGGGGGAGGTGGGAAATCACTCTGTTAAACTACATTTTGATACCTTTCATCATGTGACCTCCAGGGACCCCCTACTTCCCTGTTTTCTAGCTACCTCCCAGGCTTTTCTATCTCCTTTGCTGATTCTTAGATGGCCCCCCAAATCTTTTAACAGTTATGTGCCCCAGGACTCAGTCCTTGGACAGACTGACCTTTTCTCCTTTAAATATATTTAATCCTTTGATTATATCTAGTGTCATGTGATGGCTGTAAGTATCATATGACAGCTCTTAAAATTAAACGTCAATCTCAAGCCTGGACTTTTCTGTGAACTCAAGCTGTCTACAGCTTCGCTTGGCTGTCTAATAGGCAGTTTTATATAACATACTCAAAATTTAGCTCCTGATTTTCTGTCTTCCCCATTTCATTTAATAATAATGCTATCTTTCCCTGTGATCATGCCAGAAACCGTAGAGCTGTCCTTGACTTCTCTCTTTGGCTCACACATTCTGTATCCAATCCACTGGCAAATTCGGCTTTAGCTCATATTCAAGTATATCTAGGATGTGATCACTTCTCTCCACCTTACTGCTACCACCTTGGCCCAAGCTACCACTATTTCTTTCTGGATTACTATAACTGGTTTCCTGGTTTTCAGTCTTAACCTCTTAGCTGCACCTTTTCTCAAACAGCATTCCTCATCTGATCCCAGAATGCAGAAAAGGATTTAAATGACTGTTTTCTCAATTCTCTCAATGAGGGAACATAAATAGTATCATTCTTAACGACTGAGCCACCCAGGCGCCCCTAATAGTATCATTCTTGATAGAAGAGTAGTTAAGTCGTTACCTACAAAGGAATACTTAAGGCATTACGTACCGCCTACTCCCCCCCCCCCAGGTTTATTGAGATATAATTGACATATGACATTGTATTAAGGTATACAGTGTAATGATTTGATACATGTATGAATTGTAAAATGATTACCATATGCATTAAGGCCTAATTCTTTCCTTAGAACTTTGAGAAGAGAATGACAGTGTCTATAATTAGCACGGCACCTAGAGAGATTTTTTTTTTTTTTTAATTGTCAGATCAGACCACCCCTTGGTCCCAAGTTCTCCAGTGGTTTCCTTTTGGAGGAAAAGTCTATACAGTACAAGGCCCAAGGTGATGTGGCCCCTTATCTACCTCTCCTTATTTCATTTCCATTACTTTTCATCTCACTCCCTCTGCTCCAACCATACTGAGCCCTGTGTTTCATCTGGTTGATGTTCTTCCAGATAATGACATGATTTGTTCTCACCTGTTCTTCACTTCTTTATTCAAATGTCACCTTCTTAGTGAGGCCTTCTCTGACCCCTCTATTTAAAATCACCCCCACATCCCTCTTCCTTGATTTATTTGTTTCATGTTATTTCAGTTCTCTTTTTCTCATCCTTCCATTTGCTCTCATTATCCTAGGAAATTTAATTTCCCTGTTATCACTTCCCTCTTCATTTTGTGCTTTTTTCTTCAATATTTAACATTCATATATTCATCACCTAGATTTTAAAATTAACATTTTACTATACTTGCTTTACCACATGTCTGTCTATCCATCAATACATCTTTTATGTATTTCAAAGTAAGTTGCAGATATTAGTACACTTCACCTCTAAACACTTCTGCTTATGTATTATTAATTAGCATTCAATATTTATTTATCGTTCTTGCCCCGCCTTCCTAGGGAAAAGTTATGTACAATGAAATGTATAAGTCTTAGGTAAACTATTTGGTGAATTTAAACAAATGGATACACCTGTGTGGTCCAAGCACTTACCAAAATGTGGAATGTTACCGTCACCCCAGAAAGTTCCCTCATGGTCTTTCACAGTCAAACCCTGTGCCTGTCCCTCAAAGAAAGCTACTTTTATGCTTTTCTTCCATAGGAGTTTTCCCTGTTCTAGAACTTCATATAAATGAAATCATATATGCTCTTCTGTGTAAGGCTTCTTTCACTCAGCATGATGTTTTTGAGATTCATGGGTGTTGTTGCTTTATCAGCAATTCATTCTGTTGCTGAATATTTGTCCGTTGAATGATTATATCACAGTTTGTTCTTTCTCCTGTTGATGGACAGCTGGGCCATTCTACTGTTTGGCTATTACGAACAAAGTTGCTGTGAACATTCTTATACAAGTCTTTCTATGATCACATATTTTCATTTCCCTTGGGAAATACATAAAAGTGTTGGGTCACAGGATAGTTGTATATTTAGTTTCATGAGAAATTACCAGACCTTTCCTCAAAGCGGTTGTACCATTTTTGCATTGCCACCAACAACGTGTGAGAGTTCCAGTTCTGCATCTGTACCAGTATTTCATGTTGTCAGTCTCTTTATTTTTAGTCATTCTGGTGGGTGTATCTCATTGTAGTTTTAATTTGCATTTCCCTGGTGACTAATATGCACTTAATATGTTTATTGGTGCATGAAGAAAGTAGTTAAATCTCTGACTTTTTCTTTACTGACTTGTAGGAATTCTTTATGTATTTTAATACCGATCCTTTGTCAGATATATATATATTGTGCAAATATTTTCTCCCAGTCTAGAGCTTGCCTATGCATTTTCTTAATAGTCTCTTTTGACAAGCAGGTTTTTTATGCTGATGAAGTTTATTAATATTTTCCCTTTGTGGTTTATGCATTCTCTGCTCTAAGAAACTTCTGCTTACCCCCAAGTCATGCTGTTATGTTTTCTCTTATGTTCTCATCTAGAAACTTCATAATTCTAATTTTTGTGTTTACATCCATGGTCCATCTTAAATTGATTTTTGTACCTGGAATGAGGTGGGGGTTCAGTGTTCATTTTTTTTCTTCCCATCTGTTTATCAGTCTTTCGGCATTGTTTGTTGTGAAGCCTGTTTTCCTTGTTGGATTGCTGAGGTGCCTTGGCAGTGATGGTATAAGTGTGAGTCTCTTCTGTGCCATTGTTATATTTATCTTTATGCCATACTGTCTTGAGTATTGTAGTTTTGGAGTGAATATTGAAGATTGGTAGTACATATGCTCCAACTGTGGTCTTTTTCTAGATTACTTTATATTTGCATTTCCATGTATATTTTAGAATCAGCTTGCCAGTTTCTACAAAAACATCTGATTGGAATTGTATTGAATCGATAGCTCAGTTTAGAGAGAAGATGACATAACAATATTAAATCTTTTAATCCATGAACATGGCATATCTCTCCATTTATGTCTTTAATTTCTTTCAGCTGTATATTTACTTTTCATTTTAAAGGTCTTACATGTCTTTTGTTACATTTATTCCTAGGTATGGTTTTTTTTATTTTTGTTTTTATTTTACAATGCTATCAACAGAATTGGTTGTTTATTTTATTGTATTTGCCAATTGTTTGCTATGTAAAAGTGTATATATATTTTCATACACACACAGTTTATTTTTTGTATATTGACACTGTATCTTGTGACCTTGTTAATTTCAGTTATTAGCTGTTGGAGTACTTTATTAGATTCTCTAGGTAATGTAAACCATCATGTCCTCTGCATATAGACAGTTTTACTTCTTCCTTTTGGATTTTTATGCCTTCTATTTCTGTTTCCTCCCTCATTGCATTGGGTGGGACCTCCAGTGCCATATAGAATGTTGAATACAAGCAGTGAGAGTGAGTATCTCTGTCTTGTTCTCAGTGTTTTACTATAAAGTATAATAAGAACTGTAGATTTTTTTAAAGATGTCCTTAAAGTGAGGAAGTTTTATCATGGATGTGTGTTGAATTTTGCTGTTTATTCTGCATCTATTGCTATGAACATCTGGCTTTTTCCTATATTCTTTTAAAATGGCAAATTATAACCAGTTGATTTTAAATGTTCTACCAATCCACTTGGTAATGATATTTTATCCTTTTTATATATTACTGGGCTTTGTTGGATATTTAGTGTAGAATTTTTGTCTGTGTTCATGAATGATATTAGGTTATATGTATTGTTAACATCTTCAGTATTGTTACTGGGGTTATTTTTCTTCTAGGTGTTTGAAGTTTCTGCCTTTCACATTTAAATATTTAATCCACCTGGATTTTTTTTTTTAATATTATACAGTTGGGTTCCAATTTCAATTTTTTCCCCCCATTTGGAAATCCAGTTGCCCCTGTAACATGTTTTGAATATCCATTCATTCCTCTAGGGATTTGTGGTGCTGACCTTGTCATACATCAGGTTTTCCTATATCTTCAGGTCTTGTTTCTGGCTTTTCATTCTGTTCTACTAGCTAATTTGTATATCTCTGTGCTAATATTTTGTTGCATTGATTACGATAGTCTTAATATCTGTCAGTAAAGTTTCCTCACCTTCTTTTCTTCAAAAATGTCTTGCTTTTCTTGGTTCCCTACCCTTCCAAATAAATTTTAGACTTGTATTATAAAGTTTCATCAAAACCATGTCGAGACTTTGATTAGACTTTCATTGAATATATGGATAGGTCTGTGGTGAATTGACATCTTTGTGTTAACAAGTCTTTACAACTTTAAACATGATGTCAGGTTTATTTAGGTCTTACTTTAATATCTTTTAATAACATTTAAAAATATATTCCATAATGATCCTGTGCATCTTGGGATCATTTTTTCACTAAGAACTTATTTTTTTGTGGGCTTATAAAGGGTATATATCTTTAATTTTCTGTTGTTTAGCAGTTCAAAGTATTGATCTTTTCCCGTGTATCTAATTAATTCTAGTAGTTTATTATATGTTCTTTTGTGTTTCAGATACAAAATCATGTAACTTATAAATGACTATTTTGTCTTTTTTCTCTTTTCTTTATATCCTTTATTTCCTTTTCTTATCCAATTGTGCTGCCCCATATCTCCAGTACAATGTTGAGTAGAATTAAAGATAGTGATTTTTTTTATTGTGTCTGATTTTAAAGAGTATTTTAACATTCCTCCAATAGGATAGGTCTCAATTAGTTGTTATTTATTAAAGAGGTTCTTTTGTGTTTCTAATTTGCTTTTACTTGTTTATTTACTTGCCACAAATGTTGCTCTTAAACGAATTCACTGTCTTCCTGTTTTGTCTTTGGAGTTGTACAATTTCACAATGCTTTGTCGCTGATATAGAATTATTTATCTTGTTTGGGATTTCTGGATCAGTAATTCTGGAATGTTATCAGCCATTATTTTTTTGACTATTGCCTCTTCTCCATTTTTTTAAAAGATTTTATTTATTAAAGATTTTATTTATTTATTTGTGTGTGAGAGAGGGGGAGAGAGAGAGAGAGTGCACACAAGCAGGGGGCGCGGCAGGCAGAGGGAGGAGCAGGTTCCCTGCTGAGCAGGGAGCCCGATGAGGGACTTGATCCCAGGACACTGGGATCATGACCTGAGCCGAAGGCAGACACTTAACTGACTGAGCCACCCAGGCACACCTTCACTCTTTTTATTACATTTTTTTTTTTTTAATTTGTTTATTTGACAGAGACATAGTGAGAGAGGGAACACAAGCAGGGGCAGAGGGAGAGGGAGAAGCAGGCTTCTCGCCAAGCAGGAAGCCTGATGAAGGGCTCGATCCCAGGACCCTGGGATCATGACCTGAGCTGAAGGCAGACGCTTAACGACTGAGCCACCCAGGCGCCCCTTTTTATTACATTCTTTTAGAAATCTGATTAGAATGTGTTAGACTTTTTCACTCTCTTTTATGTTACTTATCTTTTTCCAGTTGGAAGAAGGGTGGTATGTCTGTAGACTATCTTCTTTCTCATATGTATTTTTTTTCTCTTTGTCTGTTTAGGCCACAGTATGGATAATGTATCTGGGTTTATTTTTCAGTTCACTAATTTTACCCTTACATGTGTCTATCATCTTTTCATTTTGTGAGGTTCCATTTAATTCTTTTATAGATCTGCTTGGTTATTTGTAGTCTTTTTTGTTTTCTACTCATTTTCAATCTTTATTTTTTAAACATGTTGAATAGTTTTTTTTTTTATTTTCCATTTTTCATTATTTTAGTTGTCTATAAAGCTGTATTTGTAGGAAATTTTTGAGGCCTTGGTTAAATTTTGAGTCCCTCTACATTTGATCTGTATTTCATTTATGCTTCTGGCTATCACCTAGAGGTACTGATAATTATGCTGTTCTGTAAATTATCTGTTTGCCATTTTATCAGACCATAGTAGGTAAATTTGGATTACAAATCTATGTGAGAGCATACTTTTAGTTAGAAATTGTCAGTGGAGATGTTTGTTTCCACCCTGCAATAGCATCCAGAATAGAACATTTCTGCTGGCAGAGTTTATGCAAATTTTTAAATTTTTACACTAAAGATGTAGCCCTGAAGCACCTAAATTTAGGTTGTAGTATACTTAGGAGGTTTTTAGGCTTTACCTCTTTTCACTTCTGCCTTGTATCTCCATCATTTGAGAATTCGAAGTGCCCATAGTTTGGCAAAGAGCTTCAGGGTAAAAGCTACCTTTATTACTAGTTTACCTTTCTGAGTTCCAGTTTCCATTTCATCTTCTGCTCTCTGAAGTGTTTACTCTTTGCCGGATGAACAATATGTTTTTCAAAGTAACTAATCTTCCAATATGCCAAAATGGAAGATCTAATGATACACACACACACACACACACTCTCACGAATTTTAAGTGTACAGTTTAGCAGATTTGACAAATGTATACAGATGGATAACCACTACCGTAGTCAAGATATACAACATTTCTGTTACCCTGAAAAGTTCCTCGCTCCTCTTCTCAGTCACTCCTTGCAGCCTTGGCCCTTAGCAACTGCAGATCTGTTTTCCTTCACTACAGATTAGCTTTGTCTTTCCTAGGATTTCACATAAATGGAATCATCTTTATGTACTCTTCTATGTCTATCTTCTTTTGCCCAGCATAACGTTTTTGTGATTCATCCATGTTATGCATATGAATAGTTTGTTCCTTTTTATTGCTGAGTAGTATTCTGTTGTATGGATGTATCTCAGTTTATTCCCTTGTTGATGGACATCTGGGTTATTTCTAGGTTTTGGTTACCGTAAATAAGACAGATATGAACATTCATGTTTAAACTTTTGTATGGACCTGTGATTGCTGGGTCTTGTGGTATAATAACTTTATAGGAAACTGCAGAGTTTTTCAACAATATATGATCCAGTTGCTCCTCATCTTTACCAACTGTTGATAGTGTCTTTTTCATTTTAGTCCTACTGTTAAATGGTAGTGTCTCATTGTGGTTTTAACTTGCATTTTCCTAATGACTTAAAATGTTGAAAATCTTTTCATGTGCTTATTTATTAGAAGATACAGTCCAGTTTTTCAGTTTTTTCTTTAATGGTTCATGTTTTTTGTGAAATCTTTGCAGAACCTAAGAACACAAAGATTTTTCTCCTATATTCTAGACATTTCACAGATTTTTCTCTTACATTTAGGGATCCATTTCTATTACGTTTGTATATGATGTGCAGTAAGGAAATTGATATTAAAATTATAAATTGAAATTAATAAAACACTGTATTTATAATAGCATTAAAATATGAAATACTTATACCTAAAATTAATATTCTATGTCAGCTGTACTTCAATTTAATAAAATGAAATATTTAGGGGTAAATTGATCAAAATATTTGCATTATGTAGACACTGAAAAGTGTAAAACATTTCTGAGAAATGTTAAAAGAAGATCTGAGTTAAGCCATGCTCATGGATTCAAGAACTCAATGATATAAGGGTGTTGTGATGGTTAATTGTACGTGTCAATTGGGCTGTGCTGTGGTGCCCAGTTTTTGGGTGAAACATTAGTCTGGGTGGTGCTGTGATTAACAGTTATAATCCCTTCACTTGAAATAAAGGAGATAACCCTCCAGGGCACGGTTGGGCTTCATCCAGTTAAAGTCCTTAAGAGCAAAAACTGAGCTTTCTATGAGAAGAAAGAATTTTGTCTCAGGACTATAACATAGAAATCCTCTCTGAGTTTACAGCCTGCTGGTCTACCCTACACATTTTGGACTCAAGAATACAATATCACCTCTTACATGAATTTCCAGCCTGCTGCCTGCCCTATAGATTTTGTACTTGCTCAAACCAATTCCTTAGAATACATCTGTCCCTCAATGTGTCTGTGTGTATACATACCTATCCTTTACTGATACTGTTTTCTGTGGGGTACTGTTATAAAGATGTCAGTTTTCCCAGACTGACCTGTAGAGTACAATGCAATACTGCTACGCTTTTTTCTAGAATTCAATAAGCTGATTCTAAAATTTGTATGGAGATTTATATGGCAAAGGATTAGCTAAAATAAGTTTGAAAACGAAGAATAGGGTGCTTGGTTGGCTCAGTAGGTTAAGCATTCTGCCTTCAGCTCAGGTCATGATCCCGGGGTCCTGGGATCAAGTCCTGCATCGGGCTCCCTGCTCATCAGGGAGCCCGCTTCTCCCTCTCCTTCTGCTGCTCCCCCCCCGCTCATGCTCATTCTCTCTCTCTCTCTCGTAAAAATAAATAAATAAAAATACTTAAAAAAGAAAGAAAAAGAATAAAGTTGGAGGAACCACATTACCTGCTTTTAGGTCTTAATGTAAAGCTATAGTAATCAAGGCATTGTGGTATTGGCATAAGGATGGACATACGGATCAGTGGAACAGAATCAATCAGTTTTTTTTTTTTTTTAAAGATTTTATTTATTTGACAGAGACACAGCGAGAGAGGGAATACAAGCAAGAGGAGTGGGAGAGGGAGAAGCAGGCTTCCCGCAGAGCAGGGACCCCATGCAGGGCTCGATCCCAGGAGCCTGGGATCATGACCGGAGCCGAAGGCAGATGCTTAACCACTGAGCCACCCAGGCGCCCTCAATCAGTTTTTTTTGTTTTTGACAAAGGTGCCAGGATCATTCATGGCGGGGGAGGGGAATGGATAGTCTGTTAAAAAAATGTTGATGGAACAATTGGATATCCACAGAGAAAAAAATGAAACTGACTTTTGAATGAATATACTTTTTTCAGTACAGAAGAAGAAAATAACACCATCCCAAACCAGAAATTGTGGTGTATGTCCTTTATTCCTTTTCTAATGCTATGTGTAATATACATATAGTACATATGCACAGATTTTACAATTTACATATTTGAGATTGTGTACCTTTTTTAACTGAATTGATGTCTTTTTACATATTTTTATAACATTAAAATGTCATTCAGCCACATAATGCTAAATCATGAAGGTATTCCATACCTTGCCTAATGATCCTTTACTATTGGAATTAATAATAGTAACAGTAG
Organism: Neomonachus schauinslandi; assembly: GCF_002201575.2. NCBI lineage: Eukaryota > Metazoa > Chordata > Mammalia > Carnivora > Phocidae > Neomonachus > Neomonachus schauinslandi. The sequence continues at coordinate 82,467,968 of NC_058415.1, read as the reverse complement.
CTGCCATTTATTGGTTACTTTCTACCTGGGGACTGTTAAGCAAGTTACATGAATTATACTATTGAATCCTTACAACAACTTTGAGATATTTAGCACGTTTTAAAGAAAAGGAAACCAAGGGTTAAGGAACTTGCCTATCTCTCATGTGTGAAGCTTGGGTTTATAATCAAATGTCTTTTATTTTAGTCCCTGAGAAAAATAGACTGCCAATTTTTTTAGCCTCTTTATAATTTTTTGCTATCATAAGAAGCTCTGAGCTGGATATATATTTGTGTATAAATCGTTGTCTACATTTCAGACATCTGAACTTCTTTTCCTCTGCTACTCCTTCATATATTGTATCCGTCCTCATCTAATGAAATACTTTCAGAGCCAGCGTGGTTGTCCAGCAGAGCATACAGGGCAAAGCAGTGCACAAACCACAGAGCTGCCCTCTTGGTTCATGAAAGCCTGGGCCAAATAAGCACCTGCCAGGCCAGGCATTTCTGTAGGAGTCCAAGTCTGCAGAAGAACGAATCCAAGGAAATTCTATGGAGCTAACTATTCAGTGATGACTCATAATTTTAGTAGTCTGTCCCCCAGGACATTGAGTCCCACTTTTCTTTAAGTTTTTGATTTTAATTCCAGTATAGTGAACATACAGTGTCGCATTAGTTTCAGGTGTGCAACATAGTGAATCAACAGTACTATACATTTCTCAGCGCTTCTCATGGTAAGTGTACCAAGTCCCACTTTTAAAATGGAATTATGTAATGTTGGTCAAGTGCATTTAACTCTTCTCTGCCTTGTTTTCTTCGTCTAGAGAAGGTCACTAAGTTAGAGCTTTATGGCCAAGTGAAATGTCTTAAGGAGGCAGTGTTTCCCAGTGAGCAGAATCCTATCTATTCATGATTTGGAAGAGACGAGGGAGGCAGCATGGTGTTGTGGCTTTGGATCCAGAGACACCTGGGTTCAAATATAGCTCTAACATTTATCAGGTGATCTCACACACATTTCCTGAGGCTTTTTGGGTCCCACTTTTCTAATTTCTCAGAATGTAGAGCAAACACACACTGATCTTTTAAGCAAAAGGATCTCAAGAGTCCTTGGTTTGTTTTCCAGTATGCACACTGCTGCCCCCCTCACCCTCTACCCCCCAATTAGGGTACAAGAAGCAGGGTAATCCATCCACTTTCATTCATGGGACCCAAGTCTCCCTTCCTCTAAGGAGTTCAGCCTCTTCTCTACTGACATGGTAATAGTAGAGTTAAATCCTCTTGGTCCTTGACTTCCGTTATCTGCAGTTCTACCTATCCTTTGCGTTCTCTTAACCTGTTGTTTGAGAGCACAGATGACCTAAGTGAGATATGAGGTCATGTCTAAGTTAGTGGAAAAACTGTTTTTAAGCAGCCTAAAAGATTGTGTAAACACAATCTTTTACAGATTGTGTTTACATTTAGAATATCCTTTCCTTTCCATTTCTAAGTTTAAGACTTAAGTATGCTTGGTGTTAGGGGAAGAGAAATAAGACAGCTCTAACGGTCTCTCCATTACAGTCAGTCTAGAACTCCCTCCAGGGTTCCTGGGTTTTACACTGAGGCTCCAAGAATCCTGGAAACCCACCACAGAAGAGGAGGAGGCGGAGAAAGACTGATAAAAGTTGAAGAAAGCTAGCTAGTGGGTAGAATAATGCTCGGCCACTTGTACTCACCTCTGCTGATGGGAAGATGTGCTTTAAATTTTTCTGTCTGTCCTGATAGAGACATAGTGATTTTTGCTTAGAGAAACCTTTGTTAAAAATGATTGTTTTTAAGTGTAAGAAAAAAAGAGGAATATGGAACCTAGGTGGAAATGAAATAAATATGCATGTGTGCATCTTTATAAATATGCCTACTTTTTCCCTTTTGTCTTCTTAAAATGACAAGAAGAATATCTGGGGGGCAGAATGTACTCTACATGCAGATCTTCACCTTGTTGGAATTTGGGGATTCCTTTATTAATGCAAAAGGCATGCCTCTTTAATTGTTTGTGTAGCTCTGATTTAAATTTAATAGGGACTAGTTAAGTTAGTGTAGTGGCAGGTATTTGGTTGACATAACTGTTACAAACATCTTTAAATGGCACCAGGGTCCTGGTGAGCTTTGTGTTTTTTATTTCTTGTTTCCATAAGCCTTCAGTAACCTTAAGAGGACATGATATGGATAAAACAGCCATCATACTTTAGAAAGGAACATGCTCGATCCCCCTCTTCTCTGTCTAATGAGTTCATGTAAAAATATATATCAAAAGAAATACTCATAGCAGAATCCTCACATTTCAAAGGGGAGTATATTTATTATAAGAACTGCTGATTCATTAGGAATGCTTCCTAATTCAAACAGCAACAGCTGCTTCTGGTTAGGATAAACTCCATCTCTTTTATGCCCTGTCTCTCCAAGGGGATGTGAAATTTTGGTTTCAGATTTTTCTCCTGCTTTAGCTTTTTCTCTCTCTTCCTCACTCTTGCCTCAATTAGGAGGCTTTATCCTTTTCAGTGCTCACACGATTTGAACAACCCACTGTACTCACCCCCACCTTTAGAAATGACTTTCGTTAAGATTACAAATGCTAACAAAACTCTTCTGATGATGTGTTTTGTTTGCATTCACAGTGCAGTGGAGTGTATTGTGCACCAGTAAAGAAAAAAGTTGAGACACGTTGTAGTCGTGAATTCTAAGTGCAATAATTTAAAATACAGGGAGCATTTGAGAAACTGCCATTGTCCATTAAATGAAACCACTGTATTAACGTATCATAGCATGCTGTTCTAATCACTTTTCTCCAAATACCAGCTTTTGAAAGAAACATGGCTGTATTTTTTATACAAAATCTGAAATCGTGTAATTGAATGGCTTGGCAGAATAGGTAAATGAATGTAGCAACATGCATGCAAATATGTCTCTTTGGTTTGTAATGAGCTGATTGAAGTTCACAGTTGTAAGACTTGCCATTTTATTTCCTGATTTTACATTCTGGACCCAGACAAAGGTGCCAGTTTTTTGTATTAACAGAAAAAGGAAGAAGAAGAAAATTGTTCATAAGAATCACGTAAGCTCTTTTTGGGCATCACTATTGGATTCTGTGCTCCAGTAGCTTTTACTCAACTGTCCTACTATTAAATAAAGAATCTTCTAATGTGACCATTTTTATTTAATTTTAGAATTATTAACAACCCCTCTTAAGGCTTAAAGAAATTCTGTCACATCTGATGGAGTTGGTCGTCTGCCACGTGTGTGCATGCTCATGTGAGAGAGATAATTGGTGCCGGTGCATACTTCTCTCATAGCCCTTATCTTGGTAATTACACTTGTTGATTTATGCGTCTGATTCCCCCTTTGGACACTGAGCTCCTTAAAATTAGAGACTCTGCCTGATTCACCTGTTAGCCCCAGGGCCCAGCAAAGAGCCTCCTAGTCAGTAAGTGTTTGATGACCAGATGAACCATAGAATACTAAAGCCAAATGGGCGTCAGAGTAGATATCAAAATACACAGTAGATAGAAAGATCATCAAGTTTGGAGCTAAATGGACATTATTTTAAATTGTGGTTGGTAAGGGACTACCGGAATTCCATGTGGAATCCAATTAAAATTTTGATGTTTCAGGACAATTCCAAGTATTGAAGACCACAACTACTCTACATTCTCTGAGACAAGAGAATCCATGTTTTTTTTTTGCACCCTTCTTAGTAGGAGGTACAGCAGAAAAAAGAGTAATACTGAGGGATTGCAGAGCCATTCATGGGACAGAGATACCTACTTCTGTGTTTTTTGGGATGTCCTTTTGGCTGTGCAAATGCATGGCTCTGCATCCATTTTTTCCACCGTTGGACTCCCATTCCTGCTATAAAATAAGAGGGTTGAACAGTTTAGAGCAGCTCACTGCTCTTACACCTCCTTTGGCTCACCTGGGTGGGCGAGGGGGCAGAGATCTTGGGTTCTGCTTTCTCTGGTCACGGAGCAACCTCTCGCCACCGCTCGTAGTATTATGGTCAAACCTCTGGGCTGGGCATAGTTTCTTAACTAGGAAAAAGCATGTTACAATACAGAGGTATAATACACCACAACCCCAGTGTAGAAAGACTGGTTTATCTCATTCACCTGTGAGGTACATCTCAAGTACTCTGTTAATGTTAAATTACATAGCCAATGAGGTTTGTGAATGATACACTGTTTTAGTACATTAGGTGGATGGAAGGTATTCCCTTAATATCCCCTCACTTGGGATACAGTGACAGCTAGCACCATGGAACTGTGATACATGGGAATGCCCACAGGAATATGTTACTATTAAAATGTGTCCTTCAGGGGCGCCTGGGTGGCTCAGTCGTTAAGCGTCTGCCTTCGGCTCAGGTCATGATCCCAGGGTCCTGGGATCGAGCCCCGCATCGGGCTACCTGCTCGGCGGGAAGTCTGCTTCTCTTTCTCCCGCTCACACTGCTTGTGTTCTCTCTCTGGCTGTCAAATAAGTAAATAAAATCTTTAAAAAAAAAATGTGTCCTTCACTGGTCAGCATTGGGGAAAAGGCTAAAATACACGGTATGGCTTAAGAGATCATGTATAGAATCATAGAACGGTCCACCCAAAAGGGTGAATTTTAATTGATATTAAAAAGATGTGGGTTTTAAAAAGGTAGATGGTGGGAAGAATGGGAGGTAAACAGATGATCTTAATATAGTGTGGTAGGACCTAGGATACATTAATAGACACCCCATAAGGGGTGAGGGGGATTTACTTAGATCGGGCACAAGGGAGCATTTGGGGGTCCTGGAAATGTTATATATATTGATTGTGGTGGTGGTTACACAGCTGTGTGCATTTATTAAAACTCCTCTAACGGCGCACATGGAGTGATGGATTTTATTGTATGTACACCATAATTCAAAGCTGAATTATTAAAAAAAGGGTCATGAATTCTGGAACAAGAAGACCTTACTTCAAATCCTGACTGCCACTTCACTAGCTTGGTGATGGCCGCACATCTTTGAACCTCCATTTCTTCATCTGTCTGTTGTAGCTGAAGATAACCCATGTCATGTAGCTGAGGTGAGGAGAGATAATGGTCTTGAACTGCTTGGTCCAATGCCTGACATAGCTGAGGTGTACTAGATATTTTCATTCCCATTCCACTAATGGCTCAGTGTGCTGAACTGGTTTTAGCTGAAGCTGCTCTATTTTAGACCCATAAAAGTTAAGTTCAAACATTTGTGAAAGGTAAAAATGTTAGCATCCATATGTTTGTTTAATGATAGCTCTTGAAGTCTTATTACTGTTGCTATTTTTTATATCACTATAGCATATTACATCTTCTAGGGTTAGATCTTATTTAATTAGTTAGGAACAATATAGGAAGCATGAGGAATTATTTGCAGTGTTATTTTGAAAAGAGTCATTCATTGAAGAATGATAAAAAAAAAACACTGGTGATACATTTACGATTCCTAACTTTTTTTCCCCTTTGCTTTCATTCTGTCTTTGAAATGAAATCTTTATCTTGTGTCAAATGGAGAGATATTAATAAAATCCCTATTGACACTAGCCCACTCTTTTGTGACAAATGCAATCTTAAAAGTAACTGTAAAGAATATACATATGCTCATGGCTCTTAGCATTTTAAAGACATTTAAAATAATCCAGAATATGGCATAGAACCACTCTGTCACCTGAGAGATCAAGTAGACCTTTTCTAACAATTTTAACAGCGGCCACCTATTTTTGAGTACTTGATACATCTGTGAACTGTAGCAGGCACTTGGTATTATTTGCATTAAACTATTATTGAATTGCTTAATTTGTTCCGTACCATGGCCTTGTTGGGTCAGTAGGACCCAACAAGCCTTCTTTTGCAGAGAAAGTAGGCTTGGAGAGGTGAAGGAATAGCTCAGGGGGAGCCCTTTGGTAGGGTGGGGTACATCACCCCTGTTGCTCCTGGCTGTCCAACCCCATATTCTCTCCCACCATGTCACACAGCAATGTTGCTTCTGAAGGGAGCTCACTCTTCAGGCCACCCTTTGCCTAACAGGAACTCATTTTTTAGCTCTTCTCCTAGAATCGAATTTTCTTTTTAATTGCATTCAGTAATTTAAGTAATTAAAAGGGCACTGACAAAAGCCTTCAGTTTTAGACTCTCCTTCTTCCTTGAGGACTTGGGCCAATAAATGGGTCTTAAGACCTTTGAGTTTATCTGCTTCCTACTTCCTCTTTCAGTTCACCTTCTACTCTGTTAAAGTGAGTGTTAGTCTAAAAAGATTAGTCTGATTAAATCCCTCCTCTGCTTAAAACTCTGAGAAGAGCTAAACTCTCTAGTCTTGCACATAAAACTCACAGGCTGATCACTTTGGACTTCTCTAGTGTTATCTTCTGCCAGGATTTCCCTTCCCCTATCCCCCCCTCCACAAAACATTATATAGAGAAACATCTTGCCCCACCTTTAGGTGGGATCCAACCACCTCAAGCCATTTATTGTTCCTTGTCTCTCTGCCTCTGGAAGATTTTGTTCTCTCCAGATGGAAGCGCTCCTTTATTTCATCCAACTTCTCTTCCTCATTTAGCTGACACCTTGGTCTAGTCAAGACGCTCTCTCCTTCCATGTTCCCTTAGTGCTTGGTGCTACCACCACCCCACCCCACGCCACCCCCGCACCGTATCACAGCATCCTCATGTGGCATTGTGAAGAACTGTCTACATGTCTGTCTTCCCCTAAGAGATCTAGGTTCCTTGAGGACAGGCAGCACTGTGTCTTGTTCATATATTTATCCTGGCTGTCTAGCACAGGGCTGGCATGTATTGATGCTAACTAAATGTTTATGTAAATAACCCAGCCTTAAAGATTTGTCCTCAAAACCTAACAGGGAAAAATAGATTCTGACCCTTTTTCTTTCCCCTCTCAACTTAGGGTGGCCTTGGATAAGTGAGGGTGTCTCACTTTCTGAGGCCCACTAGACTTTATTGAGGCTGACTGTTTCCACATTAAGGAAGGTCACTGAAAACCTTATTGGCCAACCACACTTGCCCTTGAACTGAGATCCATGATAAGCATGGTGTAGCAGAAAGAGCGTGAGACTCTGGTGTGACCAGTCTGTTAAAGAGTGCTAACTTCCATTTCCTCCAGAGAGCCTGTTGGAGAAATGGGTCATCACAGTTATTAAGCACACTTAAGGAAACGAGAAGATAGGCTTTTGATTCCACTCTCCCTGATCGTGAATCCTCCCAGCCACCAAGCAAGAGGACTTGGAAGTTGGTAGGCAGGGAGGAATTACACATGTGGCTATTTTTAATTTAAAAGTTAATAAAAGTATATGTATTGATTGTAAAAGTTTGGAGAATATAGGAAAACATAAAAATGAAAAGTTACTTGCACATGTTAAAGAGCCTGCTTTATTTTTTTTAAAGATTCATTTATTTGAGAGAGAGAGTGCTCATGCATGGGTGGGGGGCGGGCAGGAAAGGGCAGAAAGAGAGGGAGAGAATCTCCAGCAGGCTTCACACTGAGCAAGGAGCCCAACATGGGGCTTGATCTCACAACCCTGAGATCATGACCTGAGCCAAAATCAAGAGTTGGACACTTAACTGACTGAGATACCCAGGCACCCCTAGAGCCTGCCCCCCCTCTTTTTTTTTAGATTTTATTTATTTGAGAGAGAGGGGAAGAGAGAGCATGAGCATGAGTAGGGGGAGGGGCAGCGGGAGAGGGAGAAGCAGACTCCCCACTGAGCATGGAGGCCCAACTTGGGGCTTGATCCCAGGACCCTAAGATCATGACCTGAGCTGAAGTCAGACACTTAACTGACTGAACCATCCAGTAACCTCCCAGTGCCTGCTTTTAAATCTAAATATATTGTAAATATTTTTCTATGTTAAAATATTTTTCCATAGTCTGATTTTAATGAATATATAATATCCCATCATTCTGGTAGTTCATAATTTATTGCAAACTATTGTACATTTAGCTTGCTTCCAAGTATTTGCACTTAATGAACAACACAGAGTACTTAAAAGACAGAACAACCTTTTCTAATTTTTAAGACACTTCATGCTTAGTATGTAAGCCGTAGAAAATGCAGAAAAGAATGCAAAAGGAAACAAAGATTATCTACAAACCCCATAATCTAGAAATAACCACTATTAATTTTTTATCTTCTGGTTTTCCTATGAGTGTATATGATTGCCAATGATACATAGCTGTGAACATTGCTGTTTTTCAATCTATATCATTTCATGGACATTTTGCTCTATCATTAAAAATATTTTAAAACCTAATTTTCTAGTTCCTGGAGTTACCATAATTTATTTAACCATTCTCTTAGCGCATATTTAGGTGCGTGTATATATGTATTGCTGCCATACATAATAAAGAACTACCATTTAAAATATATCCCCCCCAAAATAGTCACAGCATTTAATGCTGGTGAAAATATAGCAAAAATAATTCATGCATACTTTTTCTGACCTTCATTTTAATGTTCTGCTTTGAGTAGTTACTCATTGGAAGACAACTTTCCTGCTCTCTTTCATACTATGTGAGTTTAAGAATTTTTATCAGAGAAACCTATTTCAGCCAGGTTTGCTATTTGAGCCTCCTTTCTCTAAAGATTAGTTTTTAGGGTTTCTTTTGAGGGAGACGCACAAGTGGTAATGTCACTGGGGATTTAAGACTTACGGCTTATTTAATCAAATACCTCTATTTAATCAAATACTTCACCTTCCTCTAAGCTACTGTATTTTGAGGGAGTTTAATAACACCAGTTTTGGGCTTTTGTAACATTGTGGACTGCTTTCTTAGGTTTATAACAAAGCAGTAAGTCATAAGTACAAATATTATTTTAAAAAATGAAGAGTGGACTGAGAGTTGTAGGGGTCTTGTTTTGTTTTAAATCAGGGCAACAAAACAGACAGTGACTAGTGGCATGTTGTTTCAACTTGATCTCCCTGTTAGTGGGTCCCCAGCTCCTCCATTGCTTAGGATGGGGCCCGCCCTTCCTCTTGAAGGGCACACCAGAGGAAACTTTCATCCCGTGGCTGTGTTACGTGGTTATGGTGCAGAGGGAATGCAGACCTCACCTCCTCTCCCGAGGCCCAGCTGCTACTTCTCATATTTTTCAAGTTGTGTCTTTGTTGCCTCTTATCAGATCATTCCTAATGCCATGATGGTTTCACGCACAAATCTAAACCAGGGACCTCACCTTTGTGGAAGCTATGCCTTATTCACTGCTACCCAGTGCTTGGCTTACATTAGGCAATGAATGAATGAAAGGTAGCTACAAAACAAATGAGTTTAATGGTTGTTCTGTTTTGACGATTTGAAAACACTGAATCAAATGTAAAGTGTACGTGCTGTCTAATGTGCACTTCATTGATACCATTCCCTAAGAGATTTTTTTCAGAGAAGAGTCTGTCAGTGTAGTAAGTCACACAGACCTGAAGTTAACCCTGCTCTACTTTGTGGCTGTGTGACTGAGCAAGTTACTTACCCTGCCTGTGCTTCAGTTTTCTCATTTGTTATCTGGGGATATGATGGTACCTATTTAATAGAATTATGATGAGGGGAGAATAAGCCAATGCATATAAAGTTCCTGACATGTGGTAATTCCACAATAAATGGTGGTCTCTACTCTTCTTCTTTTTTTTTTTTTTTAAAGATTTTATTTATTTATTTGAGACAGAGAGAATGAGAGAGAGCACATGAGAGGGGGGAGGGGCAGAGGGAGAAGCAGGCTCCCCGCTGAGCAGGGAGCCCGATGCGGGACTCGATCCCGGGACTCCAGGATCATGACCTGAGCCGAAGGCAGTCGCTCAACCGACTGAGCCACCCAGGCGCCCGGTCTCTACTCTTCTTATTTTCATGTTTGGTGCATGATGAGTAGCGCCGTGGTAAAGGTACTTGGATCTAGATGGGTCTTGCAGTTGGACAGATTATACTATCCTGTTCAGCGGGGTGGCTGTGTCTCTGTGTGATTAGTTTTGTACAAAGAAATCTGCTTCCCTCAGCCTGGCCCAGGTGTGCTACAAAATGAGATAGCAGTAGAAATTTTCTCCAGGGTTAGAGGATCTGGTGGGCAAGACAGATGCCTGTCACAGAATGAAGCAGGGGCAGGGCTGCCGGACTTGTGCCGATTCCTGTTTTTCCTTCCCTGAGAACCTTCAGTCTCATTTCCAAGAGCATTTTGGGAGAAACGTCTTGGTGAGAGAGTTGCTCTGTCACAAAAGGTAACTTGAGAGCAGTTTCCGGTCTGTCCTTATTGCCAGCCCTTAGCAAGGTCCTGCTTTGTACCCAAAGGAGGCTTTGAACATCAGCTGTCTTGAACAATCTCTAGTCTTATCACTTATTTTAATGTTGCTTGCACAGGTCATTCTTGGATGTGGTGCTCTGGGCAATCTCACCCCAGAATGCTTCCCTTCCTTTATTTAACCTCTGACCTGTGAAAACAAGAGTTAATCAAGAGTTCTAAGGTAGCTAAGAGGAAGGGGAAGTGTTTGGTTACAAATTAAATATGAACAAGTCATAAGTCATAAATCGCCAGTACTGCTACCAGTTGTGTGTCTGGAGTTGCATATGGTACAGGGTGTTTGGGTTATAAATTCAAGTTCAGGGCTCTCTGATTGCTTGGGGTTAGGTGCTAGGTTAGTTTTCTTTTGGTCTGAAAACTCTTTGCCTTTTAAAACATTACTTTTATTGGACCAGCTACCTTCATATCCTACTTTCTCTCTGTGTGCCTGTCTGTCCTTCTTCCTTTCTTTACCTGCCTGCCTGCTTGTGGTGATTGGTGTGCTGTTCCGTGAATTGAGACAGAACTGCTTCCCTGAAAGAAGTTAAGCATATGGAAAAAGTTGCCAAGGAAAGGCATTGAGGCATAGAGCGTAAATGGGTTTAAGAGACAGCCAGACACTTTTATAGAGAGATTTGCGATTGAATGATATAGCATTCGAGTAGAGATCTGGGGTGGAAATGAACTTAAATGAGTGCTATTCGTGGAAAACTGATGCCCTGTCTAATCTAGCATTTCCTTAATTGTCACCACCATAAGCATACATTTAAAGCTTTATATTTTAAATTAAAAAAGGCAACATAGTCTGTTTAAGAATCTATGACACAGGCCATGATTTTTCTAGATAAGTTCTTAAAAATACACATCTAAGGTAGCAGAGGCATTGGGTCTTGATATGAAGCACTGGAAACTTAAAAACTTAAAAAACATCAAACATTTTAAATCAAGCTATTTATATCTGCGTGTCTGAATCTAACGTGCACACTAATACCTAAAGCAATAAAGAGCTGACACATGACTAGTGTCCCTGGAACTGGCAAACTAAGAAAACACGCTGAATGGTTGGGAGGCAGCCAAAGTTGGATTGCTCCGAACACTTGGAGCAGAGGGACTTTTGGAGGCAAGCTTTCATTTATCAGGGCATTATGGTGAAAACCAGCAAGGTAGGAATTTTAAATCCTAATTTCAGGATTGATCATTACACTTGATCATGTTGTGCAACTGCTAATGTGTTGCACGGAGCAAGGAGGATAGAAATCGTACGGGACTCGTTTTGTGTCTGAGTTGTGCTTTTAGTAGCTGTGTTGGCCCAGGTACCACATCACTTTACTTCTCCAAGACTCCGTTTTCTCATGTATAAAATGGGATGATGATTCATCTTCTAGAGTTGTAAAGAATAATATTTCAGAGCACTGGGAACTTGGTAAATGTTTTTCCCCTTCCTCCATTAGCTTTCACTTCTTAGCTCTAAAATGAGAGTAGCATCATTAATTTTGTTGTTTACTCCTGAAAGTAAGACCGGATTTCTTGTGTAGCCATTTCTTCCCCTTGTTGTGGTTTTTTCAGCAGAGACAATGTATTTCTCTTTTAGTCTATGAAAGATTCTGTAAGGTGGGCCTTAGTTAGAATCTCACTAACCCATTATATTATATTACAGTAGTAATTTAAACCATAGAATAAGATGCTCTGAATGGGGAGAAAACTTACAGGTGTGTGAATACAGAAGTGGGCAGCATCATAAACTCTCTTAGGAAAATGATGAAAGGCCTGTGTGCTCGCCCTCTCTGGGCTCAACGGAAAATATCTGAGAATTACACTCAATTGTCAGTGTAGGTGTCATTACTCCAAAGATCTTCTGTTACCAACACTTCGCCGGTGATAACAGAAAAGTGCCTCTGTGCTTGCCTCCTGAGCAATCTCCCTCAATCACAGGAACGCTGTCATAGGAAAGAAGACAGCAGATCTGCTCTCTAAAAGCAACAATTATTGAATACCCATCAAGACAGAAAAGAGCCTTGTTACCAAAATCAAATCCAAGTGTGTGTTTGGGTAGATTTATATAAGCACAGATGTTTTATGGGAACTTTCTGTGTTTTTTTCCTAATGCAAATTAATATTTCTACTCATTCGGTGCATGCAATACATTTTCCTGCATAGATGTAATAGGTATCACAATGGGATGCTAATTATGGACATAAATCAGAGATTTTTGAGCTTAACTGGCTACCATAATAAATTTACAATTTGAGATCAGCAGCTGTGAGCAAAGCTGAATGCTCAGATTGAGTGAGACTGGCTTTGATCTCCCAAAGGGGAGGGGGTTGTTCTCCTATTTAGGTTTCTCTGACTTTTGATCTTACTAGCACCAAGAGTGTGATCTTATCAGGAAAAAAGAGTGTTTACTCTGTTCCAGACACAGTGGTAGGTGCATTCACATAGGTCACCCTCACAACAGTTGTGTGAGAGTAGGTAGTGTTATCCCCATTTCATACACAGAGGAGGAAAAAATGGCTCAGGCCACAGCTAGGGATAGAACTGATACTCAAACCCAGGTGGGTCTTCTGACTGCACTCTGTGGAAAGTTGATCAACAAAGTGTCATTTTTGTGGGGAGACTTCCAGAACCTTTTGCACCTCTGTCGTAACACAGACCCTATGTTGCTGACATTGTCTGCCCATGTGTCTGCTCGTTAGGCTGTGAGCTCCCTAAATGCTGGGACCTTGGTCTCATTCCCCACGTACCTCACACAATGCCAGGCATATACTGGATGGGTCTTAATAAGTGTGCAGAAATATGTGGTTTGATGGATGATTGACTGCAACATTTGCAGAACGAATGATCTAGAAATGTGTGATGTTTGGACTGTAAACGTCACTTTAAGTTCCAGAAAGCATTTATTGAAGCTTAATGTGGTTAGCTCAGGAGGATGTGGTGTGCTTTTCTTAGAAGGTGGAATGCATACACCTTGGTGCTAAGGCTGTAGTTTGAAAACTGTGGACCAGCACACATGGGTGGTTTTGTTGTGCTTACAGATGGGAGTGCTCATTGGCTGAGTGTAATGGGGGAGAAGATGTGTCTTACAGAAGGCAATGTAGTTGAGATCTAGGGTCTTCTCTACTTCCTACCCCAGTTAGGAGAGCAGAGGGAAGGCATGAGGAGTCTAGGAGTGGAAGAGAGGAAAACTCATGGTAGAGCTTTTCTCATCAGGAAGTTTGGGGACAAGAGTATCTTCTGAAGAGCAGGAGGGTTGGGTTAGAGATGGGAGAAGAAGGAAAAGTTTGGAGCAGACTCTTTGGGGAACTTGAGGATTCTTGAGCAATTTTAAAGGCTCACCTGTGCTTGAAAAATTAAGTTGCCAAATTAAAATAATCAGCGTGGTTTTGTGACATTTTTCCATAGTACTTGAGGTAGGAACACAAAAAGTAGATAGTGGTGTTTACTTGTGTTGGAGGGATAGGCAAGGGGCAAGAAACCTTAACTTAGTGCATTATTCATGATCTGCTTTGATTGTTTACTCACTCTATTCTAATTATTTGTCACAGACTCCAGCAGTCCATTGGCAGGGGTCATTTTTGGTTCTGGATCATTTTCCTACTAAAATGCCCTGCCTTCCAGTAAGATTAGTTGACTGTTACTCCAGTGGCACTGGACTTAGTAGAAACTACAGGCGTGAGTTACAGCTGTCAAGGGAACTTGTGCCAGGCACATATTAGAGACTAAACAGCACACAGCCATGATCCCGGCTCTCATGGAGTTGACACTAATGGAGAAGACAAAAGAAGCATGCATTATAAACTATGGTGAGTCTGCATGGAGGGTCAGCCCAGAAGGGCCTCATATTCTGGGAGTAAAGTGCATCTATTTAAGTGGGGATCAAAATTTTACAGTAAAAATGAGGGGAAACTTTATTTAGGATTTTATCTAGGAAAGAAATGGAACTCAAATTATGGAAATAAATTGAATTCAACAAAATCTAGCTTTTATTCCAATAATGCAGTCTTTGTGGGATAGAATAAATCATGAGACAATAATGATTTTTTTAAGGGAGAGATTATGGTTTTTCTGACATAATAACACTTTATGTTTGACTTTCTCAGCATAATCATTAAAAGAGTAATTATTCCAGAAGTATTTGAGGACTTCATCAATTTCCCCCAGGCCTCTCTGAATCCTTTGATACTGAATTCATTTTCTTTTGATGTGACTGCTGTACCACCGTCCTTGTTTGCTTTGAGTTTTCTCTTTGTCCCTTGGTACCTGGTCTGATGCAGCCAGATCTTCGTTTGTTGGCCACTTTGCACCTGAGCAGGTGTCCAGCATCTCAGACAAGGGCTTCATGAAATCCTGCATCCTTTGCAGTGGTTATAGTTTTATTTACATTTTGTTGTAGATGTTTGACCAGCAAGACACTGACACAGGAGCAGGGAGAGATACTAGGTCAAACCAGAGGGCTGAGTGGGGACTTACTGATTTAAGTGGTCACATCATTCGTGAGTAGTTTCCTCTCATAATGGCTCGTGCTTTCCTATTCATTCTGGTGACTGCAGGGCATGAGGAATTCTTGAACGGAGTTCTAAAGACACCTCGGACCCAGACAGAACCAAAAAGCTTCTCAAAGCTGAGATCGGCAAGAATGTTAGGCAGAGAGGGGTAGGGAGAGTATTCCAGGCGCCAGACTGGGTGTGGTCTGCATACCTCAGTTACATTAGTTAGGTGGTGTATATCTTACAGAAGAGGAAACTGGGTCTTTGATTGCATTCCTGAGGTGTCACAGAAAGGATCAGAGCAGAGATTCACCCAGGGTTATTTGATGCAAGTCCGTATTGTCTCCAGCGTATGCCATGCTGCTCTGCTTTTTTTTTTTTTTTTAATTTTTGGGGGTTTTTGTTTTTTGAAAACTTTAAATACTGAATGCCAATTAGCCTTAACCAAGGGATGCTTTATCTGATGAATCTCGGCAAAATCTGTCAGGAAATGAGAAAAGAAAGGATACCTCTCTTGGAGTACCCAAGATGGAATTTTAAGAGCTCCTCAGGCAGTGGAAATCACTGAGAAAAATTGAAAGACCTTATTCTGTGTCACTCTTCTTAGCTTTAAACTCATTCCAGACCTAAGTTATAAGCAGCTCTTTGGTACCCAGGGAGGTACTACTTCATTATATCTCTAATATAATAGTGTCTGAGTGTTTAAATGTTAAAATTTTATTATAAAGTACTTTTCTTTTTATTATTTATATTAGAACCAGAACTTAAATTGATCTTTTTAAAACTTATGTATATAACTAGATTATCTAAGATTTTCTTTTTAGGGTAACAAAGTAGACATGTTCTGGTAAGGCTGAGATCCGCTGGACTGTGCCAAATGGGAAATCATCACTTTCTACCTAGTTGTAAATACTTTCCTGAGAATATTACTTCTCTTTAACTGGCCCTTTGGTCCCCCAGGGATTACAAAATAAAGGGGAAGCCCGTCAGTTTGGCACATGACAGGCCCCTGGAGTCTGGCTTTTTTGATCCCTACCTTGCCTTCTGTCCTTCAGCCTCCATACCCTTCTCTCTGGCTCTCCCAGCTGCACACAGTTCTCAAATCGGGCCCAGTGCGTCCAGCCTGCAAGTCATTGCTCATGAGATTTTTCTTCTGTCTCTGATGCTCTCTGTCCCCACCCCTCCCAGCTTTCCTCCCATATACTGAGAACAGCCTAACTGATGCTCAGCCTTCTCTGTGCATGGAATACTGATTTCCACAGTTGCAATCAGCCATTCTCTCTATTGCATGCCCCTCCCTATAGCCATGGTTTAAAATTTAAAATGTAATTTTCCCAGCTCATATTATTGTTCTGTATACTCTAATTGGTCTACTTACGGTATCTTTGATGAAATGAAAGACCCCTTAGATTCTGTCCTCTCCCATTTTATTTCAGTTTTGAAACAATAGCAAACATATCAAAGGGGCGCCTGGGTGGTTCAGTTGGTTAAGTATCTGCCTTCGGCTCAGGTCGTGATCCTGGGGGCCTGGGATTGAGCCCCGCCTCGGGCTCCCTGCTCAGCGGGGAGTCTGCTACTCTGCCCTTCTACCTGCTCATGCTCTTTCTCTCTCAAATAAATAAAATCTTTAAAAAATATAGAGAGAAAAGTTGTGAGTACAATACAAATGCCCATTTGGGAGATGTTGCCAAAATAATACCCCGTAACCCCCAAATACTTTGGTGTGTATTTTTTTAAAAAAGAAAACATTCTTGGGGCGCCTGCCTGGCTCAGTCAGTAGAGCATGTGACTCTCAATCTTAGGCTCGTGAGTTGCAGCCCCCACGTCGGGCATGGAGCCTACTTAAAAAAAAAAGAAAGAAAGAAAGAAACATTCTTTTACCTAACTACATTACAATCATCAAAATCAGAAAGTTTTGACACAAAACTACCATGTAATACTTGGACCCCCTATATATGGGGGGGGCGAGCTGTAGTTCAGAATCACATGTTGCATTTATTTTCCTGTCTCTTTTGTCATCTTATTCTGGAATAGATCCTCAACATTTCTTACACTTCTTTGAATTTGACATTGGCTGTTAATTTGTAGAAAGTCCCTCATCCTCAGGATTGGGTTCTACGTCTATGGCTAGAATATGATGGAAGTATTCTGTATTGTTTCACTGCATTCTGTCAATTGGCACCCTTTCAATTTGTCGCATTACTTAAGGTTGTGTCTCCCAGGAGTCTCCCTTCTTTTTCCCTTTGTAATTAAAAAGTGTATTCTGAGGGTGCCTGGGTGGCTCAGTTGGTTAAGCGACTGCCTTCGGCTCAGGTCATGATCCTGGAGTCCCGGGATCGAGTCCCACATCGGGCTCTCTGCTCAGCAAGGAGTCCGCTTCTCCCTCTGACCCTCCCCCCTCTCATGTGCTCTCTCTCTCTCATTCTCTCTCTCAAATAAATAAATAAAATCTTTAAAAAAAAAAAAAAAAAAAAAAAGTGTATTCTGAATATCCTCATTTTATCCTCATCAGACTTCCGATTCATTTATTTATATTAGCACAGACTCATGATTTCCTGTTTTATTTATTATTACATAATCTCTTTCTATGATTATTTGGTTTGATGCTCAGATTGTCACAGATTTTGTCAACAGGAGCCCCTCCACGCTGGCTTTTGTGTCCTGTTGGCATGTCCTAATCGTGTGTTGAACACTGCCTTTTTCCTAGCACAACAAGATATTTCCCAGCCCCAGCTCTGGAATCAGACATTTCTTTTTTTTCTTTTTTTCCTTCTTTAAGGAGCTCGGGTTCCTTTTGGTGAAGAATGGTACTTAAAAACCAAGATCTGGACACTAAGCATGCTCATTATAATTGGGGTCTCTCTGCTTCCAGGGCCCCTCAGTGGCTAGAGCTAGAGAATCTATGTATATATAATGTATATATACACATATGTATGTACATACATATATTGTGTTTCTATTTCTTTTATTTGTCTCCATGATTCACACAGTTAATCTAATTCCAGTAGGACACCAAAGGTTCATTTCTCTTTTCTCTTTGTCCATATTTGTAACTCTCTTCTTTGATAGTAGTAATTCCATTATATATTTACATGCTTGATCAATCTCGATCAGACTCTCACAGCTGTAGCTCCTTTCCTCTGTGGCTGTCCTTCTCACCGCACTTGGACTCTGACCTCTTAGACACTGCAGCCTCCTCCTACTGTGGACCTCCTTGGACTCTGCCTCACCACCCTTCCTAGAAGCCCTCCTACCCACTTAGGCTCTGACATCCCACACTGAACTCCCTTCCACATGCTCTTTTTATTCCTCTTAGGTTCCAACACCAGTCTAGTCCACCTCTTTCTCCTGACATAGATGCTTTCTTACCCAGTGCCAGGCCTTGCCCCTACTTAAACACCGCTTTCCCCCCATCTTGAGTTCTGACGTTCTAAGCCAAGCCACCTTCTGTGTTTCTTCTCTCCTGATCTTGCTGGAGCCCTGACTTTCCCTTACGAGGAAACCCTTCTCACCCCACTCAGACTCCAACAGTCTGGCCTGGTGGCCCCTACAGGAGGATTTCCTCCTGCCTGTGCTTGAACTCTGACGTCCTGCTCACAGCTGTTATTCTCTCAAGTGACCACCTTCCTTGGCTTGGTCAGTGTCTTCCTCTGTTGCTCCCCATCTCACACACCCCCGTCTTGTTTGGCCTCATCTGATGGCTTTGAACTCAACTACTAGCAAGAGATGTGGGAGAGCTTTTTAAAATTTGTAATGGTTTTCTATCTAAATACTTATGACACTGGAGTGGGATCCCATCATATGTACACTTACACAAGGTCACTTAGACACATGCGTATATACACAAAACAGTGGGAATGATTATCCTGACAGTCCATTCAGTGGAGCGAGATTAGAAATGTAAGTCATCTGTCCTCGGTCGGACTCAGTTCCTGAGTTCAGCTGGAGGGTAAGCAGTTCACCAAGCTGACAGATTGGAGCATAGACAGTTTTCATTCAGTATGTGTCGCGCCCCGCGCCCCCCCCCCTCCCCGCAAACTCAGGCCAGCTACTTTGTGTCTATAAAACCATGTCTGCTCTATGTTGGGGGCAACTGAAGGGCCTTTTACAGGTGATTTTTACCGTGGGCCATTTGACTCTGAGCACTATGTCTCGAACCTTGCCCCTGCACATCTTACAAGGGCCTGTGATGTAGGAATGTGTGTAGGAATACTCGGATGCTCCCTGAGTTCTTCCCAAGTTTAAGACTTTGTATTGCCTCATATGAAACAAAAGCCTCTCCATTTGACTGTTAGGCCAGGGAGTGATGGCAGAACCTGGGACAGAGTTACCCGAGCCACAATTTGATGAGAGAAGCATGGATCGTGGCCAGTGCCTAGGAAGCAGGCTTGTCCCATTTTGGCTTTTCCCCATCAAGGAAGGCTCTGCTGATTGGCCATGATAATTTTATAACTCGATCCAAAGCCTGAGCTAAATAAAGCCCTTGGAAAAGAGTTCCAACTCCCCTCACACAAACTATTTTGTTGTAGATGTCTCTTTTCCCCACTAGGACCACGGCCTTCCTCAATGCGGGGACCCTTTGTTGTTTGTTTTTTTGGGCCCTAGTTGGCCTGAGCCCGCTGCACGGTGCTGCTCTCTCGGCATTGCAGACTCCGAGTGGTTGCATGAAGGTAGCAGGTGGAGCAGGCCCAGAGATGTTTGGAACTCCTTTAGGTGTCCAGGGACGAGCAGTGTAATGGAGTGTTTGTTTCCTGTCTCTGGACTGGGAAGTAGTGTTTACTCCATGATGACAGACACGCACAGAATGGAGTGGAGCGGCTCCTTAGCCTCACCTGCAGCCGTGCGGGCCGGGCAGAGCCGTCGTGCCAGCGCTAATGAAGTGGTACAGGAAACGCCACTGGATAAGGTTCAGCTGTGAACCCTGGCCTCCCAACAGGGGAAAAGAGGGATCCTTTGAAGAAGAAGACAGCTGGGTTTTGGTTTCAAGACCTTAACGCTGCCATCACTGGATATTCATCTGTCAGTGCACAGGGGACAACATGTGGGCAACAGTTGCGTCCGGTCAGGCCACGGCGAGAAAGAAATGGCTGATCTCCAGGGTAGCTACAAAACCTGCCATGGCTGAGGGTTCTGCTTAGTGTGGCCAGAAAGAATTGATTTGGTGAGGTTGAGGACGCGTGTGAGAAGCTGGGCACTCTGCTGTGGGCCGGGCGGCCCTACCACGTCACCTTCCCTCAGCCCCCTGGCCGTGGAGGACGCAGGGGCTTGCAGTCAGGGCCCCAGAAACTACTCCTGTGTGTACCACAGTCCTGAATTATCAGAGAACCCAGCCTGCCCCACATCACTTCGTCCAGTATTCCTGAAATGACTTCAGCTTTTCTCTCATTTCCTCGAGGCCATGATTTCCTTGCAAGACAATATTTTCTCTTCTTCCCCGGCCCCCCCTGCCCCCCTCCCGCCCCCCGCTCCCTTCCTGACTTTGAGTTGCTGGATTTAACTAGTGGTATTTTCTCTTTCAGGGGAAAAATTTTTTTTGTAATCCTTGGTTGAATTTGTTTACTAAGAGTCCTCTAATCTGGGCAAGAGTTTTCGTCTGAGGGGATTTATTGTTCCCACTATAATGGCTTTTAACTCAGCCGAGGTTTATTTAACAGAATAGGAAGGGAGAAACTTATCTCCTCCCTAATCCCTCTTGAATGTTTACACTGCTCTGTCAAAGTAAATGCTGTGGAAAGTGGCGGCAGTCATTTGCTGTGTAATAGTCAATATGCAGCTGCCAGAGCTGATTGAAACATATTAACATAAGTGATAATACTGTCATAGAAGTGAAAAGTTAAGTTGCTTATCAGTATATTTTGATAAGCTACTTAAATTTTACAGTAGCATGTGCTGGCTTCAGACAGACGTTAATGATGGAGAACTGTGCACTTTATCTGTCCTCTGGATTGCCTCTCACTTCATCTATTACCCTCGGCCGTACAGCTGGTAATCTGTACGGGGTGCTGAGTTCCCTCTGCCTGGCGGGATCAGCGCTCCGCTGCGCGTCCAGCTCTATCAGGAACGGACCTGTGAGCTCAGCAGGGCGGATACGGGCAGGACAACAGGGGCTTGGTATGACACCCTCCTTGCTTGACTATTTGTCGCTTTGGAAAAGTCTCTTAATGGAGAATAAAGCCATTTAAATTAAGTGACAAACTTCTGGGCGGCAGGGGGTGGGGTGGGAGATAGTTCAACAACAATTCTATAACATTAACATGCCTTTGCTCTTAGTCTTTGTTTGGTTGTGTTTGTTCCGTCAACACCGAGCACTGACGGTATGCCGGGCTCCAGGCTTGGCTCCGGGAAGACAAAGTGAAGAAAGATGAGATCCTTCCTTCTCTATGCACAGTCTGTTAGCAAAACAGACACACCATTGAGTGCCACATGGTGTGTGGAATGTTCTAACGGGAGTATGCATGTGACCAGGGCAGCACAGAGAAGAGGGAATTAGGGCGTCAGGGGCGGGGATAGGGAGCTTGCAGAGGACCGTTAGGAGGATGAGTGGAAATAAGCTAGCCTAGACCAGGAAGGTCAGAGGGAGAAAAGGGCCAAGTGTACGCAAGCTCGGGCAGGCTTGAGGATGCCTGGCCATTCTGGGAGGGAGGCTGCAGTGAGAGAATGCACGTGGGGAAGTAGAGCGGGCAGCCAGTAGGGGACCTGACAACGAAGAGCCTCCAAAGCCATCCTAAGAAGTCCATTAGTGATGGGGCACCACTGCAGGAACTGGATCTGTGGGCCACTTAGATGTGCATTTTAGAAAGATTATTCTTGAAGCCCCACAGAGAGAGGCTAGAGTGAGGTCAGGACCAGACTGTCCTCAGAGTGAAGGGGTGCCATGGTCAGGACCCAGTGGACTGCAGTGAGAACAGAGAGTTAGAGCTCGTCCTGCAGTAGTCTAGAAGGGGTGCGGTTCAGGTAGGATGTTTGATGCTACAGTATGACATGGGGCCTTTGGGACACCTTGCGGACAGCAGCAGGGAAAGTGCTGTATGTGTGAGTGTGTGGCTGTGTGTGTCCAATCATGAGGGACTTGCACAGAAGCTTCCTGGAAAGGGTGGGTGTGGTGGGAGAGACCTGGGGGCGCTATTCAGAGATGGTTCCTGATTGCAGAGTCGGCTTTGAATTTCTTCTCTATGAACCTGTTCTAGCTCTGAGGCATGGGAATAATTTATAATGGATATTCAGTCCTCCACCTTACACAGGCAATTTTTTAAAATCCCAGAAATAATTAGCATTCTACCAGTCTGTGTTTCCAGCAGCCTATAACAGGAAGACTCTTCAGGGTGCAGAGGAAGAACTGAAATGTATCAGTCTTGAATTAGCTCCTGGTTAAAGTTTTTGACCTGCATACTAATGTTTCATGTTCCTCCTCTTCTTTCCCCAGCTATCTTCCCTGGTTCGAAGTATTTTATAAGCTGCTTAACATCTTGGCGGATTACACGACAAAGGGCCAGGTATTTACCTTGTATTTTATTCTTTTTAGCAAGTAACTTTAACTTTTTTGATCATTAAAGTAATACATGCCTTATATTTCACCAAAATGTTTACCAAAAAAGTAACTCATGCCCATTATAGAAAGTTTCGGAAATTCGCAAATAGGAAGGATGAGAAAAATCACTCCTGATTGTTCCCCCTTCCCCCTTCCCAAAAATAACAATCGCTAGTATTTGGGGATGTTTTCTTCCTTTACTTTTGCAGTTAAAGGCATAATAAATTAGACCCTTAGCATTCAGAGTTAATATTCTGATATCTGATAGCTGATATTCCCAAGCAGCCCTGGAAGTTCATGACATATATTAAATTATAATTTTGCTGAGGCACAAATTTGAATTGCTCATGTCATGCTGCAAAGCTCGATTTGCGAGTAAAACACTTAACTAGCAGGTGACCTAGCCACCTGTCCCAAGTTCCCCTTTCAGTAAGGCTTTGTTGTGCACTTTCAGTAATTTTTTTAAGGGTCTGAAAAACTACTTAAAAAGTTAGCTCTATTTTACTGTACTTTTGGAAGAAATGATATGCTGAAGTGTCTTCCATGGATGTCAAGGGTCAACTGGAGCTGTATTTAGACTTTCATAGCTCACATTTTTCAGGTGCTATAGTAACAGAAGCATGTCCCCAGGCAAGTAAAAACAGTGTGAATATTTTTCATGGGTGCATAGCATTTTATTATGGACCTTAGAAACATTTTCCTGTTGTTGGAAGTTGTTTCTTTTTCTTTTTTTTTTTTTAAGATTTATTTATTTATTTTAGAGAACACATGCGCACCCATGCACATACAAAGTGGGGGAGGGGCAGAGAGAGAGAGAGAGAGAGAGAGAGAGAGAGAGAGAAGCAGACTCCCCACCGAGCATGGAGCCCGATGCAGGGCTCAGTCTCGTGGCCCTGTGACCATGACCTAAGCTGAAATCAAGAGTTGGATGCTTAACCGACTGTGCCACCCAGGTGGCCCTGTTGGGAGTTTTCATTATTTGGGATTTTTTTTTCCACTGTAGTTGTAGCTATTAGCATCTTTGAACATAAAGCATTTTCTTCTTTTTGGAATATTTCCTTAAGAGGAGAATCTCAGAGGGGCCATTTTTTTAGGGCAGTGGACATAAACATTTAAAAAAATTTGCCAAACTGTTTTCCAGAAGAATTTGTACTGTTTTCTTAAAAGATGCCCTTTACTAGGAATGTACAGGAGTGCCTGGCTCACCATACTCTTGCCAGTACCATTTGTTGAATTTGTTGTTTATTTGACAAGTGAACAGTCTCATTGTTTTAATTGCATTTCTTTATGAGTAGTTGAATATTTGTCCATATATATAATTCCTTAAATTTTCCTTTTTGTAAATGGCCTAATATTTTTAATTGATGATACATTATTATTAAATGTTACAGAAATTTTTTTCTCCTCATACTTTCTACAGAACATTAGATCCATTAAAAAAAAAAAAAAGGGTGCCATAGTTCAGTAATATTGGGGTTGGGGAGAAGGAAGGTTGTGTTTCATTTTTGTCTCCTTAAGATTCATGTCCTAGTGGCTCTGAGAAGGTCCTGCCATGGAGAAACGTGTTATTCCATGCTTCCCATCTTGTTTGGCCCCAAACCCTTTTTATTCCATGACAAATATTAATATTCTGAGATACCAGTGTTTCCTAGAACATACTTGAGGAAATGCTGCTTTGGAGAAGAAGTGGAAAACGTGTATAATGGAGAAATCTTTCCTTCAAGTAAGATTTACTTACCAGCAATGTATTCCAGAGGCCACAATAATCGGAAGGAATAACTAATAGAAATGGCTCCCTAGGTCACTACACTCACTCTCAGAGGATGCTTAGGTATCTGGGAATTTTGTCATGAAGGAAGTGATTTATTCTTTGAAGTGATTTTTTCTTTGATGAATGAATTCAGAGGCCACCTTGCGTCTGTTCATCAGTTTATGTTCACAATTCACTTTAGTCAAACATTCAGGTTTTCACTCAAACTTGAAGGATATCTTTAGTAAATAGAATTGCATCACACGTAGGCTCTTAACAGTCTTAGAATTGGAGATTGGCTCACATATTTTTTTCTTCCGTATTAATGCCCCAGTCAAAACATAGTAGACTTTTAAAAACATGTCTTGTGGTACAGAAAAGGTTAGGTCTGTACAGCTATGCATAGGGGAGATAGGATTATTACCCCGTAAGATTGGTGCACCGGTCCTCTGGGCCATTGCCCCAGGAAGGACCCTGCCTCTTGGAGTGTTGAAGAGTTGCGATCAGTGATGTGTTTTAGTGGAGTCTGTTTCCCCTGTACCCAGTACTCTTTCTATTAATTCTTTTTCTGGTTAAAGGAATTATGACACAAATGATAGGAAATCTGTCTACAACTGCCTTACTTGTTGGCAGGGTGTGGGTCATCAGATTAGAACAGGAGGAAAGAGCTTTTATTAAAAAAACAGAATCCCCTCCCCAAGTCCAGAAGTCTTTGGGTATGGTAGGCTTCAGTTGGGGGGTGTGGGGGTTGGTAGTGACCATGACAGCTCAGAGTGGAGTGTTGGAGCCTAAGATACATGATGGGGGTGTCTGTCTGGGTCATGGATCCACCATGGTTATCAGACCATGGATGGGGCATTGAGGACATCCCTATGGAAGAACTGGCAGGGGTTGAAGAGGGCATCTGAGCTGGAGAGCAGCCTGGCTGAGGGTGTTGGAGCCTGAGGGACAAAGCGGTTGTTTATGTGCATGCGGTAGTATTGGCAATGGCTTGGCACCAGATATCAGAACTCTAGGAGGATCTAGAAGGATCCACAAGGGAAAGGGGGCTGCAGTGGTCCAGCACTGGGCTATTGGAGCCTGGGGTGGCGAAGGCATTCTTGTTGGGGAGGAGTGGACAGTAGCGGCCTAGCATTGGATATCCCTATTCAAGCAGGGCAAGGAGGGCTCCTGGGTGGATAGGGTCAGTCATAAAAGATTGGTTACATACAAATAAGTAAATATATTAAGAAAATAGGATTGATTCTTCATTTCTATAGAATTTAGTTACAAATATGAAAAGGAAGGAAACTAGAAGGATTCCTATGTTGGATTGGAATTAGAGCCATTAGTATGAACAAAATATGTGATACAGGATTCAGTAAAGATGCGTCTATTGTGGGTGTCTGCGTGCGTAGTATATTTTCTGGCTCTACACTAAAAGAGTCTGGGGTTAGCAGTACCCAGGTAGCAGTGAGCACACCTAGTAGGCAAATCGTGGTTTCTAAATAACATTTTCCACTAAAAGGAGCCAGGGCTCTCTGAAGAAATGTCTAATTCTAGGGACAGGGCAGGGAAAGTATAAAATGAGCCTGATATCTTTTTGTGCCAAAAAGTGTTCAAAGGAAGTGCTTAAAACATGATGGGGACATGTCAGAAAGACACAGAAGTGAACTTGAAGTGGTTGAGGGCTTCCCACTGGTCCAATCTGGGACAATTTGAGCATTAAAACAAATAACGATAGCAAAGGCTTATAACCATTGAATAAAACAGGAAACCATGTGTGCTTACCGATATAAATAAGTAAATAGATAAGTTAAAAGTTTGAGGAAGGGGATGTTTACATAAAGTATCACTCCACAAAATGCTTGCTAAAGACAAAGGGAGAATGAATACCTTCACAGTAGAGACTTCAGATGAATTAATCAAATGATCAAAGTGAACATCATGAGTAATGGAATGAATTGAAGTCTGAATCAATAGAAAACATCAGACAATGGAGAATTATTCCACAAAATGGCTGGTCTCACTGTAGGTGCCTACAAATCTGGGAAAGACTCGGGACCTGTTCCAGACTGATGAAGACCAGAGATTCATAACTAAAGGCAACATGTGATTCTGAGCTGGATTATTTTGCTATCCAAGGACATTATGGGCACAATTGATAAAACTTGAAGGGATCTGAGGATTTGTTGATAATGTTCTATCAGTGTTAATTTCCTGATTTTGATGATTAGTTGTGGTTGTACCGGAAAATGTCCTTTGTATTTATGGATGATGGAACATAATGTCAGTAACTCACTGTTAAGTAGTTAGGGAAATAGAAAATTGCTGTCCTATAATTATGTAAATTTGAGATTGTTTCAGAGCAAAATTAAACATGTGTGCACATGCACACACGTTCATTCCTCCGTGAGAAACTTGAATGATCAGAGTTCAGATTGAAGCAGGTTTTTAATCTGCACTCATCCTCTTTTTGCCTGTCCTTTAAATTAACGACCCAATACTTCTGTGAAGCAGTGGAGAGGTCTCTGGGCTCAAACACAGAAAACCTGCGTGTAGCTCCTGGCTGTGCAACTTACTAACTGGCTGATCTGAGTCCAGTTGTTTCAGCCTTCAGAGCCTCAGTTTTCAGTCTGTGAAGTGGGATAGTCCTGAGCATCAAACAGATAACAAATGGAAACACATGTAAGCGTAATACTTTTCTATTAGCACAGACAATTCCACAGGGTGGGAGAAATGGCTTTTGCATAATTCTGTAAGCAGGGTTCTTTTGAGCATTTTAAAAGTGAATCTGTTTTCAATCGAATAATTTGTACTGCTTTGTATTTCATTCTGTGGCTCAATTTCACTAATTAAAATGCACAGCCACCATACTATATTGCATGCTGCTGTATGTAGTTCATTTTAACTTTCCATAATTGGATGCTGCTGTGTGTATCGAGTGAACACTCAATAAAATTAATTGAGGGTAATGATGATGAAGACAAGATCTAGAGTGTCATCGTTATTTCTCCCAACCACCCCCGTCCTGTAAGCTAGAATTGTTTGCATTTAAAAGTTGTTGCTATGGAGTTGAGAGGATAGGTTTGCTGCAAGCTTATGGTATATGATCCATAAAAGGCGGTCATGGTAGGTGTCTCACTCAGAAAATGTCAAACTTGGTGTGGGAGGATCTATTTGGCTCTTATATTGAGCCATAAGCAGTGTCTTTTGTCCAACCCTACTTGAATATCAAGCCTATTTCTGTACTGGGGCCAGCCCCTCCTCAGCCCCCTTCATCATGAGGGCCTCCGGCTCACTGTGTGCCCAGACCTCCCTGCAGGCCTCTGACTAAGGGCTCAGCCTTGCTTTTGTTACTTAGGCCTTTTATTTCTTTCAGGAGAATCAGTGGAATGAGCTTCTTGAAACTCTGCACAAACTTCCCATTCCTGACCCAGGAGTGTCTGTTCATCTCAGCGTGGTAAGTGGGGGCAGAAAATTAGCGATCACTGAGAAACCATTTCATTATTAACAGTGAGGCGGAGTTAGCCGAACAAGATCGTCTTTTGTCATCTGCACCTTCCCCAGCGCTACCTCTGAATACTCTGAAACCTCTGGACTCAAGACAGGCCAGGGAGTTCAATTTCTTCCTTTCTCTGGGATTCCAATAAGGAATGGGTCCCAAATGTCCTCAGGCTCCTCTCTTCCTGGTTGTCATCCCATCACTAGCATCTCCTAGATGGCAGGTGCTGGGCTTGGAATGGCCCCTACCTGCCTCCTCAGCCCCCATCCTGGGGCTCCCTGCCTCATGCTTTGCCCCCCAGCACTGTTGTGCATGCCTCTTTGCCCATCCTGTCGCCCCTGAACCTTCAACACTGCCTCTCTCCTCTTTACCAAGCTGGCTTACATTCATCCTTCAGAACGCACCTTGGATTTTATTTCCAGAGAAATCCTCCCCTGGACCCCCTTCCCCAAGACTTAGTCAAGGTTTTCTTCTTTGCCCCAAGCATCTTGCACACGTCACAGTGCTTAGTCATACCACATCTGCTTTCCTATCTTGGCCACTGGGCTGTAAATCCCTCAAGGACAGGGATGGAGAGAGCCTAGCCTAGTTCCTAACCTACAGTAATAATTGTTTCTTTAAACTCTTTTAAATACCTGCTACGTGATGTATAGTGTGCTGGGTGGAAAACCCTCTGAACTGGGAAGTTTCAGTCCTAGCTGTAGTTTCGCCAGTGACCTGAGTGATCTTAATTAAAACCTTTGACCTTGTGGGCCTTGAGTTCCTCATTGATCGGATAAGGCATCAAAAGAGGCGTAGGTGATCTTTTTCATATTTCAGTTACTGGAATTCTCTAATTCTCTAGGTCAAGCCCTTGTCACCACCTTCATCAGAATTCTCAGATGGACACCCTTAGGCCAGCTCTTGATTATGCAGGGGCTGTTTTCCCTATGTTGTGAGAGCTGAATGTTTAAAAAGTTGTTGTTTTTTTTTTTAAGATTTAATTTCTTTTGAGAGAGAGAGAGTGCATGAGCACAGGGTGTGGGGGAGGGTCAGAGGGAGAGAGAATCTCAAGCAGACTCCATACTGAGCATGGAGCCTAGTGCAGGGCTTGATCTCAAGACCCTGAGATCAAGAGTCAGACGCTTAACTGACTGAGCCACCCAGGCTCCCCTGAATGTTTAAAAAGTTTTATTGGATGTGAGGGTGATCTGGCTGTGACATCTGTCACCCCATTGATCTGGCTGATCTGGCTGCCTAGACAGGTGTCCCCTTTCTCCCTCACCATCCATGTGCATCCCTCCTGAAGCTGTGTGCTCAAAGAGGACAACCTTCTCTGATAGAGGAGGACCGTTCTTCAGTCAAGGGTATATGAGTAGCTGTACTCCCCTGTTAGAACCTCCAAACAAGCTCTCAGGGTCTAGTTGTAGGAGAATGTAGGGTAGTCAGGCTTCCAAGACTCTAGACACAAGCAAATGAGGTGTTGTATGTGGCAGTCTGCCTTTTGATAGATAGATGGATAGTTAGATGGATGGATAGATAGATAAATAGATAGATAGATTTTTAAAATAATGGAAAGTTTTATCTTTCATCTTCTCCAGAAGTAGGTACAGTGTTGATATTTAGTGGTTAGTATCTTAGTATTTGCCCTCAAAAAGAAAATGAACATATCTTACAGGTTTTTTTTTTTTATGATGAGCAAATTGAAAGCAGTATTACTACCAGTAACTAATAATAGATCTTCTATTCATTAAATTCTTAATTTCTGCCAAGTGTGCATCCCTCGTGCTCAAAACAACTCTGCAAAACAGATAGTAGTGTTGTCATCCTATAGATGAGGCTTAGAGAGGAAAAAAGGTACTTGCTCACCCAAGGCTATGTGGTTACTAAGTGAGAAGTTCGGGTTTTTCAAACCCAGGGCTAACTTCCAAGCCTGTGTTCTTTCTACTAGGCCATGGGTGTTGAAAAAAAGGGAGCAAAGAAGGAACTTCTAGAGGTTTTTGCTCATTTTAATAGAGCACAGGAAGGAAAAGAATCTTAGAGAAATTCTCGTAGGGA
This sequence comes from Neomonachus schauinslandi, assembly GCF_002201575.2. NCBI lineage: Eukaryota > Metazoa > Chordata > Mammalia > Carnivora > Phocidae > Neomonachus > Neomonachus schauinslandi. The sequence goes on along the minus strand of NC_058415.1, from coordinate 82,438,404 downwards.
AGACTGCCTGGAAAAGATGAAGAAACAAGCTTTAAACCTGCCCAGGTCATTGCCAGATAGCTAAACAACCTTGCCTTTGTCTCTGTCCCTTTTCCTAAATCAGCTTGATCTCTCTGCTTCAGTCTGTAATGACATCCGACAGGTAAGCTGTGGAGTAGCCTGGCTGGGTCACCAGCTGCTGGGGAGGCAGGGCCACTCCTTCCCCTGAGTGGCTGCCAGGCCTCAAGGACAAGCCATCCCAGGGGCAGGAGGAGAAACTGTTGGGGGGAGGAGGTGCAGCTGTTTCGTGCCAGTGGTTCCTAGGAATGTTTCTGACCTCCTCTGGTCCCAGCATTTCATGGGTGATGGAGCAAGACGGAATCTCAAAGGACAGCCTGGGGATGACTTGGTTTTGGAATTGTGATGCCTCACTATTTACAACCCACTGCATCTGTAAAGGCAGATATATGTTTCTTTCCTGTTCATGAGGGATTCTCTCCATGTTGCATTTCTGATTTTGAAGGGTGAATCTCATCTAGTTTATAAAGCCTGAAATGTGGAAAAATGACAGTCCTTGACTTTGTGTCTTCAGAACAGAATACTTCTGTGTGTCTGATACAGGTGATTGAGAAAAATAGAAATGTAAACTAGCAGTCGAGCAATAATAATAATTTTCTATTAAAATATCGTTCGTGGAATGCTAGGCACTTCTCATCTGTAACATTTATTCTTCCTAACAGTTTTGAAGTAGATATTTACAATTCCCATATACAGGTTCACAACTGAGGTTCTGAGCTGTTAAGTGAGGTTGCCTGAGATCACATAGCTAGGAAGTGGTGACTCTGTGGCCCTTGAGTTTTCTTCCTCACTGTGCAGGCAATTACGTTGTCACTCTATCACCCGTGGATGTCCATTACCAAACATTTCCTGGGACCCCCTTCTATAGCCATTTCATATAGAAGTTGGTATCTCGTGGCATCACATTTAACCTTGTATTTTACTTTTGCTATTTTAATCATTGTTAAGTTGAATCAATTGTTAACTAGTTTTCATGCTACAGAATCTCTACTGTTAATACTTCATGGGTAATATTTTGGCACAGACACACGGTTTTTGGAATGATGCTTTGTGGAGGGTTTTGTTTTGTTTTTTAAGTGGTCTTTTCATAATGTTTTTTGTTTTTACTTTTTAGTTTATTTCAGTTCAAGTGGCTTTAGCTATAATTTGTTCATAAGAAGTGTAGGTATCGCAAGCTGTTTTAGTGGGAAGAGCATAGGATTCTTGCAGACCTGGTTTCAGTTTCTATCACCTGCTAGCTTTGCGACCTTAGAGCCCTAAGCCTCAATTTACCCATTTGTAATATGGAGATAATATGTATCTTAAAATTAGGGAAATTAAAGATAATACTGATACAAATACCTGGCATCAAGCCTTCCATGTAGCAGGTCGATATCTGTTGAATAGTAGGCAAGTAGCTCATACTATTACTGTTGTTATTGTCATTACTGCAGTTGTCCCCCAGCTTTTCATTTCAAGAAGTCTGTACAACTCATTCTTCTTGAGACCTACTTATTTTGCAATTATCTAAGCATGGAGGGGAGGGACTTCCTGAAATGTCACTTGGGGGTCCAGGTTTGAACTTAGGCCATGGCTAAGCTGACCTTCTCTGCTGTGACCTTTCCTGCCCTTTGCACAATCCCATCTTTAATTGGCCAGCACCAGAGTCTCCATTCCTGCTTGCCATTGTCCTCTGAGTCTTTAGTAGTTCAGAGGAGGTGTCATCAGTCCAGCCTGTTGTCATTTAACTCAGGGACATGTGCTCGTTACATACATCGGGATGCCTCCTTGAAAGTTCTTTGAACAGGTCAGGTTTTCAGCTCCATTGAGTCTCCCACTCCCTTCACTGGAGATTACACTAGAAGTCAGGAGGCTTCTTTGCAGAGCATGCTTAGGGGACAGAATTCTCACTCTTAGCCATCTGTAATGGTCTCAGTGCAGCAGTCCTTCAGTTGGAGCTGTTCCTTAACATCACTTGGGCCTTTGGGGCAGATTTTGCCCGCAGCTTGTATATGGATATAATCTCAGATGCTAAAATGAAATGGCAGGTTTGGTTGGTAAGGCTATTGCCAAGTGAACCTAGTGATACTTGGTCCCTCAAGTCCGCTTGCCTCATTGAACAATAAATTATGAAGCCTGCAGCTTTCATGTGTTCAGAAATGTGCAAACATTGTAGGGAAATTTAGCCTTTAACCTCTTTGAGCTGTTCATTTATATCTCTGAAAGAAGTTCATCTCTCATAGAAAAGAATTCTGTCTACCAAACTGGTGACTTAATGTGTCTGGCTGTAATCCAGCATTATCCAAAGAAAATACTCTATAGTCATTTCCTGTGAGTGAACCTCTGTTTCCTCATCTGAGTGAGGAACTACCTTCAGATCATTTACCTGATTTCTGAATAATGTGCTTGTTGCATATTTTTGCAAAAGTAAATAGCTTTTGCTTTTCTTTTCCAGCATTCTTATTTTACTGTGCCTGATACTAGAGAACTTCCCAGCATACCCGAGAATGTGAGTACTTGTGGGGGGGGGGGAGATTAAATTTTTATTCTTCTTTATCTTTTATTTACATTTAAAAGGAATAAAAGGATATATTTTCCCATTATAAAAATAATGCATTACAAAAAAGCAAAAACAAATAGAATATTTGAAAAGCAGAAAAAGTATAAAGAGGGATCATTACTTATACTTCTCAAAGATAATCACCTATTAACATGTTGATGTCTCATTTTAGTCTTTTTAGAATGTATTTTTTTTACATAGTTAAAATCACTGATCACATATGCATTTTTCCATCTCATTCATAGAATCCTATTTGTTAGCTGTGTAATATTCCATTTGCTTTGTAATTTACTTAGCTCTCCCTTCACTGTTGTGCATTTAGGTGGTTTTTAGTTTTTGCTGTTGTAAATAAAATGTTTCTATAGAAAGAACTTTTCTATAAAGATTTCTTTATTAGGATAGATTTACTTAAGTAGAATTATACTACATTTCTATATCCACTTCTAAGAGTGTAAAAGAAAGTATTTGTGGGTATTAGTGTGAAGACCGCCCCCCCCACATCTCTTAAAGATTTAAGGGTAGTGAACATGAGTCTGAGGGAGCAGAGGTTAATGTTTGCCCTCTGAACAAGCTGAATTGTGTATCTAGCCTTTAGACACATTTTCAAAATGTTTTACTCAGATTATAAGTAGTACTATGTAGAATTAAATATAGATTCACCACTGTGTAGGCACTTGATTACTTTTTTAAAATTGTGGCAAAATATATATATATAATGAATTTACCATTTTAACTATCTTTAAATGTACATTTCATTGGTGAACTATATTCACATTGTTGTGCAGTCATCATCAGCAGGACTTTTTCATCTTTCCCAACTGAAACTCTGTACCCATTAAAAAACAACTCCCCATTTACGCCCTCCTCCCATCCCTTGGCAACCACTATTCTTTCAGAGTCTCTCTTTATGAATTTGATTAGTTACCTAATATAAGTAGAACCATACAATATTTGTCCTTTTGTGTCTTGCTTATTTAATTTAGCATCATGCCTTTGTGGTTTATCCATGTTATAACATGTCTCAGCATTTCCTTCCTTTTTAAGACGGAATAATATTCCATTGTATGTATATACATACTCCATTTTGCTCCTCCACTGATGGACATATGAGTTTTCTACATTTTGGCTATTGTGAATAATGCTGCTATGCACATTGGTGTACAAACATCTGTTCAGGTCCCTGCTTTTAATTATTTTAGGTATATACCTGGTTATTTTTTTAAAGTACTGGAGTAAGTGGTGTATTTCTTTGTAATCATTACAGACTCACAGAAAGGAAATTCTTTTACATGTTGTCTATAGAGCTCACAAATTATAAATGTTGATCAAGTAATCATGTGTTCTTAATGAAGTTAGACTATAAGTTGTTAAATAACTATCTTAGTTGGGATTGTCAAATATATCCATAATGTTTATGATGAGGCTCTGGTGGAAAATACTGCTTCCTTTTTGTTTACATTAAGTAATAAAAACTTTGGAGCATAGACCCCATTTCAGCAACAATAGCTAATGTTACTATGTACTGCTGCTTGTCAGATGATGGATTCAGTAGGTACCTGCATTTTCTCATTGACCTCTTTTGACAAACTTAGGTGCAACTATTGTAATTACTATTTTATATCTAGAAACAGGCCCTGAGAATTTAAGTAACATATTCAAGGTCCTGCAGCAAAGAAGTGGTAGAATTAGAATTCAGACATTGGTCTTTCTGGTTTTAGAGACTGAGCTCTCACATACTATGCTATACTTTGAGCCCATTATTTTGCCCTTCATCTCCAAAAAAAATTCCATGGAAATGACAAAAGAATAATAAAATTAAGGAGAAGAATGTTCTTATAATTCCAGAAGCAGCTGCCATGAGCCAGAAAATATGAGGAATTTCTACAACATAAAGGAGATGATTACCAATACTTAGCAGTCAATAAGGAGTAGATAATGGAGGAACCCAGATCCAGTGGGAGAGCAGAAGTAGGGGCATACCATGGACAAATAGCAAAAGTATTTGTGGGTATTAGTGTGAAGACCGCCCCCCCACACCTCTTAAAGATTTAAGGGTTTTGTTGAAGGATTATTTGCAAATGCCATGGAACAATTATAAAAATTGGCTATGTACCAGATCACTGAAAATTCTAAAATAGAAAAAAAAGTCTTACAGGCCATTCTTTTCATGGCAATGAAATAAGACTAGAAATTAATGATAAAGGTTTTAAAAATATTTGTCTACTTGAAATAGTGGTTGGTGTCAAAGGGGATAAAACACTGAAATTGTGTATTGTTTAGACATTAATGACAACGAGAACACTAAACAACAAAAACCTAAGGGATTCAGCCAAAACTACACTCAGGGGGAAACTGATAGCTTCTAAGGCTTTTATTATAAATAAGGAACTGAGAAAATAATGAACTTGACTTTCAGTTCAAGAAGCTGGAAAATGAGGGGTGCCTGGGTGGCTCATTTGGTTAAGCATCTGACTCTTGATTTCAGCTCAGGTCGTGATCTCAGGGTCATGGGATTGAGCCCCGTTTCAGGCTTCAAGCTCAGTGCGGAGTCTGCTTGGAATCCTCCCTCTCCCTCTCCTTCTGCCCCTTCCCCCACTTGTATGTGCTCTGTCTCTAAATAAATAAATAAAATCTTTAAAAAAAAAAGGAAAATTAGGGGTGCCTGGGTGGCTCAGTCGTTAAGCGTCTGCCTTCGGCTCAGGTCATGATTCCAGGGTCCTGGGATCGAGCCCCACATCAGGCTCCCTGCTCGGCAGAAAGCCTGCTTCTCCTTCTCCCACTCCCCCTGCTTGTGTTCCCTCTCTCGCTGTGTCTCTGTCAAATAAATAAATAAAATCTTTAAAAAAAAAAAATTAATGGCAATCAAAAAGCCAAAACTAGAAGCATTTAATTAGTTTTAATTAGAAAATATTGTTAAAGTAGAATTGAAAAATAAGACCTTTTTAAAACTGAATTTTTGAAAAGAGTAATAATCGTAAAATTATGCAATAAATTTGATAGAGATAAGATAAAATTTTCCAGAAAAATATAAATGATTGAAGTCAACCTAAGAAATAGGAAATATAAATATAGAACCATAACTTGAAAAGATTAATTAAAGCTTTTTTGGCCATCTCTTTACCTTGCTGCTACAAGTATGTGAGGTTTTAGGTGGTTATATAGGCATGTTAAGGAATGGCTTATTATGTAAACTGTTCCAAATTATAGGAAAGGTATGTATGTATATGTATTAAACAAAAAAAAAGAAAAATTGCTTGTAATCCCGTATCTCAGAGAAAGTCACATTCCAAGTTTTTCTTTCCCCTTTATGATAGTAGCAGTTTCTACACTATGCTGCCTGGAGCCCCGAGGTTGCTTTAGGACCCCTGGACAGCCTGGGGGAGATGGATGACTGGCTGACCAGAGCACAAGGTCCCTGCTCCTGCTTTATTCATTGCAGGTTCATTCCTGTCTGCTTAAATTGGGAATTAGGTAATATTTTGTTTGAGATAAAGGAGTCCTTTTGATAAAAAAAAAAAAATTTTAGAAGCTACATTTTAAAAAACACAATGGAGATGATACCAAATACATACCTTTCTATCAGCGCTTTTTTTATGACAATGTATTATGAATGTTTCAAATATCTTTGTTGTACAAAACATTAAATAAAAAGTACATATAGAAAAAAGTGAATTACCGTCGTCCCTCCCCCACCCCAGTCCCATTCTCCCTCCAGTTTGCGTGTCCTTCCAGACCTTTCAGACCTTTCTCTGTGTATTTACTGTATCATATGTGTGAGTACCTGTGTATGTTGTAGACATTTCTTTAGACATAAATATGATACTATCATATTGTTTTGCAACTCACTTTTTAAAATGTATTCTCAAACCTGTTCATATTGATTTACTTCATCCTTTTTTAATGATTTTTTAATTTAATGGTATTACTATTCTTATGAAAGTAATACATATTAATGGCTTAAAAAATCATATAGTACCACATAATTGTTGATGGAAATTTCAGATTCTCCTTACTTTCCACTTCCCAGAGGCAGCTACTTTCAAGATTTTAGCAGTTGCAGTATTTCTCTCTATGTTTTAAACTAATATGCACGTATCGCTATATCTTAATTTTTCTTTTCAGATATCACCTATTGATTTTCCTGTGGAAGTTGAGAGTTTAGATCTTTTACCACCTCTGAGCCTCTCTCCCCCGTAGAAGATAACTTCTTCTCACTCACATGTTTTCCCTCCCCCATTTTTCCTCTATCCTCAGAAAATTTTTAAAATTTTTAAATTGTTTACAATTCAGTGAGCATGTGGGATGAGATGATCAATTATGATTGCATTTTCTTTCTTGTATAACTTTTTGTCAAATAGGAGTTCCTGGATTTCACATCTTCTTGTTTATTCCCTTATTCTGGTGAAACATTCTCCAGTAGTTTCCTAAGAAAGTATTGTGTTGCAGGGCTCCTAGGGGCTCAGTCCTTAAGCGTCTGCCTTCGGCTCAGGTCATGATCCCAGGGTTCTGGGATCGAGCCCCGCATTGGGCTCCCTGCTCCACGGGAAGCCTGTTTCTCCCTCTCCCACTCCCCCTGCTTGTGTTCCCTCTCTCGCTGTCTCTCTCTCTGTCAAATAAATAAATAAATAAATTTTTAAAAAAAAAATTGTGTTGGAGGCAACATGGTCGGACCTTGCATCACTGAAAATGACTGTTCTACTCTGGGTAGGATTGGAAATTGCCTTCAGAATTTTGAAGACATAGCTCTGTTGACTTCTAGTTTTCCTGTTGAAACTTGGAAGTTGTAAGCCATTCTGATTCTTGATTTATTTTTTAGGATCCTTTATTTGTCTTTGGTATTCTGAAATTGTCCTTTTCATCTGCTGTGCTGGCCACTTGGTGCTCATTCAGTCTAGAAACTCATGTCCTTTATAGCCAGGAAATGGTGTCACATTATTTCTTTGAAAAGATGCTTCTCTATTTTTCTCCTTTCTCTGGGGCCTCGGTGGTAGGATCCTGTGTTGATCCAGTAATTTCCTTTTCTATTTTCCATCTCCCTCTTTCAGTTTTCTTTCTACTTTCTTTAACAAATCATTTCACCCTTTTGAATTTCTTCTGCTATCATTGTTTATGTATCTAAGAGCTTTTTGGTGTTGTTCAATATATTATTCATTGTTTAATGGCATCTTGTTTCATGAGTGCAGTATGTTTTCTCATCCCTTTGAGACTCGTTCATAGGTCTAAAAATTTGTTCTTTCTGCATGTTTTCTTCCTCCATGTTTTCTCTCTCCTGTTTGTTTCACTCTGTATCTTTGATGGTAGAGGATTTCCTCAAGTGCCTGTCCAGCCCTATTTAAGACAGAGGCACTAAAAAGCTAAGTGGAAGCTCTGTGTTCATGAATGGGGCTTGTTACCTGGTGGCCTTTACTGGAGATGATGGATCAGAAAGGCCTGGTTACTTAGGGGCTGTATGTGGGGAGCTTTCGAATGTCAGTATCAGAATCTTGTCTTTGGAACTAGTGAGGGTTTTTTTTTTTGTCTTGTTTTTTTGTTTTGTTTTTGCCAGTGAGCATAAGCTTCATTTATTATCATTCTGGAAGCTGAATGAGGGTGGTGAGTTATGGGATATCAACATTTAGCATGTATTCTTTAAGCCCCCCTCCCATTTTTTACTTAATGCTTTATCCCCTGTCCTTAGCTATACCTGGTGTCCCCATGCCTTCTGGTTCAGTTCCTCTAGAAAGTAAACACTTCTTTTGCTGGAGGAGTTTCAGAAGGCTGGTTGACTAGCAGAGTGAGCTGGGAGAGAAGAATCTTATTTTTATTGGCACCTTTCCCCCAGCCTTCAAAGCTTCTGGGTGTCTCCATTTCCTGAACCTTTTTGGAGTTCTGTGGTATGAGTTGGGCTCAAGCGTGTGTCCTATCCCTCTGTCCCAGCTTTCGTGTTCTGCCCTTTGTGGACTGCCAAGTCATCCTCCTTTAGTTTTTCAACCTCAGTTGGCACTGTTGACATGTTGGGCCAGATCATTCTTTGTCATGTGGGACTGTCTTGTACACTGTGGGATGTTAGCAACATTCCTGGGATCTACTCACTATATGATGGTGGCACATCCCCTTCCAGCTATGACAACCCAGAATGTCTCCAGACATTGCCACATTGTCTCCTGAGGGTGCATGACCCAGGTTGAGAACCATTTCTTTAGTAACTTCTGCTTTCTGGCTTCTAAAAATTTGACATCTCTCTTCCAGTAATGTCTTTTCTCCTGTTCTTTGGGGTTTATGTCTTTTAAAAGTCTTTCACTGTGACTTTCCCTGGGGGGTTGTTGGGGAGGGATGGTATCAGAGAGAAAAGACAAAATATTTGTGTTTAATCTACCATATTTTACTAGATATCACTACAGTGTTTTAACTATGCCACTCCTACTAATAGACATTTAGATTGCTTCTAATGTTTTGCTATTATAAATAATGTTACAACAATTATTGCCTAGGTTAGGTTCATCATTTTAATTTTTTTTTAACTTGAAGGACCGAGAGTTCCTTAAGAACTTAAAATGAGGTCCTGAAAGTTCTGATAATTTCTTAATTTTCAAAACTGCCATAACAGAGGTTAGAAATAGTTGGCGGCGGGGGTGGGGGGTGGGGGACTGTCTTCTTCATAGCCCCAGCTCCAATTCCTGTCTGCACTGCCCCCACCATTTAAAAAAAAATTTGCATTCCCTCTGCTGGTTTTGCCACTAATGAACCAATTCCCTGTGTATGACCCATTGTCCCCTAAATCCTCCTTTGCAAATCAGTAAAAGGCTGGCCTTGTTTGTTTCTAAGCGGGAATAATAAAAACAATCTGCCAGACTCCTAACGTACATGGTTCCATTTAAATCCTTACAGCTCCTCTGTGAGAGATAGACGTGAGCCCCATTTTATATATAGGGACCCAGGGCTCACAGACCTGAGGTTACCAGCCCAAGGTCTGCACCTAAGTGGGGTGTAGTGACTCAGGTTGGGAAGGAACCAAAGCATTTTGTTTTCATTATACCCGCCTGCCTCCCTGCAGTTGACTTTTGATATTCATGAGGAAAGAGGAAAAAATTATTTTTCACATCTCAAATATGAAGTGAAGCAGGAAAGCTTTTCCTCCAAGGAGAATCTGAACTTTTGTAGGACCAATTTGTGTGATTTTTGACATAGAATCAGGATTGAGCTCTAGCCATGTTGAAATTTGCATTTTAATCTCTTGGTGATTTTCAAGGATTAATTTAAAATGACTAAATTGCTGCATTGCAGATTGAAACAAGCAATAACCATGGGGTTGTTAATATGATAGAGTCTGCTGTAGTGGAAAGAACATGAGTTTTGGAGACAGCCAGACACCGGGCTCTACCACTCGGGGATCTTGGACTACTTACTTATATTCTCTGAGCCTCAGTGTCCTTATGTAATAAAGAAAACTGGGAGGAACAAATGAAGAATTAAATGCAAAGTTCAAATAAATAAATAAATAAATAAATGCAAAGTTCCGAGGTCAGTGCTTGGTGCAAGAAAGATGCTGCTTTTGATGGTCCTTTTCTTTCCCTTCTTCTCTTGGCTTTCCTACAATTCTAGTCTTAACCTCTTTTGAGGTCTGAGTTGTGGCTCAGGGCTAGGGCACATTACTTCTTGGAGCTTATCTTTTCTGGGTTTTTGCTAACATTCTTGGTTGTGAAGATCAGTATTTGTCCTTTCATGGAGTGTATATTTGACCACACAAGTCTCTTAGCAGGAGCCACTGACACCAGAATTTCTGAAGCTTAGAAATGGTAGAGGGAATGGAGTCCAGGACTCCGGTACCTGTCATATGGGAGGTTCTGTAAACATTTATTGATTATCTCCTCTAAGAGACATGTTAAACTTAAAAGAATAAGCAAAGAGAAGGGTAAAAGGACTTTGGCACATGGAACTTCATTCTGTCACCAGAGGATCAGGTTGTTCTGGACAGCTTCGGAGAATGGTTAATGTAAGAAAGAGAGAAAGGAGCTAGTGTAGATTCAACACCTGCCATGGATCAGATCAGGCACTATTTATCATGGAATCTTCACAGCAGGCTTACGAAGTGGTTGTTATCCCTGCTCTGAAGAGGAAATGAAGCCCAGAGACCTGAAGTAACTTGCCCCTAGTCATGTAGCCAGTAAATGCGAAAACCGGGAGTCACACTCAGGTCAGTCTGATCCCAGCACTGAGATGCTGCTGGGTCCTGGGCCTCAGGCTCTATGGCTCCCCCACACCCTTCTAAGATATTGCTCATCGTCAGTTTAAGTTCTGTAATTAATTTTGTGAACTTGTTTAATGTCATTTCTCCTTCCATAATGAGAGGGATTAGTATTTTTTCATCACTGCATCTCTATAATTAGCACTCTGTAAATACCCAGAACATAGTAGATTGTCAGTATATATTTATGGAATGACTGAATGATTGGCTGAATGAATGAATGAATGAGCAATGCAGCCACCCCCAAGAAAAGGGAAAATAACAATTCTTTTCAGTTGGCTTTTAAGCCAGTATGTCTGCAAGACGTTAATAAAAAGCAAATGTAGAAAATTCTTTCCACTTTCAGATGGCTGTTGAAGTTAATTCTCATTATTTTTACAATTTTTGTGTAGAAATATTTTCTTCCTTTTCACTGAAAAACTGTCACTATGTAATTATTCATCAGAGTTATCTCAAGATAATATATGTAGGAGTGAATTTTATACAGGCAATAGTTAAATGAGCATAAATCTTTATAAATTTTAAACAGTTGACCTGCATTAAAAAGAAGTTACAGATCAGGAACAGATATGTAGTAATAATTACATTGTAAACTGGTTGTAGAAGGGATTCTTTTATTAGCAGCTAGGTTTTGAAGTTTACTTTTGATTAATGGATAATCATATAGACCTTCATTTGGAATATTAAACAAACCTGTCTTAATTATCTGGTCGGTGTCATACCAAGTGGTTAATGATGCGCGGAAAGCATTTAGAATGGACAGTTACATATAACATTGCCCAGACTTCCACTTTGTCAAAAGATGTACCGTGATATAGAAAAGATTTATGAACTCATCGTGACTTTCAAAAATAAACAAAGTTGAGGTGGTAGTAGAAGACCTATTATCAAGTACTGAGATTGTAGAGAATTCCATTGTTGCTCTTAAGAGTTGTCAGGTAATTGTTTATTATAATGGTTTTTCCATTCACACGGAGGGATAAAATTTGACCTCCGGGTAAACCCTGCCTTCTTTCCTATAATATGCTTCTCTGATGTGATAGCTTAAGTGAGTTTGTGGAATTCTTTCTCAGACAGATTATTTTAGAATGCAAATTTATAATTCCCTTTTAAGAATCCCACACAACTAAAGTAACCTAAATTCTTAAAAAAAAAAAAATCAATTGAGGATTTTAAAGGTTTACATTATGGTAAAATAATCTAAGCAGGAGTTATTTCAGGAAATAAGACCCATTGGCAAAACCAAGCCTCTTGCCTAGAAGCCTCCTCCAGACACAGTACAGTAAGTCTTTATCATCTGTACTGTGTATGAAGCTGAAAGTCACAAAGACTAATAAAATGACAGACCGTGGGGCGGACTAGCATCTGTTTCGAAGGCTCCAAGGAGTACCCAGCTTAGAGTCGGTTCTTTGGTTTGGGGATTATCTCATTTCCCTAAGGTATTGAACCTAAGACGCTTTTTCTCTAAGCCTCACTATGTCCCCTCCCATCCTTGGCCCATCTCCCCCACCCCCCACCTGCTTCCTCACCCCGGGCGTGGATCACAGTGAGCCCGAAGTCCCCAGCCACCTGGATTGGCACGGGAGCCAGCAGGGACAGCTAGAAGCGAGCAGCCATTATGGGGCTTCTCCTGGGGGAAATGAGGCTTGCCAGGTGCCTTCCCTTCCTCTTTGTCTGGATTTAGAGCCATAGAGGGTTAGAGCTGGACGGGACCTTCACCGTCATCTCTTTGCAGAGATGAGAAACAGGAGCCTGGAGAAGCTAAGGAGCTTGTGTAGCACACACCTCTTCCAAAACTCAATTTCCAGGCTGTTCTGACCCAGTTGACTAGAGACCTTCCTTGGACCTGAGCCCTTTCCAGCCCTGAGTAGTGGTCAGCTTCATATTCCTGCTACCCAGCCCTACAGAGTGAGCCCGTTATGAATGCTAGGTGGATAGGAGAATGCTCATGGGCACATAATTGATATGTAACTGAAAGAATGCTTGAGTTCTATGAATAGAAACGGAATGTCCTTAAGCCTAAAAACGTCCTGGCACTGAGAAAACTGAACCCTTCTGAGCATGGACACTGGAAATAGTCCCTCGAAGCAAGATTTTCCTTCCCAGTAGGTGAGTCACACAGAGAGGTAATTGTCAGGGAATGAAGGGGGTGGTGATTTAGACTTAGCCGTGGTGGCATTATAGTCTAGGACACTGGGCCCAAGACTAGGTGAGCAGCAACACCATGCTTGATAGGATTGATGGTTCTTTAGAAGGAGGGCTGATTCCCTCATTAAATGAGTAGACTCCTTTTAAGAAAACTGGGCACGTGGATAAGTGTGGTGCTCAGTAACTTGGAAGCCTGGGTGTTGTCTGCAATTCTCTCCACCGGCCCCCCCCGCCCCCCCCGCCTCTTCTCAGGTCTGATTCATTATCAGGTCCTGTGATTTCACTTTACAGAGATCTGTCACATCCATATTCAAAGCTTTCATCTCCGTAGTTTATTTGTTGTAATCATTCTTTGCTGGAATATGGCGGTAGCCTATTAATTGATTGTCCTGCCTCCCACTTGCCCTCTCCTGGACATCCTCCATAGGATCTCTAGGAAGATCCTTCTGAAACACATATGTAACTGTATCATGATCCTTCAGCAGCTCCCTCTTACCCGTGGGGAAAGTCTAAGCTCCCACAGAATCTGAACCCAGCTCCCCTGCCCCAGCATGTCCCCTGCCGTGTGTCCTCCTCTTCACTCTACTGACCTGCTGGAGCTCCTCTCTCCTCCCTGCTTCTGTCTCTGCATGGAATACGCTTCTCCCCCTGTCCATTGAGTGAAGCCCTCTTGGGAGACCCAGACCAGCTGTCTTCTCCTCTGTCAAGCCTTCCCCAGCCTTGCCCCTGTGTATCCATCCAGCAAAGTTAAATCTGCCCTTCTCAGGCAGCCCTGGAGTGTGTGTAGCCTGGACCATGGTACTTTGCACACCATACTGATGCCATTCCCATTCCCAGGCTATACTCCTGGAAAATGGGGATCATCTTTACTTAATCTCTGCAGGTCCAGCTCCCAGGATGGTACTAAACACATAGTAGGAGTTAAATAAGTGTTTGTTGATTGGCTGATTACAGGAGACAGAAATGGGAGGTTGAAGACTTGGTCCCACTGAAGCAAAGTGCTAGGAGAGTAGTATACCTTGTGTCCCTTAGAAATATAAGCTCATAGTATGTTCTGGCTGCAATCTTGACCTAGGACAGTGTGCCATGGAGCTCCCTCTGCTCCTTATTCCCTATTCCCTATACTCTTGTCTTACCCATAAGACCTATGACTTACGTGGCTGTGAAATGAAGACCTGCTTCTGTATGCAGCCCCCTCCCCATTACCTGATGAACAAACCACCTATTTCTTTACACATTTATTTTTTTAGAGAGAGGGTGTGCATGGGGTGGGGAGGGGAGGAGCAGAGGCAGAGGGAGAGGCGGGGAGGGGGAGGGAAAATACCAAGCAGGCTGTGTGCCCAGCATGGAGCCAGACACGGGGCTTGATCCCACGCTCCTGAGATCATGACCTGAGCCGGAATCAAGAGTTGGATGCCCAACCGACTGAGCCACCCAGGTGCCCCTTCTTTACGTTTAATAAATGTAGCCACAAATACCTTTAACAGCCTCCCCAACCCCCAGCTATTTTACATGAGTTTTTGAGTTGCCAGGGTCCATTCTTTTTCCGTGAACCCTTCACCATTACTATGTATTTGATCACTTATCCAACCTAGACCCAAGTTTTCTGATATCAAATGCTGTGTTCTTCCTAATATACCACGGTGTCTTTCAGGCTGGTGTATTTCTCTTAGGCTACACTGCTCAAACTCCAGCTAAGGAGCTGAGGTCTTCAGTCATTGCTTTCTTTACTTACTGATTCATTCTTTTATCAAACTGCTAGATGTTGGGATATGTCATTGCCCAGAGGGACCTCAGTCTAGGAACAAAAACATACTTGTAACCAAGTGGTTATAAGATAGAGACAAATAACCATGCCAGCACAAAGTGTAGGAGCTTGACAAATGTGGAATCGAGGAAGCCTTTTAGGAGGAGGTAACATTTCACCTGGGTCTTGAAAAGTGAGTGAGTGTCCTCAAGGAAGAGAAGAGCATTCTAGGAGGAGGAAACAACAGAAGTAAAGGCCTGAGGGTATGAAAAGGTATGACAGGTTTGAGAAATTGAGGGTTGGTAGCTTAAGCCACTGGATGCTTTAAGGCACAGGGAGGAGACCCTTCTTGCCAAGGGGTTTTCTTCAGAGACGAAGTTTGGTGGAAACTGTAAATGCTCCCTACAGCTGCTCCCAAGGCCTGCTCTGCCCCGCAGGTGCTCCCACGGCTGAACGAAGTTCCCAGGGCTGTTGCCACTCCCACCCACTCCCACCCGCCTAGGCGGGTGGCATCCCAGAAGGAAAGAGGCAGGGGAGGAAGCAGATAAGAAAGACAGCTTCTGTTTAGACACAAATATCTTGGTAATCAGCACAGATGGGATGAGAAATACCAAAAAAAGTACATGACAGTTTAGAGAGAATTTGGCTAAATGTTACATATTTTTAACATACCTGTATAGAGTTTTTGGAACAAGCACCTGAATCTCTCAGAAACTGATTGGGCTTGGGGGTTATGCCTCAACCAAGTGGTGTTTTGATTTCAGAAATGTTTCCTTCCCCATCCACAAAAGTATCCTTATGATTTTTTTTTTTCTCCCACCAAAATAAGGTGCAGGATTTGTCTCTGACGCCGTGTCTCCTTATTTGGACGGCAAGCTGTGTAACATATTTCTACCCAGCGTGAAGCTTCTTGGCAGACTCTTGAGGCCACGTTTTGGTGGCTTCAGAGTTATCTTTGGATCTGTCAAAAGTGCTAATGGGCTTTCTGGCCTTCTTTAAGCTCCTCATTTCTATTTTCTTTTTACTTGCATCCTCTCCTAAAAGAAAAATTGATGTAATTCATCAGCAGTTAAGCATTTTACTGAAATGCTCAGCTGAGGGCCTTGTATTTTTGTTTGCGAGAATAGTTCTGCCATGTCACGGTCTTCAGAGCGAACCCCACCCTGACATCATTAGCTCAGCACTCCTCAGTCCACTGGGCAAGAGACCCACTTGTTGACTAATTGAGACTGCCTTGCTTGTTTGTTTTTTGTTTTTCAAGTTTGTTAGGAGGCAAGTTGTGTGGTGGTTAGAGCAAGGGCTTCAGATTCAGGAGACTTGGTTTTGAAACTGGGCTCTGCCCTTTCTAGCTGGGTGACCTTTGGAGCCTACTTACCCTTCCTGGGCCTCAGTTTCTTCATCTATAAAATGGAGATGATGATGCCTTTTTCAGGGTTGTTGAGAAGATTGGAGAGAACACAGGTAGAGTACCTATTGTCGAACACAGAAGGATTACTCAATAAATGAGATAACAGTTCTTAACAGCAACACTTTTTCTCTTTCAGTAGGTGTACTTCGATCCTGCTTTGTTCCAATGCTATGCTTCCTTTCCTGAATACAAGTTTTACCTACTATTTGTACCGATATTAACAAAGAGCACAGGTTTAGAGACAAATTCACCCGAGACTGATGATCCACATAGTGTATAACCTTGGTCCTATTACTTTATTTTCTCTGTTGTCTGTTTTCCTATCTGTAGAGATGATATTGTCTGTTCAAGGAGTGGTTTCAAGATTAAGTGAAATAATGTATGTAAAGCTTTGTATATTATAGATGTTTAAAAATACTTAAGTGGGACAATGTAAGGGAAAGTGTATGGGCTCTGGAGTTGGATCTGAGTCCAAATTCTGACTCTACCAGTTACTGAATCTCTCCCAGACTTACTTTATCTGGATACTGGGGGGAAAATGCCTCCTTGGAGTTTTGTGAGAACTGCGTAAGATTACATATACGAAGTACCTGATATGGTACCTGGTACTTGGTAGGTAGTCAGTATATGGGGCTATTAATTCACTCACTATTTATAAAGGTCGATGGTTAACCTGGTATTCCAATCAAAGAACAATAAATCATAAGATAAGTGCCCATTCTTATTCCCAACCCATTATATTGTTGAAAAGCACTTTATGCTATTTTGCATGTAAAAATCCACCTGGTTTACTTGAATTTATGGGTTTATAGCTCTTTCATCATTATAAACGGCAAACCCCTGGCAAGTAGTATTCCTTCCCTCCCTGATCCCCTTCATTTTCAGAGGATTATATTGTGTGGCATTGAAAACCTGTAACATTGAAGAAATTAACATATTCATGTGTATTATTAAAGTCAGGTGGGTATAGAAAGGGTTGCAGAAATGAAACACATTATATTTTTTCTGAAATCTGAAGAGTACCAATCTATAGTACTAATTAAAAGAAGCCCCGGGTACAGACAAAAGCTAGTTAAAACACTGCTTTGTCACCACTTCCTGCTGCTTGTCTGCAGTTTCCACCCCCCCCCCCCCCCCTTTTGAGTGAAATACTTGGAAATTGTAAATCTTCAAAATTGCTCTAATTCCAGCCGAGCCCTTTTAGACAATGTCAGCGATGGAGGAGGGGGACGCCGGCAGTGATGACAAGAGAGGAGCATGCCTAGCCTTTGCGGGTGGGATCTGTCGAACAGAAACGGGCTCTGTGCCAAAAAGCATTTTGGTCCCCGGGTCCTTTCTCTTGCCTAGACGTATGGTACGACACATTGGGAAAGTTCTAGGATCTGGGGTCAGAAGATCTGAGCTGCAGTCCGGTCTTTATCGCTTATGAGACTTTTTGGTCTTGGCATCCCTCTCTGAGGCTTGCTTTCCTCATTTGTAAGATTGCAGACTTCCTGTCCTGCTCACCTTTCGGAACTGATAGGCACAGCCGTGTGGTGCTGCCCGTGACCTCACGTAAACTGTAATCAGCACACAGAAGTGCTTCATCTCTGAGGTCTCTTCCAACTTTGCATTTCATGATTTTACACAAGCACGGGATTCGGTCTCCCAGGTGGAAAGAATAGGACAGGGGCAGAGGAGAGTATGCTTTCTGATGATCTTGTTTCTCATACTTTTTTTAAGATCCCGCTTGTAATAAAAACAAACAAAATAAGCCACAAATCTCCCCTTCTTGTTTCTCCTAGAGAAATCTGACAGAATATTTTGTGGCCGTGGATGTAAACAACATGTTACATCTGTATGCCAGTATGCTGTACGAACGCCGGATTCTCATCGTCTGCAGCAAGCTCAGCACTGTGAGTAGACAGTCTTGAGATGGGCTTTTTAATTATTTTATTTCAATGGAAAGATGTATCGGGAAGATGAAAGACAATTTTAGGAAAAGAAATCAGCCACAATCCCCTCAACATGTCATTTTCATTAATTATTCATGTTTCTTTACAGTGCCAGTGCATGTTTTCATTGACTCTTATAGCTTCACAATCAATTATAGTTTTCCATTTGGTCTGGGTATGAACACTTTGCATATTTTCACATACGCTTCCATCATTGTCATTTTTTTACATGTCTGTATCATATTCCATTGTACTGATATGTCATCATTTACTAAACCTTTCTTCTCTTGATGGCCATTTAGCTTGTTCATAGTTTCATCCTTTAGTAGATAATACTGCAGTGAACAATTTTTGGCTGCTTTTGATGGATGCAGTTCATAGTCTAATGAGTAGGACCATCAGGTCAAAGGACTTGCTGAGCACTGTGACTTAGGGACTGCCAGACTGCTTCCCAAACACACTGTGCTTGTTTATGGTGAATGCTGCCAGCCATATATGAGTTCCCATTTTTACTGCAGCCTTGCCAGAATTGTGTGTGTATTCATGCATATTTGTTTAAATTTTGCTAATAAAATAGGCATAAAGTGGTATGGCAGGTTTGCTTTATTTTTCTTTGGTTAGAGGTTACTGAATATTTTCCATGGGTTTATTTCCCATTTATATTTTGTTAATGTCTTTTCCCATTTATCTTATAGGACTCTTGTTTTTTGTTTGTTTTTTAATAAATTGGAATGAGGTCTTTTATATTGTAATAACTATTGCTATATGGATAATATAAATATTTTTCATATTCTATTTATTTGAGGTTTTTTTTTTAACTTGACAGGTACAGAGTTTATATCTTTCCCTATATTCTATTTTGAAAATTCTCAAACATAGAAAGTTGAAATAATTTTACGGTGAACACCCATATAACCCGATCTAGATTCTGCCATGAACATTTGACTACTCTTTCTTTGGCACATATTTATTCATCCGCCCATGCCACGTGCTATCCATCAATCCATCGTATTTTTTGATGCATTTTAAAGTAAATCAGTATATATCCCCCTAAATAATTGTGTATGTATATATTAACTAAAGTTCAATATCTGTTTATAGTATTATTTTTCTTTTGAGGTCAAGCTTGCATACAGGAATTAACTGGGAGTGGAATGCCTAACAGGTACTTCTCTGTTAGAGAGGGTAGAAGGACCTTCTGATAGTGAGAATTTCCCTAATGAAGGGTCTATGGATAAAACCAGTTGTGTATTTACCCACGAATACAAGGTGCCTAATAATGAAAACTTTGTGAGGCTGTTAGTTTTCTTTATGGTATTTAGTATAACTTCATTATTTTGTTATTTCTTTGGTATTGTTTGCTTGTCAGGAACTCACAATTTTTTGATTGTGCCAGGATCAGAGCACGCAGTAGGTGATAAAAGCATGGCCTTTGCCCTTGAGGGAAAAACATCCCAGGTAGCTTTTTTTTTTTGGCATTTTATTTTAAACTAGAAGTGCAGTTCATAATCTCAGGGCTTGAATATCCAGACAGTTTGGGAATGAGAAGATTGCCATCCAGATTTATTGCTACATCTTTATGAAGCCAGTTAGAATAAAAGTATAGTTGAGGAGCCTGGCTGGCTCAGTCGGAGGAGCCTGTGACTCTTATTCTCGGGATTGTGGGTTCGAGCCCCACATTCGGTGTAGAGATTACTTAAATAAAACTTAAAAAAAGAATAAAAGTACAGTTGAAAGAGTCTAGTCTGCAACCTGTTACTATTGCATTGGAGTATTAAACTTTAGTAGAACAAAAAAAAGACATCATATTAGTGTAATTTAAATTCCCTATAATATGATCGTGACTTTTTTTTTTAAAGATTTTATTTATTTATTTGACAGAGAGAGACACAGTGAGAGAGGGAACACAAGCAGGGGGAGTGGGAGAGGGAGAAGCAGGCTTCCTGCTGAGCAGGGAGTCCGATGCGGGGCTCGATCCCAGGAACGTGGGATCATGACCTGAGCCGAAGGCAGCCGCTTAATGACTGAGCCACCCAGGCGCCCCAATCGTGACATTTTTGAGCTCTTAATATGTGCCAGGCACTGTGCTAAGCACTTTGCATCTATTAACTCATTTAATCTTCACTATATCAGTGTGTAGTAAGTTCTGTTATTACCGCCTCCTTATAGATAAGGAAGAATGTACCTTCTATGTAATTTTTTGTTTAGATATAGTGGATTAAACAAATTTATTTCTGCTCTTTTCCAAAACTAAAATGAACTAAAGAATAAATCAGCAAGCACAAAGAGCAGATGTAGCAGAGATTTTTTTTTTTGCAGCAGAGATTTTTAAAAATACAGAAAATACTATTACCAATGTTATGCCAGTATTTAAAAACTAAGATGAAATGGACAGTAGAATACAACTTACCAAAATTGAATCAAAAAGAGAAAAATCGAATAGGTTATTTAATTTATAGAAATTGAATCAATACATAATTTTTTTTCCCCCAAAACACTCAGCTCAGATGGTTTTACAGGTATGTTTTATCAAACATCTCAAGGAACAGATCATTTCAATCTTAGGCTTCTTCTTGAGAGTCTAGAAAGAAAAGGGAATACACTCCTACTTTTCTTGTATAATGTTTCTTGTTTTAATGTTTAATTGTATAACCTTGACATTCAGCCACACAAGGAAGAGACATTACAAGAAAGTTTATCAGCCAATCTCGCTCATAAACATAGCTGTAAAAGTTTTAAATAAAATAGTAGCAAATGTATTTAAAAATATGATTCATAATAACTAAGTTGGATTTATTCCAGAAATGTAAGGTTGATAATACTAGAAAAATCTATTAATATAACTTACACATTAATATATTAAAAGGGAAAATTCATGAGGCACCTGGATGACTTGGTCACTTGAATGTCCGACTCTTGGTTTCAGCTCAGGTCGTGATCTCAGGGTCGTTGGATTGAGCCCCGCTTTGGGCTCCGTGAGGAGTCTGCTTGAGATTCTGTCTCTCCCTCTGCCCCTCCCCCTGCTCGCTCTTATACACGCACTTTCTCTCTTCCTCTAAAATAAATAAATCTTTAAAAATAAACGGAATATTCATATGGTCACCAGTAGATGGAGAAAAAGCCTGACTGTGTTCATGAACAGGAAGACTTGATGTATTGAAGATGTCCTTTCACTCTAAAACGATCTATAGATTGCATGCAGTTCCATTCAAAATCCCATTAGGATTTTATACAGTACTTGGCAAACTGATTCTAAAATTAATGCAGAAAAGTCCAAGGGAAGAGCCAAGACATACCTGAAGAAAAAGAATGGGTTGTGGAAGCTTGCTTTACCAGAATCAAAACTTTTTATAGAGCTGTAGTAATTAGGATGTTAGTAATGGCACAGGAATATACAAATAGTCTTGATGGAACAGGATAGACATTGCAGAAACAGGCCATGTTGGGGGAGGGGTGGCTCTTTATATACGACAGAGGTGGCATTGTAAAATCTGGGGGAATGGATGGATTTTTCAATAATTGATTATCTACATGGGGAAGAAAAGGGAGACAATTTCTTTCTTAACACCATGTGAAAACTGAATTCCAGATGGATCAAGGACTTAAAGGCAAAATTTTAAAACTTTGGGAAGACAAAATGAATAATCTCTGTGATCTCAGAGTAGGGAAGGATTTAATCAAATAATCCGAAACATACATTGCATATAGAAAAAGATTAAAATTGCAAATATTTGTTCATTAAAAAATACCATTTGGAGAATGAAAAGACACATCACAAGCGGGAGTTGAGATATTTGCCATATGTAAAACCGACAGAGGATTAATATGTGAAATATATGAAGAATTACTGCAGTTAAAAAGCAGAAGACAGGGCGCCTGGGTGGCTCAGTCGTTAAGCGTCTGCCTTCAGCTCAGGTCATGATCCCAGGATCCTGGGATAGAGCCCCGCATCGGGCTCCCTGCTTGGCGAGAAGCCTGCTTCTCCCTCTCCCACTCCCCCTGCTTGTGTTCCTGTTCTCGCTGTGTCTCTCTCTGTCAAATAAATAAATAAAATCTTTAAAAAAAAAAAAAAGCAGAAGACAAATCTATCAATAGAAACATTGGCCAAAAGCACAAATAGGCATTTGACAGAAGAAACACAAATGGCTAATAATAATGTGGAAAGATGCTCAACTACATTAGTAATCCTAGACAAGCAAATTAAAACTACAATGATTAAAACACTAGGTTTGTAAAAATTTGATATCTGATAAAGTCAAGTGTTATATTGAAATTGTACTGGAGAATTCATGTACTAGGCTGAAAAGTATTTGGCATAAAACTATTTGCATACACTCAAAACTCAGCAGTCCCATCCCTAGGTAGAACTGTGTGTGCGTGCCTGCTTGTGTGTGCACATACACGTACCTACACACACTGGTCATTTGTAGAGGGATATATGTACAAGCATGTTCATATATCCCATAGCAGCATTGGTTTTTTTGCTTTTGTCTTTTAAACCTGGACAGAGCCTGCATGACTACCAACAGAGAACCCCTAAATTATGGTATAGTCATCCAATGGAGTACTATATCAGGGAAAAAGAACTAAGCCACCAACATGATTAGGTTTCTTTTTTTTTTTTTTAAAGATTTTATTTATTTATTTGAGACAGAGAGAATGAGAGAGAGAGAGAGCACATGAGAGGGGGGAGGGTCAGAGGGAGAAGCAGGCTCCTTGCCGAGCAGGGAGCCCGATGCGGGACTCGATCCAGGGACTCCAGGATCATGACCTGAGCCGAAGGCAGTCGCTTAACCAACTGAGCCACCCAGGCGCCCCATGATTAGGTTTCTGATGAAAGAAGCTACAGAAGAATGTACAGTATGATTTCATTCACACAAAATTCAAGTAAGAAAAATTAAGTGGTGTATTATTTAGGGATACATACAAACTGCATGGGGGATGAAAAGGAATGATTAACACAAAATTCAGGTGGTAGTTTCCTCAAAGGGAGTGAAAACAGGGCGCCTGGGTGGCTCAGTTGGTTAAGCGACTGCTTTCGGCTCAGGTCATGATCCTGGAGTCCCTGGATCGAGTCCCGCATCGGGCTCCCTGCTTGTCAGGGAGTCTGCTTCTCCCTCTGACCCTCCCCCCTCTCATGTGCTCTCTCTCTCTCATTCTCTCTGTCTCAAATAAATAAAATCTTTAAAAAAAAAAAAAAAAAAGGGAGTGAAAACAGTAGAGTTGGGAAGAGGCATATAAGGGACATCAAAAATATTGTTTTCTGTCTTGAGGTTGGTTAGGGAATCAGCAGACTACTCTGTAAAGGGTCCAGTAGTAAATACGGCTTTATAAGCCAAACGGTCTTATAATTACTGGACTGCAACCTTACAGTTTACAATCCGTAAACTAGTGGGTGTGGCTGTGTTCCAACAAAACTCTATTTACACAAATAGGCAGACCAGACTTGGCGTTAAGGCTATAGCTTGCCAACCATGAAGTTAGGGTGCTGGGTTTGGGATGCTTAAGTTTTTTTCTCTTAAAAGTTGATTATATAGGGTGCCTGGGTGGCTCAGTCGTTAAGCGTCTGCCTTCGGCTCAGGTCACGATCCCAGGGTCCTGGGATCGAGCCCCACATCGGGCTCCCTGCTCTGCGGGAAGCCTGCTTCTCCCTCTCCCACTCCCCCTGCTTGTGTTCCTGCTCTCGCTATGTCTCTCTCTGTCAAATAAATAAATAAAATCTTTAAAAAAAAAAAAAAGTTGATTATATAATACACATACTTTTATATGTATATATATTTCAAAATTTTTGACAAGTTAAAAAAAGAAGGTACCAGGCCCCTTCATTGTGAAATTTTACAACAAAGGTATAGAGACAAAGCAGTTCTTGTATAAAGGTTAAGAATTGAAATTGCACGAGATTTGGCACTGGCAGTTCTCGAAACCAGAAGACAGTGAAACAGCATCTTGAACTTCTAGGGGGAAATGATTTTTCACCTGAAATTCCGTACATACCTAGTGGAAGCCCTCAGAGGAGAGTGGCATGAGCCCCTTCCATACCTGTCGACCTCCTGAGGTCTCTATTCCTCCACTGTGCTTATCCACCTGACTTCATTCAACCAGTATTTTTCATGGCACTATCTTAGACACTGGGGATACAACCGTGAACAAAATCGGCAAAAATCCCTGTCCTCCCGAAGCTTACGTTCTAATTCTAGGAGGTAGACCTTCAGCAAACTAGGTAAGTTAAATACATAGCACAGTAGCTAATGATGCGTACTAAGGAGTGTTGATATAAGGAAGGAGACCGAATGGGGAGGGTGAGGTGGTAGGCATTGCGGTTTTAGATAGATGGTCAAAGAATGCCTTCTTGTGACCCATCAGGGAATTCCTCCAGCCTTGAGCTCCTCTGTGCTGCATCACTGTTTTCTTCTCTACTGGCCATTCTTACGAGCTTGCTTACGTGGTATAATATCTCCCACACTTAAAAACAAAACTTCCACACCCCCTTTATCCCATTTTAATTCTCCCTTTTAGAACAAGATGTCTTGAGAGTTATTTCTATTTACTAATTCCTTTCCTCCCCTCTCCCCAGTCTTCTATCAGGATTTAGCCCCGTCCTCTCCACTGAAACAGCTTTTGTTCAGGTCACCAATGACCTCATATCAAGTAAAATTAAAATGAGTTAGTACTTAGAAAACTCTTAGAATAGTCTGGCATGCGCATGTATATATATAATGTGTGTGTGTGTGTGTGTGTGTGTGTAATAAGTTACTAACATCTGTAATGGGAAGTCAAATATTGTTTAAAATTTAAAATCAAGAAATTGTTTAGAAATAAGGAGATAGGGGCGCCTGGGTGGCTCAGATGGTTAAGCATCTGCGTTTGGCTCAGGTCATGATCCCAGGGTCCTGGGATCGAGCCCCACATCGGGCTCCTGGCTCGGCGGGGAGCCTGCTTCTCCTTCTCCATCTGCCTCTCTCCCTGCTCATGCTCTCTCTCTCTGTATCTCTGTGTCTCAGATGAATAAATAAAATCTTTAAAAAAAAAAAAAGATAAATACTGTGTCGAATGTGATTACTATGAATTAAGGTTAAGGACAGCTGCTTTTCAGTATAAGCCTTTTGTACTTTTTTGTCTTGTTTTTAAGGCTATAAACATGTATCACTTTGACTTAAACTTTTTTTAACAAACAGTTGATTTTTAACTGTGTTCTGAAATTTACTGATTGATGGTAGAAACCTTTTCAGGGAGAGGGGGGAATCTCCTTATATCTCACATGTGATCAGCATCCCGATGTGTAATTTCTTTGGGGATAAAGTAGCTGAGCAGACATCAGTTTTATCTAAGCCTTTGGACTTCTCCAATTTCAGAATTGAAAGTTTTCTAATTGTTGCCTTTTATTTCCTCAACAGTGGCTTTTTATTATCTTTTCAATGAGTGGCAGAACGCAAAGGTTATTTTAATAGCCTGACGTTTCTGATGACCCTCTCTTGACGAACCCAGATGTGGCCTATCATACTTTGGCAAACCCCATTTTTCTCAATTTTCTTTGGTAAGATGTAGGCTTGATGCTCCTCAGGACTGTCAGGCATCTGAAAGATAAAAGCTGTCAAACACTCCAGAGTGCCATTTTCTATAAAGATGACTGTGTCAATAGAAACAAGCCCAGCAGTGTTTAGTTCAGAGTCAGGTAATACTCATTTCAGGCTTTCTGGGTCAATAATATGATATTCTGTATAAGAAAAATGTGAGTTTTTGTTCTCTCTGCTCAGTTAATGTGTATTGATTGTTTTTCCTTTATAAATGATAAATAGGGAAGGCTTAACTAAATCATGTTCTTCTAATGTAAATACGTCACTGTGATCTCTTTTAGCCCAAAAGCCCCATTTTTCTTCCAGGTTTTTATATCTGAGTTTAACTCATGTTGCTTTTTGGTAACTCTTATGGATAGCAGGTAGGTCTAAAAGAAGACCTTTATGGAGGTGATATCATGTAATTTCAACAGCAGTCCTGGAAGCTCAGTATTATCCCCATTTTGCAGAATGGCTTATCTACTCAGAAAGATGGAGTAAGCTGACCAAGGCCATGTCGTAGATGGGAGAGACAGACATGCAGATGGGTCCTTGTGATACTGTGTGTCTTCGGGAAGAAACAACTGGGAGAATTACACATAGAGATGAAGCATAGCCCCTTCAAAGTGCTTGCCTTGGGGATCAAGTTCTGTGTATTGGGTGTCACCTCAAACTATTGTCAGAACGCTTGCATGGGAACTGTCTAAGGAGCCAGAGGTACATTGTTAAGAATATCCATCCCACTGAGGGAATTTGAGAATTCTCCTGGAGAACCACAAAGATAGTCTGAGCCAAGCCTAGAGGATAAGGTGGCTGATGGAGCTGAGTAATACTGGTTTGGGTAAAAAAAATCAGTCCTGATTGTATAGTAAGTAGAGGAACTTCTTGTGTAGCCTGTAAATAGTTCCAAGACTTGCCAAAGAGGCATGTTGACCGCATCCGTGGACTAAGTATGTGGAATGCCCTGTGTTTTGATTCATAGCCTGTATTTTATACGGAAGGTCCCCAGTTTTCCCTCACACCCTGTTAAAATTCTTTTAAGGTAACCTTTTTGAACTACTTAACTATGTGCCTGGCATTGTGCTAATCATACATGTAGGTGTTCATTAGTACTTAGAGCAACCCTAGGAGCTAGTTGGTTTTCTTGTCCTGTTGTAGATGAAAATGTTTGGCACTGGAAGAGTTGAAGTGCCTTGTCTGAGATGGGATTAAGACCCATTGCCTTTGAATGCACATTCAAAGCTTTTTATTTTGGATTTCGTGAGCACTTACTCTGTGCCTGGCACCACTTGGCACCAGGGAAACAGAAGGCCGGTATGTGAATTTCTCACTGACACGCTCACCCTATTAGGCAAAGCCCCGTTTCCATGAGCACTGCTCAGATTCAGCCCACTCTCTCTGCGGGTGGTTAGATGCGCCCCTATACGAGCCTTACCCCTGCCGTTCCCCTGCCATGAACACAGCCTTAGTGGGTCCCTGGGGCATATCTTCCGCAACTCATTGTTGCTTCTGGGCTCCTGTGCTGCAGTTCCTTCCAGCCCCTGGGCATCTTGGCCCTAATCGCTCCTTCTATAATTTAGGGGTAGTATAAGAAGTTTTGTAAACTGAGAATACCCAGTAAATGATGACAAAGGCATATTTACTTTCCAAAGGAATGTATATTTGTTTTATTCAGCGGATGCTTTTTAAAAACATGTTCTGAGGAAGGAAGCACAGTTTAGTGGCAAGACCACTACCTGATTAATTGAGCTTCCACACCTAATTTTTGATGTACTGCCCATAACTATGAAAAGAACTGTGACTTTTCTGATAGTACCTCATTTAGGGAAGAAAAAAAACCAACTGATTTTTCTCCCTGTCAGTTTCTTCCTAAGTATTAGTCCCAGAGAACGTGGGTGATACTTAGTGTAGGGGTGAAGGGGTGGGGATGGGTGCCCTCCCAACCTCACCTCAGGCCTGTCCCACCCACTCCCCCTAACAGCCTCCATTATCTCGGCACCACCTGGTCTTGTCACCTAAGAAGGGCCAGGTTGTGCACTATGAGGGTTTTCAGATCTGGCTTCGTTTTCACTTCTTTCTTGATGAACTCCACCCGTTCATGCCTATGCCAACCTGTATCATGGGATGTGCACCCGAATGACGTGTGTCAAGCTTTCCTAGCTCTTCTAGACTGGAAATAACTAATCCCGTTTGCTTATCTGCCGATCTCTCGAAGCAGAGGTGAGAGTGGCAGTTTAAGAAGGTTGGAAATACTGGACCAGAGCCAGGGCCTCTTTGCCTGCACACTCCACTCTGCATGTTCCAGCCGTAGGAACAAACTGCATTATTTTGTTTCAAACTGTGCTCAAGGGAAGCCAAGACCTTGTAACTGGAAACTTACCAAACAGAGAATTCTAAGACTAAATTTAGTGTTCTATTTAAAAAATAAAATAAATCAAACATTTTGTTTGTTCATCTTTTATATGTTAAAAAAGAGAGATTAACCTAGTTCACACTAACAACCTAAGAAGAGTATTCAAAGAAGTGAGAAGAAAACTAATCCTCTCAGTGAAGAGGGAAATCCTTAACAAAATGTAGTAAAGGGGCGTGAAATACAGACTCTGCAGCCAAACTTTCAAATAGTGTAGCCTCTCTAATCTTCATCACATAAAATTTTATTGTGGCTCAGAGAATATTAAAAACTTAGAAAGAAATGAAAGGAACTTCCATCGGCAGGAAGTAGGAGAAAAGATTGGTAGGTTTTATTTATGTGGTTTTTCTCTGGTTTTGAAATGTAAATACAGTTAACTGCTTTTTGAACTATGTTCTTCATTTAATTATGTGTGAGTTAGTTTTCTCCCGTTTGTGTTGAACTATATCTAGAATGAAGAACCTTGAGATGTTATAGAGGCTCTGTAATATAGAGAGCATCAACAGTTTAATTAGTGATACTTTAAAAATTGCTGTGATTTCAACCAGCCAAGGTATCCCTAACTAGTTCTTGCTCTTCCTCTCCTGCTTCTGCTCCCATTGCTTCAGTGAGCATTAAGCCCGCCTTGGGCTAGACACAGGATTCAGATTGCTAGTGATCCCCAAACACTGATCCATGGGTTATTTGTGTTAGAATGACCCAGAGAACTTGTTAAAAATCCAGGTTTGGGAGTACCACCTCCAGACATTCTGGTTCAAAAGGTCTAGCATGAAACCACAAAAAGTCTATTTTTTTAAGGTTCCTTAAATGATTGATATACAGCCAGATTCAGAAACAGTGAATAGACCGTTCTCTAATAAGACAAAAACAATATTTATTTTTTGATTACTGTTATTTTGCATCATTAGACTAATTTTCATTTTGAGACTACATAATGGAGCCTGATTAAGTTTGTTTAGAAGACATGACTACAGGCTAGCACAATTCTTTGTTTCCATGTTTCTCTTTAGGAGAGCTTTGATTTTGACACTGACTAGTCTAGGATCAGACAGAGCTAAGTATGATCTGTGTAAGCTGTCAATAATGTTGGTTGCTGATGCAGTCCACCATTGTAATTTAGGGTGCATGTGTGTAAGGAGAGAGAGGTGAGAGTTCTTTTTAGGCATTGCATTGAGAACATGGCCGAGAATCTTATTTATTATTTTAGTGGTGTGGTCAGTTTGTGAAATAGTATATTCTTTAGGTTAAAGGACTGATTATAGCTTACTTTTATATGACTCTTAAGAATCAAATCTCTACCAAAAAGCACTAACGGGTAATATTCAAGTCACCGATATCTTAATATGCTTGAAAAGCCCTAAATGGCACCCATGTTGGCAAATGTCATGTGGATTTTATTAAAGAAATTTGAGCGCCTACTAGGTGCTAAGTCAGCAAGAATAAGGACTCACGATTTCCTGTGGTTTCTGTAGGCTGAAAGTGTGGTCACTTTGGTGAGCCTTAGTGTGATGTGAGATTAGACTGTGCTGTTAGGTTGGTACAGATCTTATGCAAACTCACATTTTTTCTCTTTTACTATCTTGATAGCTATGTAGTCTGCCAGCTAGATGATTCAGCCAACCATGCTGGTGATCTTTTCCCAAGAAAAAGGACAGCAGGGCTGTATGAGAGAGAACCAGACTTCAAGTCAGGATGCTTTTGTTCAGTTCCTACCTGTGTACTTAATCCTCCCTAACCATATGGCTTTGGGCAAATTACTTGATTTTTCTGAATCTTTCTGTCCTCTTGTGTAAAAATGGGGATAGTATTAATACCCACCTTAAGCCTGTTGAAAGAGTTCAGTGGTCGTAGATGTGAAGCACGTCACCCAGTGCTGGGCACATACTGCTCAGTCAGCAGAGGTTAGTTGACTCTAAAGGGCAGTAAAACCTGATTTGACTTTAGAAGCAAAGAGGGCTATAGAGATCCTGGAAGTGTTGTGAAGTTTTAATTAGTATCGCTGGTGATAGTAGATGGTGAATGAATCCAAGCAACAAAGAATAGTCATGGCAACTCATATGAGGTTTTCCACATCCACCCACTTCTCATTAGTCACTTAGTCATTGACTAAATTGTCATTTCTTGTTTGAGTCTCCACGGTCATGACTGCATAGAGGCTGAGAGGCCTAAGAAGTTGCTGTGTGTACTTGACCCAGTGTTACCACCTGACCACGCTCCCGGAGAGGAGGACTAGCAGCTTCCTGTCTTCATCCGTCCAGACTCTGCTCTGATGTCTCTCTCGCTCGCTCTAGGAAGCAGGCCTGATTCTTGCCCCAGGCAGAATTAATGATTCCTTCTTTATGTGCTAACACACTTGAACCTCTGTTATACCACCTCTTTCATAATGCCTTTGTGTTGAAGTTGATTGTTTGCATTTTGATCTTTCTCTATTTTAAATTGCTTGAGGGCATGGCTTGTACACATAGTGAATTCTCAGTAATAGTCGGATTAATACAGATCCTAGCACAGAGGCAGTTTCCTGTGAGCTAAGAGCAGACTCCAGAGCTAGGCTCCCTAGGTTCATCTCCGAGCTCTGCCACTAGCTCTATGACCTTGCACAAGGTCCTTAAATATGTAGTCACCTTGGTTTCCTCATCTGTAGAGTGGGGACAGTAGTGTTACCTACCTTACAGGGCTGTTACAAAGATTAAATGAGTAAACTAATATAGAAGCACTTGGAACAGTGCTTGCAGTAGTCAATGCAGAGGAAGTGAAGTGGTCACGGTGGTAGCTATATTACAGCTTCAGTCTTTCTGAGTTTACTAGTATTTTCGAAGGTTGGATTTGCCTGAAAAAATGCTACAGGGAAGATTTTTTCCCCACATGCCTTCAAATCTAGTGACTCCTACCACCTGAAGTTTCCTGTTTTCTTTATGTACAGATACCTGATAGATAGGTACTCATGATTCCATGTTCAGTTATGCTACCTTTCTTTTTTTTTTGTAAGATTCTTTTTAGAGTGTGCGTGCGGGGTGGGGGGGGTGAGGCAGAAGAGAGAGAGAGAGAGTCTTAAGCAGACTCCATGCCGAGCGCAGAGCCCGACTCGGGGCTCAATCTCATGACCCCATGACCTGAGCCAACGCCGACTGTGCCACCCAGGTGCCCAGTGCTATCTTTCTTTTTTTTAAAAAATGTGATTCTTTATGAAAGCAGCAGTGTAAATTAGCTAAACATAAATCATGATCTTAGAAATATTTTCAAAGAACTATTAATATCCACTTATATGAAACTTGAGGTGGCCGATAGATTTCTTTTTCAGTGCCAGCTTAGATCCATTGACAATGGTTGCGTGTTCAGAGGAATCCTCAGGCCGTGTCCTGACTCCACAGTTAGTAATGTCTGTCACAGGCACAGAATGGAGGAGTGACAGCACCTTGCTGTCCCTGTATTAAAATGAATTATCAATCTCAATGTAACTTTGCCTTTTTCTCTTTCATCTTAAAGAAAAGGCTTCACTCCCCTCACTCTTGGTGCTGTGGGCTTATTTACATTATAGTGTGCCATACCATCGTTTCTGCCTCTGTTTTGAAAGCTAGAGCTTTTCTCTGGCAGTTTTAGTTGCTTTGATATTTTGCAGTGTCAGATCTTGGCACAAAAGCTTGTTGCCCTGGCTAATAACTTACTCTATTTACTTTACCTAGTAGGTCGCTTTTTAAAAAAGGAAAGAGAGAAGTGATTAAGCAGGTGATCTCCTGAGAAAGCTTCCTGTTGACTGGATGATCTCGCTCTTAGATGCTCGACTCCGTGTTGGTGTGCTGGATATTTTTTTTTTCCCCTTCCCTTTTGCCAGAGGATAGTGGAGAAGCAAGAGGTAGGATGTGTTCCATCCAACAAAGAGAAACTACTGGAAGAAAGATTGCCCCCACCCCCTGCAAAAAAATATATGTATATATATATTAAAGAAGCATTACATTTTGGCTTCTAAGAAAAGCAGGACATTCTTTGCTCTTTTCCCTCTTTCCACGCACATGTCTGGCATCTGTCTAGACCAGCCAAAGGTCTTTGATTTCTAAGGCTTTATAAATTGTCTTTCTGTTAAAGCATCTTTGATAGTTTCTTAAAAGCCAACTCTTCCCTCACTAAATATAGTAAACACAATTTGATCATAGCTGAACCGTTTATAATGAAAGGTTTTTCTCATACCCTTGGAAGGGTTGAGTAGATTAACTTTCATAAAGTACCTGCAAAAAAACTTTTTGTTGATCTCATAGTGGGTTTTCTATTTGAGAATAAATAAAAATCAAAAACAAAGTCAGCAACACGGTTTGAATCATGGTACCGTTTATTTCTTGATGACTACAAACATGGTTTAGAATTAAATAAAAGAATCCGGTTCGCAAACTGGGAGAGCTAACAACTTCTACAAGACACACAACGTTTTCTGCAACTGTTCTACTTAGGATGATTCGTGGTTGAAATGAGTGGACTTAAAAATGACCTATCTTTAAAGCCTAGTAATCTGGTATTCTTTCTGTACTCTTTGTTTTGATCAATTTCCTGGTGTTTGGCTTCAGAGGGGAAATCGAAATTCTGCCTCAAACTAACCCTGTGATGAAGCAGGTGTCAGTCTGATCTTTCAGCATCCTGAGATCTAGGATGTGAAGAATGACTGTGACCATCTGATTTTTCCTCTGTCCGCCTTTAGAACTTGGAATCTCAATATCTTTTAGAAATGTGCAGCTTCTAATTATGATCTCTTAAGCAATTACTGTTCGTTAAATGTCTGGTCATCTTGCCTACCATTCCTCATGGTATTAAGCTGGAGGCATTCTTATATTCCCCAATGTTTGCCCAGCGCCTGCTCTGTGTCAAGCATAGTGAGATAGGGAGGGGAAATCAAATGTGGTCTCCGTCCTTGAGGAGCTCCCATCCCTGGTCTCCTAAGATCATCTACCTCTGAGATATCCAGAGTGTTGGGGGCCAAGCACCGGGGAAGGCTGTGCCCTCCACAGTCAGGTGTTAGGGCTGCGGTGGCTGAAACGTGGTAGTTCCAAGGTAACACAGGAATTCCAGGTGGGCCCCTGTAACTGCAGACCTGAAAAAGTAAGACTAGCTTTGAGACAGACTCTGTTTTACTTACACTTGGTATAGCTGAAGAAGGTGAGCTGGGGCAAGGGAGGCACATTCTTCATGTCAAAGGATGGTAATTCCTCTAGATCAGAAATTGTCAAAGCTGGAAGAGGGCACAGAAGATGACAGAATCCAACTTCTTGTTTTTCCTGTAGGTGAAATTGAGACCCCGGAGAGGAAGCGGCTTGCTCAGATCAAAAAGAGAGTTAATGGCAGCTCCATGCAAGTATATGAAAGGAAACATGACAGAAAGCCAGACTTTGAAATAGGTGTGCCAGATTGGGGTGTAAGCCTTTCCATTTGACCAGCAATCATTATGCCCTTGTCTAGAATTTCCAGTGGATTAAAGACAATACAACACCCTAGTTTATATAACTAACCCCCAGGAAATTATCAGATCTGTGTTTGTTTTAAAAATGATTATTTTCTGTTAATTGGTATTTTACCCCAGATATTTGGTCATCTAACAGCAAGGCAAACATATTTCTACGTAATTTGGCCGTGCTGGTAGGAACAGTGTCGCACCTGGTTCAGGCTCCTCAGCATGGTGTGCAGGCACAGGGTGGGCAGTCAGAAACCTTTTTAGTTAATTTATGCATTGTGGAAACACGGTGGCCGTTATAGTCTGACAGACCTGGATGTGAGTCCCAGTTCTGTCACTTATGAGCTGTGTGGCTTTGGGCAAGTTATTTCACCTTTGAGGCTGTTTCTGCATCTGTGAAATATGGTGATGAGTGTGTACGTATGTAAACATGCACGCTTCTAAAACAATACTTTTCAGTATCCTAAACTGCTAACATGGTACCTGGCACATATACTGTGGGGATTCCTTGGGGTTTTTTTTTCTTATTTGTTTGTTTGTTTTAAGGGGAGACTCTTACTTTTGTTTCATGTTAAACTGCAGAGCTACCATTAGGAATCAGCCAAGGAACTAGAATCAAAGACTGTGGCTATCTAGGCATTATATCTGAGAACTACCTTAAATTAAGAAAAAAAAAAATATGTCTACACACACACACACAACCACATACACACATACATAATGTCTTCGTGATTTTTCAGCTCTATCATTGATCACTCTCCCTGTCCTATCCCTGTTGCCTTCTTTCTTTCTCTCCCTTTGCCTCAAAGAAAACTAATGGAGCCATACAGAAAGCTCCAAGATAGAACTGACCTTGTGCACCTTTAATTGAGGACAGAATTTGCTAAAAGTGTGTCTAGAAACCCACCAGTGGTTTACTTTACAATCTGTGTCCTGGCTAGACTGGCTGTTGGCTGTATAATTTGTCTAGTTTTGTCTGGAGTCTTAGACTATTCAGCTGCTTCAGGGCAAAATCTTTTGGGGTGTCATTAAATGGGATTGATAATTGGCTTCTGATGAATATTCATTGTGACTAATGACTTTGGGCAAATTTTACACATACTATCTTTCTATTCTCCCACTGAGTGAGATTTTGATAGGATCATTTTCTTCAACTTGCACTTCAATTAAATATTCAGAATACCCCTTTGTTGACTATAATTCAAATTGTATACTTTTATTACTTTAAAATTTTGTATTCTATAAGGAATGAGCATAGGCTTTTAGGAACCTTATTTTTACAAATGGAGTTGGCCTTAGAGTTGTTTTTAAAATAAGTGGCTAATGATAATTTATGGGATATAATATTATTTCTGATTAAGCACAGGTAAATCATAACACTTTTCTTATGGTTGACTCACCACTATTCCTAAGTAATGATGTACATTGTTTTGCCACTTTGCATTTTGGAAAAGAGCCAAACAATTCTCTTTTTTGTTTGTCTGTTTGTTTTCTTAACCAAATGGGTAAATTCATTTTACTCCAATTACAGAGATTTGGCTTTTAGAAAACCACCAATGAGAATGATGATCAAGCACCTTTAAAGTTCAATTTTTATGAGGAATAGGTAATTTTAAAATCTTGACATTTAGCTTTTAGGTCTTTTTGAGGGAAAGGAGACATGAAAAGAACATTGTCTGGAGATAAGATCTCTGTCGCTTTATTGCTTGAAATAGGATTTTGACTCAAACCAATTCAAGCTAAAAAGAGGGAAATAATCAAGTTCTGTCTTAACCAGGAACATTCTTTGGAATGACTTTTCCAAAGAGAATTACAAATGAATTCATGTGATGAGGACATCTTATATTTGTACAGCACCTTAGAGATTTTAAAGTGCTTTTACTTATTTATTTGATGTGTTGTAGAGTTACAGAATAGGCGTATTATTGAAAGAAAGGAAAGAAAGAAAGACAAGAAAGAATGAATCCATTGACATGACTTGCCAAAGGTGGCATATTTGTGTGTCTAAGCTTGCCATTATTGTTTTGGAATTTGAGTCCTATACCCCACTCTGTGAGACTCAGGAAAATGTTGGTCCAATAGCTAAAAGCCAGGCCACTAACTATCTTTATATTGTGAATATATTTTAAGTAGGAATTGCTTTTTATTTATGGAAGAAACATTGCATCGGCTCTCACTTGCAGAGATGCTGTGCCACTAGGGACACGGAAGGGAAGAGAGGCAGGGTCTTCCTGGAGTTTACAGTGAGAGGACCGGCATGCAGACAGGAATAGTGCCATTAATAATGGGGGCTTATGCCCAGAAGAGCCATGTGAGGAAAGTAGTGCTTTCACAGAGACCCAGAGGAGGAGTTTGCTAGCGGCACAGATCCAGGAAAGGAGTACATAGCTACTCTTAAGTCTGAAACGACTTATTCAGAGGCTGAACTTGGAGAAGGCGGCAGAGGCTGTGGCTGGAGATGCTGCTCTCCAGGTAGACTGGAAGCTGGTGGAGACACGCCTGCTCCCGACGTGCCCCCAAAGACTGCTGAGGAGGATGTGACATGACCGGACCTGCACTTTAGTATGAGTCCTTTGACAGCTAGTTAAAGGATGGGCAGGAAGAACTGGGGCCCAAAGCCAGGGTAACCCTCCAGCCTGACTTCAGGGTACAGTTGGAGTGAAGTTTGTTCATTTTCTCCCCATTCAGCACCAGCAAAGATTTTTCATCTCTTCTAACCCTGAAGAGATGAGTCATGTAAAATATGACAGCCTTCTCTATATGGAATCCTACTGAAATGGGTTGAGAAGGGATGGATTAAACCTACAAGCCTTGGCAGAGTCGCTGGGAACAACTCTTGAGAGCTTGCTGGATCAGCTCCTGTTCATGGCATGTACCTGATTTAAAGAACAGCGTCTGGAGGGAGAAGGAAGGGGAAGAAAGTAGCGGCCGTGGATTTAATACACAGCTTTCACAACTGGGAAACATCAGCAGAATATCCAATTTAAAGCTGTTCAGGTTACACTAACCTCTGGGATTCTTTTAACTGGGCCTTGGCACGTCACTCTTTCGCCACGTAAATGTCCTTCTGTCAGCGAAGGCCAGTTAACAGCTTCCAAAAGAAGCAAAGACCTCATGGGAACAGGCTTCCCAGAAACCAAAGAAACATTAAAGAAAAAAGGCAGAAAGAAACATGTGTTGTTGGCTTTTGTCACTTCATAGCCATATCTCTAAAGGTGTTGGGGTTTTTTTTCCTTCTTTCACTATACTGAATTTTGTAGCAATTTTATCCCATTATATCTCTGTCCCTAATTTTTTAAATTATATCAGATCCTGATAGGCTGTGTCTAGCTCTTAAGAAAAAGAAGGAATATGAAATAGGGGCATGTCAAAAGAAGAGGGAGAGGAAGGATTAGTCAGTAAACAGTGCTGGGGCAATTGATTAACTATGTGGAAAAAATAAATTCTCACCTCTGTCCTTAAACCTAAATTAATTCCAGATGGATTAAAGAGTTAAATGCTGGGGAAGAATTTGGAGGCCTTTCTCAGTGTAACAGCAGTAGAAACCATCATGAAGGATAACATTTGTCTGTGAAATTATTTAAACCTTCTCTCCCCCCCACCCCTGCCCAGTTCAAAGGAAATTGTAGAAGGATAAGTTATTTTCAGAAACATTACAGTTAGTATCCTTTGTATATCCAGTGTTTGCTTGTGAATCACTTTCAAAAAATGCTAATACTAGTGGACTAAGAATATGAACAGACCGTTGATCTATGAAATATAACCAAGAAACATGACAAGATGTTAAGCCTTAGACATGATCAGAGGAATAAAAATAAAATCCAAATAGATATACTTCCAAAGCTACTAACTTGACTACAGTTCTTAGCCCTGGTGAGGTGTGGAGAGGACATTCTAGTGCATGGCTGTGGGAGTGTAAAGAGCCTCCATCCATTATTTATTATATTAATACATTTATTATACTTAAACTATAGTTACTGTCTCTGAATCTTACATCTAGGAACCATGTATAAAAATTATTGACATGATCTGATTATATATTGTAATGTTGGGAGAGTGGTTAAATATAGTGTGGGAAATTCATTGAGTGTCATTAAAAGATACATCTTCTAGGAATATTTAAGGATGTGGGAAAATGCCAGCAAATAAACGTAAACTTTAAAAGAAGGCAAATGAGCACTGTATTTACAGTAATCCTAATTTTATTAGAAAGGGGAATAAAAGTGCTTTGTTGGTAATTCCCCCAAATGTCAAGTTATCTTCAGATAGTGGAAGGCTTTTATTTTCTTTTGCCCCTTTTTCCATTTTCTAAACTTGTTACCGTCGTTGTGCATTAGCTTCATAATCAGGGTGGGAGGAAGATTTCTTAGGAGAAGCAAGCTCTTACTAAATTTGAATTCAAGTGGTTGAGTTAACTCATATTTCTAAAAATGTCGAGAAGTAGGTATTGAATTTTATTGCTCACCTCCAACAACAGCGTCTCCGCATGTGGATTTCTTAGCTCTGAAGTTTTGGTTTGCTTGTATTACAGTTGACCGCCTGCATCCACGGGGCCGCCGCCATGCTGTACCCCATGTTCTGGCAGCACGTGTATATCCCCGTCCTGCCTCCGCATCTGCTGGACTACTGCTGGTAAGGCTGCTGCTCACCCCGCTGCTCACCCCGTTCCCTGCTTCTCCTTCTCCAGCACCTGACGAGGACGTTAGGGCCGTCCCTTGTAATGCAACTGGTGATTAAACTGAAACTATTAACTTCAAAACGACGTGCATTTTAGACCAGGTGATTGCATGGCCCTTTTGTTTCCAAATGGCTTTCGGCTATGCCACTGCATTCTGCAGAGTTCAAGGCCGTGGATCTTTTCCCATCTCTCACTTTGGAGAGACCAAAGCACCAAGGAGTGGTGTGATTTTTTTTTTTTTTTCTTTTTCCCCCAAGATGGGTTGGAGCCTGGTGAGAACAGTGGGGTCCCCGAGGTCTTCAAGTTTCAGCCATACCCTGGCACATTCTGTAGGACTCGTTTTCAGCTGTGGTCTGGGCGCACAAGCCAGACTTCAAAACCCCCTGCAGTTTTTTGGTGGGAGTTTCACTGTTCAGGGAAGTGTATTTTAGTGGAAGGAAAGCAGGCAGGCTCTACCACCTTGGGCAGGTCCCTTGGTTTAAGACTTTGTTTCCTCATCTGCAAAATGAAGTTGTTCCATATGTAATATATAAAGCTAAATGATACAGGAGATGAAGGGACACGGTGTAGAAAAGCTGGCTCATGGTAAGGGCTCAGTAAATGTTTCCGCAGATATATCGTCACTGTCTGTCCTTGATAGATTACCAAGAAAGACTGTCTGTGTAACGGATTTGGATCTGTTTTCTTTCTGAATAATTTCTTTCTGTAGCATAATGTGATTAAAGACATTGTCTGCAGACAGTTCAAGTCAGCAGACGTTGATAAGGGAGCACTGTACGTATGTGGGTAAAGGTACTGCCTGCCAGAAATTAAGAGCTTCAGGAGAAAGGGACCCACTGAGGGGTCACAGCCCTGTCACTTAAAAACAGATGATTTTAGGACATTTACCATCAGGTCAGTCATAATCTTTGCTGGGTTCTTCCAGCCCATTTTGCAAT
Source organism: Neomonachus schauinslandi (assembly GCF_002201575.2). Taxonomy (NCBI): domain Eukaryota; kingdom Metazoa; phylum Chordata; class Mammalia; order Carnivora; family Phocidae; genus Neomonachus; species Neomonachus schauinslandi. The sequence goes on along the minus strand of NC_058415.1, from coordinate 82,399,337 downwards.
CCTGTCACTGGAGATGGTTCGCTGAAGTAGCCAGATTGTCCTGGGAGCTTAAGGGTATTCTGCAGTACTCCTGATTTGAATGTGTTGGGCTCACTCTCATCCCAAGAAGCCATGTGTACAACCAAGATGTAGCTCAGGGCCATCAGGTAAAAATCAGTGGCCCTCTCCAGTGCATAGCACTAAGTGAATCGGCTCATTTCTCTCTCAATTATGTATCTTTCTTATCAAGGTAGCTGTTTTTATTTGTGCCTTTCTCCCACTTCCTATGAAATTAAGGGACTATTCCTCTGCTTAGACTTGCTGCTTCCTTTTGAGCTTCTAAACCAACTATCTTGGTTTTTTCCATACTGCCATGTGTCTCAAAGGAGAGGACCATGTTTGCTCTCCAGTAGTGTTTGTTGTTGTTTGAATGAAAGACTGGGGGGCTGGGCGGAGGAGGACACTGACACTCAGACAGGAAGAAAGAGATAGGGGAGTGGGAGGGGGAAAGAGGACAGACAAAGGTGGAGGAGGATAGTGAGAGGAATAGACAGAAAAGGTAGAAAGGGGACATATGTTCCTAAGACAGACTCACACAGTGATTCCCAATCCCCTTAGCACATGGAAGCCTGCTGCCAGCCCCAACATAGAACACTCTCATAGACACCTACCCCCACACAGACATGTGGCCCCCATACTCTCTTTCTCTCTCTCACACATACACACACACACACAGGTCCCTTCCCTATGCACGTCTCTGATCCCTCCATGGAGAGACACCCCCCGCCCCCCGCACACCTCACCTCAGACATGTGCTTTAAGAGGAAACCTTAGAGTTCTCCCTGGAAAAGACTCACCTGTGTGTTTTGATGCTGCGCTTCAGATGGGAGCACAAATGGGCTTCTGTGTGCAGGTGTTGGTAGGACCTGGCAGCGTCATTGTAGTTTCTCTGCCTCCCAAATAGTACGACTTTATTTTTCTATTATTTCAAAAGCTTTGGTTGCTAAATTGTCAGCTAGCTTAAAACTAGCAGCTTACATTCCCAGAACTGTGCAGAGAAAAAGGCTTTGTCAGTTACAGTGGTAACAATAGCTGCCAGAGTTGAACATCTCCTATGCCCCAGTCTGTGATCTCACTTAATTCCTCTAGCAACCCTGGGAGGCGGGTATCATTAGCTCCATTTCACAGATCGGGAAACCAAGGCCCCAAGAAGTTTAGTAACTTGTTCCAATATAGATACCATGTATTGAATGATTCCGTTTTTATAAAAACAAACGTGTGTCTGTGAAACACAAAAATGTGTGTATACATATGTAGATGTATGTATATGTATGTGTGTGTATGTATATATGTATACACACACATACACAAAGGCAGAGATCTAAGAGGAAACACACCACAGTGTTAGCAGGGGTTTGTGATGGGGAGGAGGGAGAGGAACTCAGTGTGATTTTTATTTTATTTTGTTCTATGTTATTCTGTTTCTACAATGAAAAAGTATGGTTTCTATACTTGAAAAGTTTCACTTTAAAAAAAATCAGTATTTATTCTAGCCAGTTGTTCTTTCCAGCCCTCCTTTCTTGTTTGCTTAAAGGATTTATTGGCTGTTTTGCTCTTTTCCTGTGGAAGGTGATCCGAGATCCTCTTTCCAACTTCCTCTCTAACTCCAGCCCTCTCCTGAACTGCCTGCCCAAGAGCGATGATGCTGGCAGGTCTACCTTAGAAGGGAAGACCCGACAGTGAAGGCTGCTAAGTCCTTGTGAACCCCAACTTCCACTCCAAAAGAAGCTAAGACTTGTATTTTTCAGAGCCTGAGTGGGTTTTGTGATTAGGCTCCATCTTGGAGGTTTCTGTGTATACGATAGCAGTCCCTCTCCTGGTCTCTTGTTTTCACAAAAGAACTTTTTTGACGTTTGACCAAAGGATGATTACAGGCCAGTGGAGACTGGTATCTGTTTATTAACTACAAGATGTTAAGAATGTGGATAAAAGACCCCCAAGAGAAAAAACAGATCTTCCATTCAAGGCTTGATTTGATCACCTTCAGCCTGCTACCAACTGCTTTGGTCAGAAACTACAAATGTCATGAAATTTGAGTCAATGCTAATAACTTTATTCTATAGTGCTCGGTGACTTTCACCACTGTTGAGTTTAATCCTTGGTGGTAAGAGCCAGCAGGGATAACTAGCATTTTAAGTAAAGTGCTAGGAGCTTGAAACATGTAAATTTGAAGGAGGTTTGTTCCTCTGCAGATGATTTAAATGTTAAGTATGTCCCCATGCAGGGGATACATGAAATGGAATCTGAAAACTATTATCTCCTGTAGAAATGAACTCTCAATTTACTCACTGCACAGGAAGGGCAGATTCTAGTCATTTTCACTGCCAGCAGGTGCCCTTTCTATGCATAATAGACTTCGAAAGTGTAATTAACACATGAGGACCACTGCTGCCAGTTTTTCTTCAGGTACATGCTGCTAGGGGTTTTCAGGACAACAGTGTAGGCTGTGAGAGCTTTTTACATTGCACTTGAAGATGAGGTGTTCATTGGCTTCTGGACAAAGACATGTTAAATGGGGCTGAGTCCAGATCCTGCTTTTGGTATCACAAGTCATGGTCCTTGGGCCCAGAGACCCCAAGAGCTATAATACGGCCTTGGGTAGAACAGAGATCAGTAGAGCAAAGCTCTGGGCCGCAGTGAATAAATGGAAAGTATGATGCCGAAAACCCCACAATTATGTGGAAGACTCTAATTGCACATTACAGCAGCCAATTATCTGAGTTAACTTTAATTAGAGTTATAATCACAGATTTTAATTATCTGAATAAATCCGTTTAGTACAAATGGTCTGCCCTAAATATTTCCCAAATTAAATTTTTCAAATCCCTTCCCATTTTTGGAGAGGATGGTAGAGAAAGTGCCTGGGCTTTGGATTCAGACAGACCTGGATTCAAATCTCAGTTTCGTCTCTTATTAGCTGTGTAACCATTAAAAATCTATTTTATCTCTTTGACTTGCTGTATCTTTTTCTGTAAAGTGGGTTTAATTTATCTACTTTGAAGAGTGGCTTTAGAATTAGAGAGATTGGTCATCAAGTGGCACACAGGGGCCATTTAGTAAATGGTGGTTGCTCTTATCATGGTTATTATAAACATAGGACATGGATTTTGGTTTCCAGAAGGTTTAACTCACGTCAAACATTCTTACTTCTACTGCTTTGTGAGCTCAGGGGAAAACTTTGTAATTCATCTTTTCTTTTTACCCCTCGGATTGTTTTTATTTTGATTTTTTTTTTTTTTATTTAACTTGAGTTATTGTATGGTTGTTTTCATTTGCAGCTGTGGCATAAGAATGAAAAGAAAAGAAACAAAAGCAGATGGCAGAGAAAACGAAAGGAGTAAGACATTTCCAGCCCTTATGAATATTTAAAAACATGTGCTGCTGGTTCCTTTCTACTTTAGATCTGTACCATTTTCTTGACTTTGAAAGTGAAAATGAGAATGTTGCCTACCTTGGCTGATGGCAGCCCTGACCTTGGCCAGTGTTGGGAGGGCCTGCCCATTTCTGGGACAAAGGGATTAACTTGCTGATGAGAATCTGCGTTTCCCTTCATTATCATAATCACCATCTATTGAGTAGTGTGTGTGTCATACTCTTTATAAACATTATTGCAAATCTTCAAAACCAAACCGTAAATAATATTTCATTATTAGCTCCATTGCATGGATTAGGAAATTGAAGCTCAGGGAGGTTTAGTGACTTAAACCACTGTCACACAGCTAAGAAATGGTAGAGCCTGTGCTTAAAATGTAAGGCCATCTGATACTAAAGCTTTCCTTACTAATATCCTCCAGAGTTTTAGAGAATAAGTTGTACCCATCACCAAGATTTGGTGAAAAAAACTTTCATGTAGGCTTCTTGATGACTTACGTTTTTCATTCAGAAAATATTTGTAGAGCACTTACTATGTACCGGGCACTATGCTAATTAAATGTTGCTAATAAAAGGTCCCAGTAGAAACCACATGGTATTTGCCATGTAAATTTCTTTTTCCGCCTTAGTCTTTCAGAAGTAGTCCTAAATAAGGACTACAATACAAGTCAGTTCCCAAATTGCATTGCATATTTGGGTTGTTCTGGACACTTGTTAACATGCCTTTGTGACAAAATATTTCCAGAGCAGATCAGGGCAAGTTCATGCTGTCCCCCAAAGGCCAGCCAGATCAAGAGTTAACTTGATCTGATGCTCTTGAGGACATGGTTGAACCAAAAATTATATCCTGTGTGTACAATTAAGGTTTGAATTTTGCAGTTGTGTTTGTAAAATGCATTGTATCTCCTGACTCTGGAAACCATTCTTCCACTCAGAGTGGGCATGCTCAGATTCTGTGTGAGAGATGCTAGTTCTAGATTCTTTATTCATGTTGCATGTTGGGTTCTGAACCCAATCCCCACATGCTGCATCATGTATTCCATCTAGAATTTTTAGCAAGCAGTCTGGAATGTGCCTGATCACAGGGTGCAGAGTCCATGTAATGTAGGGGCATCAGTCTGGACAAAGCTATGAAGTGACTTCTGGATGACTGGGGCTGGGTCCCGTCTAATCTCTCTCTTCATCAATGCAGTGATTTTGCATAGGGAATAAATTGATGCTGAAGTTAGTGGGATTATTGATATTCTTAGTGACAGAAATAGAAATCAATGAAGTGTGGTGTGATGGAAACAGAAAAACCTGGCTTTGGTTCTGGCTTCCCCATTTACTAGCTTTGAGGTCACTGAACCTCTCTCTGAGCCTCCTTTCTCTTCTGTCAAACATGAATTGTAATTACTACTGACACAAAACAGGTGTTCCATAAATAGTAGATACTACTTTTGTTAACTAATAACTATATATATGTATATATATACACATATATATGTATCTGTATATATATGTATATGTGTGTATATATATGTATATATACATATATATGTCTGTGTGTGTATATATATATATATATATATATATATATAGTTTGTCTATTAATGCGAATATATATAAATGACCCAGCAAAATCCAGTTGAAATACACGACACCCAGGTAAAATGGAAGTAGATTAGGTAGACAGGTGTGGCTAAAATTCTGTATATACCAAAGTCTGGGCTATGTAGGTTTTGTTAAAGATTGAATTCCAAGTGAGCAAAAACTGTCATTTCCATTTTGTAGCAAGTATTTATGAGTGCCTCCTATGTCCCTGGCATTGGGCACAGGAAGGTAGGAGCTTATCTATAGATGGTCCCTGATCTGATAATGGGGCGCCTGGGTGGCTCAGTTGGTTAAGCGACTGCCTTCGGCTCAGGTCATGATCCTGGAGTCCCTGGATCGAGTCCCGCATCGGGCTCCCTGCTCGGCAGGGGGTCTGCTTCTCCCTCTGACCCTCCCCCCTCTCATGTGCTCTCTCTCAATCTCTCTCTCTCAAATAAATAAAAATAAAAATCTTTAAAAAAAATTTTTTTTCTAAAAAAAAAATAGAGAATTCAGGTGTCCCAGCAAGAGTAGGAGGACAGATTTTTTTTTCAGCTAAGAAGCATCAAGGGACCAGGTCCAATGCTCAGGGGGTGGAAGCACGGCAACAAGTGCTCCTCTGGGAGCAGTAGGAGAGGGTAAGGACCAGGATTTCAGTTTCAGACAGAAGAAGGGGGGAAGTTGGGTCTGTGGTGGGCCTGACGGGCAGGAAGTGTACAAACAACGTGTGTTGGTTGAACAAAGGCAAATTCTAGATTTCCAGGTAAATCCCTTAGTAAGATTTGGCTAAACTTGACCCTGGGGTTTGAACAGAGAGGCTGAGTAGTAGACGAGTTAAGTTTCAGGTCCAAATCCTGGCTCTGGTCCCACCAAATTCATGTCTTTGGGTGAATCACATAACCTCTCCGAGCCTCCCGTTTCTTCATCCCCAAGAGTGTAGCTAAAAATATGTTCTCTATGAAAAGCCTGGCATCTAAAAACTTGTTTGGTGTTGACAGTCACTACATTTAAATGCCCCTCCATTTCCTTCAGCACCCAAGACCGAGGATGCCAAGAGCCTTTGGAGGAAGTTTTGGACAATTTATGAGTAAACTGTCTTCCTGGTGGAAAAATGGCAGAGAGAAGAGACTGGAAGCTCTTTGCATTATCTATGCTATAGATTCGGTAGGAATCTATATTGATACTGTAGGTTCTATAGGTTCAAGTTCTCCATTTTTTTAAATTCACATGTAATTCCTATACTGCAGCACTTAACCTTTTTAAAAGTGTACAATTCTGTGGGGGTTTTGTGTATTCGCAGGGTTGTACAACCATCACCATTAATTCCAGATCCATTAGATGTTGAGTACAGTCTTTATTGTTAGTAAGGTAATTGGTCCTTATTTAAAAATAGACATTTTTTAACCTTCCAGAAGCATATATGGCAGAAAGCAAATGTTCTATGAAAATGAGTAGGCCGTGTAGGTGGTTGGCACCAGACCCTTAACTTGGTCCCTCCAAGGTGCCCCGTCATCCAGCCTCAGCATTGCATGCCCTCAATGGTGCAGAGACTTGCAGGGTTAGAGAAGACAGAGTGCCCCTCTACCACAGGAATGGCCCTTCCCCAGTTGGGGATGGTGGCTGTCGGCTCACTGACCTGCCCTTTGGGAGCTCTCCTGATGGCAGCTTACCCACTCTGTGGGCCCTCCACCTCCTCTGCTCCTGCATCTACATCTGAGTGTCAGAACCTGGCCTGCTGGTCTCACCTTGCCGGGCCCAGTCCTGCTGCCTGATGTGACAGGGGGCAACACAGCTTGCCTCCCTTGTCCTAGTTTCTGACCAGCCTGCATGGAGCATGGCTGTCCCTGATCTCTGCTTATACAACCAAGCCTTGGCCTGGCTTTCCCTTTCTTTTTTTTTTTAAGATTTTATTTATTTATTTGACAGAGAGAGACACAGCGAGAGAGGGAACACAAGCAGGTGGAGTGGGAGAGGGAGAAGCAGGCTTCCCGCCGAGCAGGGAGCCTGATACGGGGCTCGATCCCAGGACCCTGGGATCATGACCTGAGCTGAAGCTAGACGCTTAATGACTGAGCCACCCAGGAGCCCCCTGGCTTTCCCTTTCTTGAGACACATTCAGTATGTAATTCCTCACTCCTCCCTGACCTGGAACCTGTCTTGGACCCAAGACTTAGAAAACTGTGGAATTTTTATGGCACAGCGTGGTGGTCTCTACAGCAAACATTCTAGACGTGTTCCTGGTCACTAACAGAGCAGGAGCCACAGACCATGTGATGCCACCATGCCTCAGCAGGGGAGGTGCCTTACCTCAGGGCAGGACTTTTGGCATAAGCGTCCCTGCCTCTCTCAGTTGTTGGCCCAGGGGAGAGTACATGAAGCACAGAGTTAACCTCAGAGCGATCTCTCAACAAAATGGGTTTATTCTTACCCTTAAACATTTGAAAGACTGAGAGGCTAGGCTAAGAAGTAATTGGATGCTGTGCATCTTGGCATGTGACATACCTTAGTCCTAGAAAAACAAAAAGAACTCTTTCCCTCTTTTTAAACTTTTACATTTGGGGGGGGGCGGTTTACTTTCTTTTGATTTATCCATAAACTTCTCTGTCTCCTCATTTCTTTCTTCCCTCATTCGTTCCTGCATTTCTATGAGAGTCTCATAGGCGGCTGGTGGCTCACAACTTGAGACTTCCCTTTGCAGCTGGCTCTGGCTGTTATGGTTCTCATTGAACTCCCTGGGGCAATAGAGAGCCCTGTCTCCTGACCTTTTCTCTGTGATTAACTTCTCCTGCTACAGTGGTCTTAGCCATGGAGCCCTTCCTGATGTTTTCCAAGTATGTCTCCTTCCGGTAGACTGAGGAGGCACAAAAGGGCGGACCACTTCAGGCTTTGATGTTGACCTTTCCAGGTTTTCATCCAGGCCTTATCTTTGTAGCTCGTGTGTTCATTTAGGTTGGGTTCGGGGGCTCGGAGCTCTGGAAGGCATCTCCCCCAAGCCCCAAGGTTACCCCGGGAAGCCATAGGGCCCACACTGAGAAAGGCACTGTACCCTGTCCCCCACCCCCCACGCTTCAGCTGCAGCGATAGACCTGTGTCGCATCAGCAGACCATCCCCAGTGCCCGACCCCGTGCACACCCCACTGCCCCACAGTTGGGAGCACACATGGAAGCTGGGCAGTCTGTGCCGCCTCTCCCAGTCTAGAATTGCTCCTGTCCTCTCGTGGGTCCTCATCCCGGGCTATTGCTCATAAATCAGGGAGGGCCGGGTGGAAACCAGGCACAAAGTTAAATACTTTTTCCCCTAAGAAAACTGTGATTAACTCATGGCTTTTGTACCGCCTTCTGCTTTTCAAGCCGTATTTTCTGCCTCTCACCAGCTGTGACCTTTGTCGAGTCACTTAACCTGTTTGAGCCATAGATGCCTCTGTAAATTATGGAGCTCAGCCTTTCAAGACTGCTGCCACGATGAAATGAGGTCACCGCAGGTCCGCCCCGCAGCACCTTGTGTGTTTCCTTTACCTCAGTGCACACACAGACACTAACACGCTTATTTCATGTCTGCTGTTGGCTGTAAGCTCCGAATAGGCGGGGACCCGCGCTGTTTGCTGTGTCCTCTATCCCCGGCCCTTGGTGATGCCTGACACACAGTAATATTTGTCGATTGCCTGACCAGCAGATGCAAGACACTGAGCACATAACAGATGTACCATAAGACGTTCATTTTCTCTTTCCCCTCCCCAGTTGCCTTTTTCAAATTCAAGCTCCTGAATGACTAGTTGAGTTTTCTCTATGGACACCATGAAGCCTATTATAATCCCGTTTCTCCCTGGAGTGCTCAGAGCCAAATTTGTGGCCCTCGCAGCAGGTGTGCAAGAAACCTCCCAGCACACAACTAGAGCACCAGTTTCACCCCGGCTTACGTTTCTTCCCTTTGCCCTATTTCTTTTCCTGCTCTTGTTACTGTATTAAATTGCTTTAAATCTTACTTAGAAGAAAAAATATCCATTCATTTAAGCTAGTAAGGCAAACAGTTTTATTCTATGAAGTATCCACTTGCTGTTTGCTTTTTCAGTTACAATTGTCAAATAATTGTTGTTGTTTTTTTTTCTTAAGGTAGCATAATGGTTAAGAGAATATTAAGCAGGAGTAGTATAAGAGACTTTGAAGTAGAAGGATTTGAGCTGGAATCACCATTAACTGTGACCATGGGCAGGTTTCTGGGAATCCTTTTTTTAATCTATAAAATGGATGGTATAAATAGGATTATTTGGGGATTAAATGAGATAAGGTGGCTAAAGCCTGCTGCACAGCCCTTGGTGTCTGGTGCGCACTCAGTATGTAGCTGCCCCGCTGTCGCTGTTCTTCCGTGCTCAGCACGTGGTCGCCTCTGCGAACGGGAGACCGTTCGGCTCTCCTGTGACTGACAGTCTAGGAGAACCATGCACATGTACATGTGCTTTATGCCAAATGGGCAACCCACACAAAAGCCTCTAAAAAGGGAGGTGTTCGCAACCACCGGGGTTACGTGAGAAGTGGTGCTCTGCTCTGATGGGCAGCAGAGGTTCAGTAGGACTTGAAGGAGGAGGGCTTGGGGCCCAGGGACACCGCCTGACGAAGGGCTCAGAGAGAAATTTAGGACAGGAGGATTCCTATGGTGAGGGGAGGCGGGGAGCTGGGTGCCTAGACATGACGTGACGGGGCCTGTGACTTGGCATAGCTGCTGACCAGCCCTCAGCAAGCAGAGTAGGGACGACCTCATCTCCTTTCCCTCCTCCTTCCACCAGCTGTGCAAAGGCTGGGCTTCCGGGAAACAGTCTGCTCGTTTTGTCTCAGCAGAAGGGACTTGGGTTCTAGTCTCTTCTGCCATTGACGAGTTGTGTGACCTGCATGACCTTCATTTCTTCATCTGTACAGTGCTGGGAGCAGTCGTACCTGCCTCACACTGTTGTGGTGAGGGTCTGCTGAGAAAATGCCCGTTGAGCCCCTAGCCCGGTGCTGGCTCTTGGCAGGGGTGCAGTAGACGGTGGCTGCTGGGCCCGACTCCCTATGCACACCAGCCAGGATATCGGCCTGTCCGCCGTCCATCTGGTCACTCTCGGTGAGACCAGAGCTATGATGCTGAGTGCTCTCTGACAAGACGTGCTGTGAGGTCTTTGATGGTGCTTTTTCTCCCACCTCTTGTCTCCTTATTTCAGAGCAGAATCTACAAGGGACAAGCTGTGTTTACACTTTTGTTTCTTTTCCAAAAAAAAAAGAAAGAAAAGCTCAAATGAAGAAGACTTCTTTCAGAGTTTTCCTTTCCTTTAAAAGTAGTGAACTGAGGGGCACCTGGGTGGCTCAGATGGTTAAGCGTCTGCCTTCGGCTCAGGTCATGATCCCATGGTTCTGGGATCGAGTCCCGCATCGGGCTCCCTGCTAGGCGGGGAGCCTGCTTCTTCCTCTGCCTCTGCCCCTCTCTCTCTCTCTCTCTGACTTTCATGAATAAATAAATAAAATATTTAAAAAAAAAAAAAGTAGTGAACTGAGGAAAGACTTACGGGCTCCCCTTGGCCAGTCGGGATATGTGATTAAGGAGGTGCGTGCCTCTGAGGGGTGGACTGGGTACTGCAGCGTGTGAACTGTAATGCTGACTGTGCATTTTTATGGGGGAAAGAAAAGCAACACAGTGGACCTTCCAAGTCCCTGGGCAGCTCTTAGCTAATTCCTTACTGGGGTCAAAGAGGTGTTGCTCACCTGGGGTGGGGGCCCTCCCACCTCTCCGCAGGTCATCCCCCGCCCCTCCCCCTTTGTCTGGGAAGCTGTATTTTATGTATTTGAGCAGCCAGTGTTCTTTTATTTCACCTGACTCTTTTCCCATTAGTAGCCACTCACCTCAGGGGAACATAATTAAGAGGGCTCTAGTTGTCTGGGGAAAGGAATTAAACAAATTGTGAATGTGCAGTAATAATGAACGGGGCTGCAAGACCCTTAATAAGTCTGCAGGAGCCACATTCATGCTGGGAGTGAGCTCGTACATAGAACTTACCTGTAAGAAAGTTCTCTACGTCGCAGGCCTGAGTTCATAGGAGGATTGGGTGAGTAGCCCCCTTGGTATACCAGCACATCTTTTGGCTTAAGTACTGAGCGTGTGCTGTGGGACAGCCTGGGCATGGCCATCCGACAGCCCTGGGTTTGAATTACAGCTTCCCTATACTAGCTGTGTGACCTTGGGCAACTTACTTCACCTTTCTGAGCCTGTTTCCCAGTCTGAAAATGTGGATAATAGCACTACCTTGGAGAGTTATCTTGAGGATTCTGTGTAAATAATGCATAAAAGCAGCTGGGTTATAGTAGCTCAATAAATATTATAATGTTCCTTTTCCCCTTAATAGGATTCAAATTAAACATACCTTTCAGGTCAAGGTCATTATATTGTCACTGCCTTGACACCAGCAACAGACGTTCTTTCCTTCGCAGGGAAGAAGGAAGAAAGAGTAGTTTCTGCTCTTCCAGGATGTAACTGATGAAGTCAGATAGTGCAGTAGTTCCCGAGAACGAAGGCCTAATAGAGATCCACGCTGTTCCGCTGTTCAGAGATGCACGATGGCATCCCGCAGTTGCGGCCAGCCACAGGGCAGCTGTGACACGGTTGTTGTGGCCTGCCTGTGTGTGAACTTGGTCAGAGCTGTTAATATGACCACCGCTTTAATTATGTGCACTCTTGGTTCCACACATGTTGTGTCTAATTGCCATTTACAATGTCTCCAAAATCGCACTCGGAATCGGCTTTGAGATGCAGTCACTGCGAATACTGAAAGGCACCCAGAGTAAAGCAGCACGGTGTTCATTTGCTATTAGTCAAACAGATATTTGCATTGCTGTGTTCTTGAGAAGCAACAAGCAAGTTCTTTGGGGGACCTAATAAAGGACGGTAGCTTCTAGATGAAGTTGGATTATGTCTTGTTACTGAGATACCCTTGGGAAAACACGCACACTGATGACTGAATCAAAATGATGCAGGGTGGTCGGACTCCGAATGTTGAAGGAGTGTTTTAGGAATCGCTTAAACAAACGTATTTTGCTGTATTTTCCTTTTAAGGTGAGTGATCAAGAGTGATAGGTGGTTTTTAAATTTTGTCATTGTAAGTAGTGAGGAAGTAACAAATTACAGTTTGCTTGTGGTCTTTTGCATCCTTGGTGGTATATAAAACCAAGAGTAAAGGTTGCCTTCCGAAGAAAGTGTCAAGCAGCCTACTGAGCTCAGCGAGTAGAAGGGTGACGAGTGTGTGCTTGGTGTCAGCAGGACATGTGCCTGTTGATGCCCAGCAAGCACCTCACACTCATAAGGGAGTCTCGACTGTCCTCACCAGGGCTTTGCCAGGTAACCAGGGCAGGAACAAGAAATCATTCTTCGGGTGCTAAGCGAATGGGTCCAGTGGGACCAGCCATGTCAGGGCCTCAGAGAGAACCCATCTGGGCATGAGAAGTTACTGAGCCTACCGTGTGCTGCTCCTGTAACAGGCACTTCATGGGTTATCTCCAACCCTTGCAACCGTCCTGGAAGATTTCCAGTGGGGCAGGTCCTGCCCTTTTAGGAAGCACTTTGCCAAAAAATAACAAAAGGTGTAAAAAAAAACCAAAACAAAACCAATAGCGCACGCGCACACACACACGCACACACACACAGACACACACACACACACACCAGCCCTGCCCTTTTAGGAGGCACTTTGCCAAAAAATAACAAAAGGTGTAAAAAAAAAAAAAAAAAAAACACACACACACACACAGAGCCCTGCCTCTTGATTTAGTAATTCCATGATTGGGAATTCATGCCCATGAAGTTGTTCATTTTCATTACTGCATGACTTATAGTGAAAAGTCGGAAGTGACTTAATATCTAACTCTGGAAATAGGGTGCAGTAAATTAAGGCATATCCATAGCTGGTGGAATGTTACACAGTCTTTAATCACAAAGATTGTAGTCTAATATGGGAGACGTTAACGTGGCCAATGAGAAAACAATAAAATATGTATGCACTCTATAATTTCGAAGATATAAATATGTTTGTTAATGTGGGCCAATACTGGATAAGAAAAGTGTGAAAATAAAAGTAGCGTTAAGGTGATATGATCCCCCTCCCCCAAATTTCTCTTTACAATAAAAAGCCAAAGGAAAGAGGTTTCCAAAGAAAGTGAGTCAATAGCTACAATAACTTTGAGGTTTACTGAGAATAGAAATTTTCAGAACACACCTAGAATTACCCAGTTACATATTTGCTACATTGAGATGTTAAGGAGACTCTGTGTTTCCTTTTTTCCCCCATTTTCCTCTCCCCACTTGGAATCTGTAATTAGTATCTTTGCAGAGCAAAATGCAGTCAATTCAGGGAAGTATTTGAGGCTTTGTAAGCAAATGATGACAGTGTAAAAGGTATTTGTCTAAATTTGCATTTATACAAAACATGGAGCTGCTGTGATTTCAGAGTAAATGTGCTTTCAATATTTTCTAAATACAGAGCTGTTGCAGCCCTAACAGTACTTGGCTAAGAAATTGCACATCTATGATAGGCCGTAATTACTCTTTGGGAAATTATTGGGCTTAAAAAAAATGCCTACCTAATGATACCTGAAGGGTGAGTCCCACTTTGTCCCATTTTGCATCTGTAGTCACTTCTGCAAGACTCCTTTTCCTCTCTTTCAGAGTATCACTGATTTTTATTGCAGGACAAAAGGGCATGGCATTAAAACCTACATATTTAAAATTCTAGAAAACATTTCTTTTTCAGGTAAGAGCCTTTAGTTATACAGAGACTTTTGCAGTATTTATTTTCACCTCTTTCTCACACTTGTTTGAACGGTCTTTTTCTGTACATTAACTCATTTGCTGGAATTTCAGTTCTGAAATTCTAGTTAAAACTCCACATCCTTTGTCATTTGCATGATTTAACGTAGGAGCTGGAAAAGTTGATGAGATTTGGTTAAATATTATGGATTGGAGTTTTTCTCCCTTCTCTGTGTTAGGCTGTGCTTCTGGACAAATTAATAAGTGGCCATTTTTCTGGAATTCTGCACTCTTCCTGCTTCCTTTCATTACATTAGGCAAGGTTCCACTAGATGAGACATTTGCAGTCTTAAGACTTCCTGCCAGGGTTCAGACTTTGTATTTTTGACATTGAAGCTGTCGTGTTCCTGAAGCTACTTAATTAGAAACACATTCATTTCAGTGTACACTAGAAAAAGCTTGGACAGCAGAGCCCGGCACACTGGGAAGTTTGAGCATTTGTTTGGCTGGCAGCTAAACTAATGGTTTACAGTTTAAGCGAAAAAAATATCATAGGGCATTTCCTTGCCCCTAGAAGCGAAGAGAAGCTGAATGTGCACAGCAGATACCTTTTTTTTAAAAAGGAGAGAAGAAGAAGAAGAAAGCAAAGACAAGACAACTCCACTTTCACTGCAGTTGTGTGTATAATTCTTTCTTTGGCTATTATCAAATACAAAAGTCTTCTAGAAGAATAGTTCCCAAACTGTGCTGCTAATATTCAAGTCTGTTTTACAGGCTCCCAAGATATGTTACTGCTGAGATCTGTAGTAAGGAGGACATTTTATATTCTGGGAAAGGATTTTTGCTTGAAGAATTTTATTTGTTGAATGGTGATGAGGGAATTGTGCCCTCTCTTATTTTTAAATGTTTGAGCAATTTTAAAATGCACATCTGACGTTTAAAAACCTTCATTCCCTACCCATTGCTTTCAGGATAAAGCCTAAACTCCTTAGTATTCAAGTGAAAGCACACCTCTGTGTTCTCACTTCTTACCCCTCTGGCTCCCCCCACCCTGTTCCCAAGAAAAGCCATCCTTGCAGATCCACTTGCAGTCTCCTGGCTGCCCCAGAGGAAAGGTGCCTGGTCACCTTGATCAGAGCCAGGTATCTTTGCTCTAGGCTCACAGAATAACTCTTGCACCTTTCATAGGATGTGTTACGTACTGGAGAGACCTGGGGAAAAGGTGCCCGCTCATTCTCTTCCTCCTACTTCTTGACCTCTCTCCCCTACTGTCCCATTGATGGGAGGTGGGCCCAGGGATTTTAGGTTCAGTGTTATGAAGTCCGCATGGCCCAGAAGAAGAAACTTCAGAGTCCTCCCAGGTTTGCTGCTTCCTTTGTTTTATGGCTTTAGAGGAGGGATTTAAGCTCTCTGGGGCTGTTCTCTCCTCTGTAAAATGGGGATAACGCCTACCTTATGCCATTGTTGCATGGATTAGGAAAGATGACTTTGAATTTCCTCATTTAATGCTTAACCCATTTATCGGTAAGTAGCATCATAAATGATAATGTGTGTGAGCACACACACACACACACACACACACACACACTCCTGAAACTAAAGGAAATCAGTACATAATGCCCAGGTTTTAAGAGCTTTGGAGTTGGGTTCTCTACACCTGCTCAGTCACTGACTTAGGGAACCATTGCCCTCCCTGTGAATGAAGCAGTTGAAATGGGCTTTGTGAACTGTGGTGTCATTGGATGGCATGTGTGCACTTGGTGGGGGAAGGCTTGCTCGAAGTTCCTCACGTACTTAGGCCAGTCAGAATGGACAGTTAGATCACATCTCTGGATGGCAGAAGGAAACAGCAAATAAAACAATCATTTTTCGCCGAAACGCATCATGCCTTCCATTCAACCTTGTTAACTGCTTTTTCTGTCATAATTGTGGCAATAATAGTTTCCTTTTGTGCCAGGAACTATACTAATCATTTGACGTGTATTCTCTCTTGTTCTGATCATGAGCTGCCAGTTTGATTCCAGTATCCCATTTTAAAGATAAGCCAACTGAGGCTGTGTAGTCACAGAGCTGCTCCTGAGGGATTAACGCCAAGGTCGGTGCTCTTCCCACCACCCATGCTGCTTCTCAGGCTGCCCACATTTTGAAATTCTCCGGAAGTTTCTAGGCTTGGGAACAAAATGTCACATTTAGGATTTTTGTTGTGAAAGGAAATGTAACTGTGCATACGTTTATTAAAACAGTTTTTCTCCAAATAGTGAACCATCTGTAATTTTCTGTCGGAAGCAACAGACATTAAAGCAGCTGTGTGTCTCTGTTTCTCTTCACAGTGCTCCCATGCCCTACCTCATAGGAATCCATTTAAGTTTAATGGAGGTAAGTTGGCGCCTTTCCTCCCCAGATCTCTCTACTTGCAGCTTTGTTTTGCTATGTGGCAGTGGAAAAGACACAGTCTCTGGATTCACAGCTCTGCACATGGGAGCATGTCAAAGCAACACCTCATACGCAGCCCTCTCCCAGGTGCACAGAGCTGAGCGTTCAGCGGAGACCCTTTCCACTGGGCTCTGGTTTCCAGTGTTTTTCCACTTTGCTTGGAGATTGTCAATTTTCATGGATGAGGGAGTGAGGTTCAAAGAGGCAGGAGGAAGGGGTTCTTTAAGGGTTTGAATGAGGGAAGGGAAATTGCTTGCTTTTCAAAATGATGTTTATTCTAAATCACTGTAACAGTATTACGTTTTCATTGTAGAGCATGTGGTATAAGGAAGTACAAAAAAGAAAGTTAAAATTATCCACAATACCATTATTTCCAGATTCAACTACTGTTAGCATTTCATTATTCTTCCTCCTAGTCTATATTCTGTGAATATATATTTTGTATGAATGTGCATAACTGGTTGTGTGTGTGTGTGTGTGTATAATTTTATGTCTGTTTCACTTAACATTATGGCATGGGGATGTCTACATGTTTTTAATCTACTCGCAGTAATAATAATTTTTAATTTGTTGCCTGTGAGCCCACTGTTTGGATATACCACAACTTAACCATTTTCCTATTATTGTTGGACACTTAGGTTGTTTATCCTTTTCCGCTATTATAAATAGCATTTCAGTGAACATCTTTATGCATAAGGCTTTATCTGCATTTTGACTTATTTCCTTAGCACAGAACCCCCAAAGTAGAAATGCTTGGTCAAAGCTATGAATCTGGTGCCAGATTGCTTTCTGCATGGCTGTACCAATTAGATAGCAGTTCTTTTAAAGGACTTTTCTGTGCTTTTGTAAGTGCCATTGGTTCGTAGACATGAACCTTAAGCTTTTCCCTTCTCAAGAGAGAGTTTAAATTTGTACTAGAGCAAAATGGGGTGGGAGGTGGGGGGCTTGCCTGTTTTGCACAGGAGATACGCTCTCAGAGGGAAAATCTAGAGCCATGTCCGTCTGTGATGATGCTTTGCATGTCTTAAAGGAAGTGCTACTTCTCTTCTTCTGTTCCCTTCATTTCACGTCGACGAGGACCACCTGCTTCTTCACTAACTGTTGCACGCTGTGCTATTGTGCTTACGAAAATGAAACAAGTTGGTTATCGAAAAACCTGTTTGTTTGACATTGAGAATCTTGATCAAAATAGACCACAGAAATCTGCTCAAATTTCTAATTTGACAGGACGGCCATGTGGCTCCTACATTCTGTTAACAGTTCCTCCTTGTCATCACCCAGCCCTGAGCACATACAGTACACAGTTTATGGACTATCTTGGATGGTGTATTTAGATCAGATTGAAGAGATTTCTTCTGTGTTTTACCTTTGTTTGTCAAGTTTAGGGGTGTATTCAAAGCTCCTGTGTGAAAAATTGGAAGCAAATCCTTTCTCATTGACCTTTCATGCCTGTTCTTGCAGAGTTTGAAACACGAATCTAAAGACCATTTGGTCTATCAGAGTCCACAGCTCTTTCCTGCCCCTCCTCCTGCCTTCCAGAGTGTTCCAGCACAGGCTTTTTCAGACTCCTTTTCATGTGTCTTTACCTTTAGCATTGTCCACGTTTCTAGTCTTAGCTTGCTTTTCTTCTCCACATGCCCTCTAGTCTTCTCGAGTAAGGCTTTTTGCTTCAGCTACGCAGGTAATGTCAGTGACTCTCGGCTGTGATTCTAACACTGGCGTCCCTTTCTGTGGACTTCAGATGCAAAGTTTCAAGTGCCAGTTGACTGTCACCTAATGTACTACAGATGGCTCAAACTCAGACTTCCCCAAACAATGCATTACACACACACACGCACACACGCACGCACGGCCTTCCGGTGCTCCCCATCCCTGTGAGTGGCACCGCTGCCTGAGAAGGCACCAAGGTGGGACATGTGGAGCATGGCTGAGGGCTCCTCTTCTTCAGTTCTTTCTCTCTAAGTAGCGACCGCGTCTCTGACTGGACTCTCACCCTGTTCCTTCCTCACTGCCTTCACTGACCTTTTTTCTTTGCTCTCTTGGATTCTTATGAAGCCTTCCTCATTCATTTGATAAGCAAAATGCAGGCCTCTGTGTTCCAGACATTTGCTAGGCTGTGGAGGGATGAAGATGGAGATGAAATTCAGGGCACAGTCCCGACATCTGGAGGAGTGCCTTCTGCCTGGTCCCTGCACCTCTACGGCCCACCTCTCTCTGCCCTCCCCACATCTGCTCAGTCTCCGCTGCTGTTGTGCCTCATGTCCCCTCACTGTCCCTTGCTAGCAAGTGCTCTCAGTGATCCCTAAACACACACGCCCCCCCCAACACCCCCGTGGCTAAGCCTGCCCTTCTCCAGTTCTTCCCAAAAGTCCCCCAGTTGTCATCTTTCACTTCCTGTACCTCTTGCTCTGGATGATAGCTGTCTGCTTCTCTGTCCTCTCTGTCATCCCTAGGAGTATGAGTTCTTTGAGAACAAAGACTGTGCTTCGTTCGTGTGGTGTCCTCAGCACTTAGCAGGACGCCGAGCAGGTGCTTTCTGAAAAGGACTGAGTGCCTGCTTGGAAAACTGGAATCCGGAACACATTTAGAGCCTCCAATAGGCATCACAATTTCCAGGGAACCCAGCACTATAATTTTACTTAAAGATGGAGTAAATTTTTGACTTTTTATATGATTATAAGGCATTTTTGAAAAGGCCTTTGGTAGTAAAACATGCAGTGCAAAATATACATAAATTTTGAAGCTAAAATTTGACACAGTTTTGCGTTTAGGTAAATGGGTGCAAGTCTACTCTCCTCAGCCTTTGAAGGGCTTAGAAGGTTCAGGAAGCACCAGGCAAGATAAATCTTAGACCTGTTTGAACTTGGGGAGGGGTATGCCATGCTGAACTCCTGTGTGGTCAGCACTGAAAGAAAAACAGAAATAGTTGTCGCCCCATTCTTGAGGCCAGCCAAGCCACTTTCCAGACAAAGTCGTCTTTCCTGGGTGTGTTGGGCAGCCATGAACTACCCAATCATGGGATTGAGTCTATCTCCTCGCGTGGGTTTCAGCTCAGACTCCAAGTGCTCTAGTCGTTCCTTTTGATTGGGTTTATCTGGTTCTATTATACCCTTCAAGGGAGAGAAATGCTTTCCTGAGATTTCTTCCAGGAACTATGGGCTGTAATGCTCGGGGAGGAGCTCGTACCTGGGGCCAAAGGAAAGCTCTTTAAGGAGGGAGCTCGGGAAGGCCCATCTCATCTCGCACACTAGTTTTCTTACTGGCAATTCAGCAAAAAGCTTATTTTTGACTGTCTTGTTATTTTTTCTTGAAAGCTATAGGCACCTTATTATGCCTTTGCATATGTGCCAGAATTTTTTAAACTTCAAATGAATGTGGCAGATGTTCATAAAAGTTTAGAAAAAGCTACCATAGGAAGACTTTTTAACCATTTTTATGACACTCAAATTTGTTGCACAAAAGGAAATATAAATTATAACCTAGTGTTCTCATTTGAAAAAAAGTTATTTTGGGGAAAGACCTCATTCTGGTCTTCCTGCTCTACCAGGATGCCCTTGCTGTGTGTTAAATGGTAACCTCGTCCCCTTAAAGAGTCCTCCTTCCTTCTAAAGTGACAAGTTTATAGTTGATCGTGATTCTTACCCCTCCTTCTGCCTTTTTATATTCTTTCTCTCATTTAAGCAAACATTAATTTGAGGCTAGTGGTAAGTTAGCAGGATAGCCAAGGCTATTGGCATAGACCTAGTTTCTTCTTGGAGAGAATGATCTCGTTAGCTGGCAGCTAGGAAGTACCGAAACGTGGCCAGATTACACAGTGGCTGTTTCCTTTCATTCTTTCAACCTCAGTTCGGTTCAGGAGACGTTTCTGCCGCCCCTCTTCTGCGCCATGGCTGGTAGCAGGCGCCAGGTCACATCTGGTCGATGGTGCTTCTCCTGTTTGGTAAATGAAGACTTTCCTTTCCAAGCCTCACAAACAATGCTTTGTGTCCAGGCCTCAGAGCGACATGAGGGATGGATGCAGGATATCATGTATGTATCAGTCCCGGTGGCAGAATGCTCAGGGAGGAGGCAGGAAAGGCAATAGCCCTGGCACGGTTGCAGGCAGAGGCTTGGGTTAGCCTGTAGCTGCTGCTGCACCTCTACAGAGAGGCAGTGAAGCATAGTGGTGAGAACGTGGGCTCTGGGTGCTGGCTCCCCTCCTTCCTGCTTATGCGATCTTGGGAACCGTAATTGACCTCTTAACCTCCGTTGTCTCATGTATCAAGTGAGGGCAATGGCCGTCTCTCCCTTAAAGGACCGTTGGGGGATCCAGTGAGGTAATGCTTATTGGGTGCCTCGCACAGTGCCTGGCACATAGAGTTCAACAGAGATCAACAACCATTGCTGTTTTTATTTCCTCAGTGGCCTTAAAGCCATTTACATTGATAAGCTGATGGCTTTGAATTCTGTTTCAGAGACACTTAGGTTACCAGGCTCATCATCCTCATCACCTGGGGAAGGAGAATGTCAACAAAACTGGTTTGTGCTCGCCCTGTTGTCTCCTGGTTTGCAGTGCCAGAGATTATGTCAGGGAGGGGAGCAGCACTTTTGTAGAGTTTGAACGTACTGTCAGTCCCCTGCTGGACCGCTCCGCTGCTGTAGGAATTTCGGGCATGATACCTTGTCTCTCTGTATCTTAATTTCTTCATCTGGAATAGTGGTTAGTATCCATCTTTTAGGATTGTGGTAAGGATTAAATAAGGGAGTCCTGTATGTGCCCAGCATGTCCCAGGGCCTGGCCTGTGGTAGGATGCAGTCTACATCCCCTTCTACAGGAATGTTTCGAGATCCTTCTGAGTACCCAGGCACTGCATCATGCGAGGAGTTCTGTATGAAATGGTGAATGTCACATAATCCCTGCCTTCACAGGGTTTTGTCTGGAGCAGATGCAGACAAGTGGAAAGTAAGTGCAGTGAATTTGGGATGCCATGGGTCTGGTAAGGCAGACACCACATCTAGCCTTGAGGGGCGTGCTTCCGAGAGGAAGGGACTACCTAAACTGAAACCAGGGAAACTGGGAACGGCATCAACAAAGACTTAAAATGAACACCATGGAGTTTTCCAGAAAGTATGAGTAGTTCAGTATCGGACAGGAGCACAGAGCTGAAAGGAGAGAGGAGAGCTGAGGTAGGCAGGCAAGAGCCGGGCCATCCAGGGCCTTGTAAGCCTTGTTAAAGAGTTTGAACTTTATAGGGCAATGGAGAGCCATTGAAGTGTGTAAATAGGGGAGGGACATGGTCAGGCCTTCTCCTTCTGGGCCATTAGAAACACAGTCCTTCCATATAAAATGCTTGGAAACTGCTTAACCATGTTAATAAAGTAAATTGATATTTATAAAGATCAAGGTAATTCTTTAGTAAATTACACACCACGACCATATATATAAAATTCAGATGTGTTAGCATCCCAACCCAAGCTTCCGATTGGCCCCTTGCTACCACGCTGTGGCAGAGGTGTTTGTGCTGATGACTTTCTTCAGGGGTTTAAGCACCACTTTTACTAGATTTTGTCTTTTCCTCCCTGTTTCCAAGTACTTTTTTATGAATTAGATATTCTTTCTACAGCCCAGTTTGAGGACATAAATTTAGATTGTATACTAAGTGATAGTTCAGGCGGTAAGAACAGGGGGAGTGAGACCCAGAAACCAGGCTCACAGGCCCCTAGCCACCTCTCCCAGCACACTGCAATGTCAGGAGGCATGTGATAGGTACATGAGGGCACGAGGCCAAGGTCACAGCTTCCTCTCTCTTTCTCTCCATCCTTTACCTGGGGAGGCTTGGCGGGAGCGTCTAGGAGCCTGATTTTGCAGATGCACCAGATGCTTGGCACAGCACTGGGCCACCACATCCAGGGACCAAGTCAGAGCTCTTTTTGGTCTGTGGGAGCCAGAGGCAGCATTTGCATCTGCAGTGGGGCTCCTGGTGTAACTGGCGGGCTCCCACACAAAAATCACAGCATTTACTTATTTACAGAAAAGAAAAATAACCTTTCTTTTTTTCCTATGCATCTCAAAGAACCCGAATTTCTGTCAAATGAGTTGGCACAATTTTAACTCGTTTTTTCTTTTCATTTTTCCCTCAGCATAGAAAGTCTTTAATCCTTTGTTCGCCTTTTTTTTTATATACATAAATTTATTTTTACACAGTTTCATAGTGAGTGGAGAAGAGTGTTTCCTGTTTACCATTGTGCCATTTTGCTTCTTCACAGGCCTCCACAGGTAGAAAGTAATAAGATATAGTTCACACTTGTTGATGCTGAGATTGATGCAAAACTCTGAGCCATGATTATATTCAGATGTAAGTGGTGGCTTATGGATGTATCCGCACAGGAATTGAGAAATTCCTTGTGAGATTTATTTGTTAGTGCTAAATAATCCTATTCTTGCTTTATAAGAAGGTGATACTTGCATGAAAAACTCCACCTGGCAGTTTTAGTCACAGGCTCACGGGGAGAGCTTTGGCAAGAAGGGGAAAGGGTTGGGACATCTTCTGAATCCTTGCTCAGCACAAGACACTGTGCCAAGTACTTTACCCGTTTTCACTTTCGAGCATTCCTCTGGGTCTCCCTGCCAGGCAGGGGGTATCCATATTTGCCAATGGGGAAGCTGAGGCTCAGGGAAAGTAATTTCTGTCCAGTCCCTCCGCTACGGTGGGTTTGTGAGGACCCAGAGCCTCTGCTCTGTGCACCTCTCCTCAGGCTGTGTGGATCATACCTAGCCCTGTCCCTGTGCTGGGCAGAGGCCCCAGCTTTGCATGAGCTTTTCCTTCTCGGGGTGGCCCCCATGCCATGCACTGGGGATTGTGGTGAGGGGATGGGAGAGACACATCTGGCAGCCTCACATGCTTCCAGAGAAGAGATCTGAGTACACTTGTATCTGGGGCCGGGTTACTTAGCCTCTCCACGACTTCATTCTCTCCCCAGTAAAATTAAGTTTATATTACCTGTCTCAAGGAGTTGTGAGATTTTAGTTGATAAAGTGGATGTGAAGAGCTTTTTAAAAACACTATATCAAGCATTATTCTTTGCAGTGAGGCATGAAGTTTAGATCACTTGCTGGCACTTGCTTTATCATATAAAGAAAAAAGTAGTTGGACAGTAACTTGGTTTTGCGGGAATTTCCTCAGCATACTATTTGTTATCATGCAGAACATCACATGTGAGTCTCTGTCACATGCGCAGCATTCAGAGTGACAGTTCGGCAGCTCTGTTCAACTTAGGGCCTGAAGGAGCTCCTGCATTTCGCCTGTTGGGTTTCCCCTGGAAGCGCTCTCCTCTTCCCGTGGCATCTACTTTTAAAATGAGTGTGATTCTTAAATGTCACTCATCCTAATGTTGGAATTAGTTAATATAAAACAATTTAAAGCTCTAGTAGTAATTTATGTAATCAAAGGGAACAAGTACTTCTGGCTGATTTAAGTATCTCTTGCAGTCAGTAGTACATTTTCAGTCTAATTTGTTGTGACTGAAATGTTCTCTTGTGAGATGAGATAAGCCTCTGTTATAGATTAGAAAAACTGAGTAATTTATGAGGGAGAATCCCAGTAGAAAATGTGAAACCATCATTGATGCTCTTGTTTGCCAATTTTCCTATCATCACTTAGCCAGTCATTATATGTAAGTTCTGCTTAGCAATGTGAAAATTGACTTCAAAGAAAATTTAGTTTATAAACTGTTCCTAAGAGAAGCTTGAACTAATCAAAATCCTGTCAGATTAAGAAAAGGAGCAGCACATGGGGAGGCTGTGTAGCAGAGTGGAAAGGACTCCTGGGCTCTACAGTTAGGTGCCCCTGGATTCAAATTCTAGCCCTAGCTAACGTCTAGTGAAGGTCAAGGTAACTTTAAACAAGCTCCTTTGTTGAACCAAGAGGTCAGTCTTTTTCTGGGGGGTGGGGGGCGGGTATTATTACTGCATCACATAGTTAGACTACTCTGTACAAAGAATTATTGTGTTGTCTTCTTAAGAGATGCCTGTTCAAGGGGCGCCTGGGTGGCTCAGTCGATTAAGCGTCTGACTCCTGATTTTGGTTTCATGGTCTCGGGGGCCTGGGATTGAGCTCCGTGCTCAGTGGGGAGTCTGCTTGAGGATTCTCTCTCTCGGGGCGCCTGGGTGGCTCAGTTGGTTAAGTGACTGCCTTCGGCTCAGGTCATGATCCTGGAGTCCCGGGATCGAGTCCCGCATCGGGCTCCCTGCTCCGCGGGGAGTCTGCTTCTCCCTCTGACCCTCCTCCCTCTCATGCTCTCTGTCTCTCATTCTCTCTCT